>NC_084706.1:7292834-7629501 GCF_033807575.1 Cydia pomonella
GATTCAGGCCTGACACTTTCTGCTGAGAGGGAAATTACTTATTTGTAGGGGTGATCTCTTATTAGGGTTCCATTATTAGATATATGTCACTGGGTTCCATACTTTAGGTACATACCTATGAAATGGATAGCCATTTCATGTAAAATGATAATTGATATACCTAGTTAGTCGCAAACTTTATTATTTTTAAGCATTTTTGATTAATTCATGTAAATAATCATTCTTTTCTTTTGTTGACTGTAGTTTAGAATATTTCTTCCAAGACACCTGTAAATAATAAAAAAAAAATTAAACACCACATGCATGTGACAGGCAAACTAATACAAACGAATCTTAGACTAAAAGTTAAATGAAGAGGCAACAAAATCAGATTAACATAATTAATCAGAATTACCAATGTAGCATAATAACCAAGGGCATGGAGATCTCTAAGTTTAGAAAGGAATGGCCCAGTTGGTGAGCCAGTATTTTTTATTTCACCGTTTCTTCCAGCGATAACAATAACTGTCCACCTATTGTTATCTGGGGGTTTCCGCAAAATGCCAAAGCTTGCAGTACTGAAAGCATTTGCAATTGGCAATGGTGTGCCATCATGACTATCGCAAATTATTATATCTGAAAGATTAGAAACAGAAATATTTTATACACAACTTAAATATGGCTCTCGTAATTGATACCCTGCAATTCCTCAGGATATTATTGTCACAAAGTGCAGCCATTTCTTTTATTCTAAACTCAGAATGCAATTGATTATGTTTCAGAGAAAGGGTTTAAAGGTAATAAGAATAAGAAATGTTTTCTAATTTGATGACAACTGACATGGTACTTTTTGAAAATAACATAATTGAGAATGTATTTAGCATATAATAAGTCCCTTACCTCCTCTTTGATGATGGGTCAAAACATGATCGCCAATGACATAACCATCACCACCTCTTTTCTCTTTCAGTATCCTCATGACATCCAAGAACAGCTTTTCCGAGACATTGTACTGCTTAGGAAAGTTTTCACTTGGACAGTAATCTGTGAATTTTTTTGCTAAAATCGTTATTTGTTTGGTAGTTAGAGAATTCATTCGTGTTTCATTCATACAATGAATGTCCCTTGCATTCTGGATTGTTAAAATTTCTTTGCCATAATTGTGACAATACTTTCCATAAGTATTTAATAGAAATTCTGGACTTAACACTTTATCCATGAGGTCAACTGGGTAAATGTTGAGCATTCCTAGAAATGAAATAGTACAAGCAAATGATCTGCCAAATCTGTCTACCTCTGCCCCACGCTCCATTTTTCTTAATTCATTCACAACCTTTTTAAAAAAGCACTCCTTTGTGTCAGGCCTGTGGTTAAATGTACCAAAGGTGAAAATCAGTCTTTCTAAATCCTTTATTCTTGCTTCTGACATAGAATTTAGAACTGATTCTGCAATTTTAGTTAAACATTGTTTGTGCAGTGTGAGTGTTGCAGTACCAACTAAAGCAATGTGCACTTTGCACATCACAGATAGTCTGGCAGTTTCATGCTGCAGAGCTTCCAGCAACTCATATATTTTATTGTTCTCATCAGATTTCATTGAATAACGAATCACCTTCAGAAGAGCTGCTAGTGATACTTCATGCACATCAGAAGATTGTACTATAATTTTGTCTATTATTTTTTCTATCATTGCTATACTTCTTATAGGGGTTTTACTTTTGAAAAACCCCATCGACATAATGGCCAGTTCATCTATTGAGAACTTTGAAAAATTATTTTCCAAATGTACTTCTAAGTTGTGCATATCATGAGGTGATTTACGATTTGCACTTATAAAGAACATAGTTTGAACCATCTGTTGTGGGGTTAACTGCTGCACCTTGTTTGTAATCCTTTGTAAACTTTTTGTACAATAGTCACTTGCTCTTGTTATATTTGATAAATAAAATAAAGACAAAAAAACGAGCATTTGATCAACAGACCAATCTCTATGCCTCTTCAAACACTCGTCATCAAGAGCTGCCCATACTTCTATGAAGTTCCTAGTTCTGATAGATTCCGTTTCTGGCCATTTTACTAGTGAATGGAATAATCCTTTCAATTCCTCGTCAGTGGCATGCTTAATATTGTCAGTTAGGTTATCTATGAAACTATCAAATATTTTATTGGATATGCATAAACCATGTTCCGAGGAATATGTTCCCAGAGTGGGCAAGAGAGCGAAAAGTTCCTGGGGAGACTTTTTACACCAATCTTGCTGAATCAAATGATTAAATTGATCTTTTGCTACTGGCACTGTTTCAACTTCTGATTTTAATTTTGCTGCGTATCCATTGTTTTCCATTATGCTATACGCATATAGGTTTTCGTGCTCCATAAACATTTTAATTCCCATGATTTTAGAAGTGTGCACCTGTTTCTTATCATTTCTTAAACTATTTCGAATCGTTCGTGACACCGGATTCAGACATTGTATGTACTTTAAGGTTCGTGCAAGTTTACAAACGGAATTCATTGTGGTTTTTTTACTTTAAACTACTAGTCTAATATCTTTTCATGTCTGTTTAGCAGAAAAGTACAAACAACATTCTATGAATTCCACATAAATTATATATTTGCTCTTGTTGAAGTTGTTAAATTCGTCCCTTCCGCGTGAGTAGATTGTCAGTGTCAATCACACTGACATTGACAGATGTCAAATCAAATGTTTGAGATATTTAATAAAATGCTTGATGAATGAGACTTAAAACCAATGACACGAACACGATAATCACATGCTTTTGCGAAACATTGCGGCATTTGATCAATGAAATTAATTCGTTGTTCCTACCTAGCCAACAATCGTCTAAAATTACGTACAAAGAGCGAGAAAGACCAGATGAAAGTGGCGGTCCGGTACAGCTGCGGTATTAGTCCTATTACCAACCTATTACTCTGACCTTAGTGCACCTTGGTGCAATAAAATTTGGTGGCACCATACCAACTGGTAAAGGCCCTCTTGATTGTTCAAAAACTAATGAGAAAGTTGCACATGTGGGACAATGTAATCAGATGCAAATTTTGAGTTGTTTCCGTATGTTAGCTGGTAGAATTGACTTTTAAATACTTAATGATTTGGAATCATGTTTTTTTTACGTTCTTTTGGATTTGATTTGATTATTTTGGAATTTAATAGTTAGTATTTTCCTCGCGTTGGTGTGGTGAACATTTTTATGTTTCACTCATAGGCAAAGTTTGTTTAACCCTCGTGCCTTGAAACCCTCGCAACGCTCAAGATTCCACTTCTCTAACCACTCGCTCATGGTTCAATTTTGCTTGCTCGGATAGGTATCAATATTGGCACGAGCGGTTAAACAACAACTTTGCCCCCTTGTAAAACAAATAAAATAAGTAACTATTTCTTGATTCTGTCTATTGTGTTATTTTTTGTATGTTTCATTCTTTTCCGTTGATTTTGTTACTTGTCATGATTGTTTCACAGGATGGTTGCATAGGAAGATCAGTGCTGGATGTCGCGAGCGTCACGAGATGTGACCATTTCGTGGCACTCCTTCTTATGTTGTCTCAATAAAACCATAAAGTTTTGTTTTCTTCGTTAATATTTTACTTTAAGCATTAATATTAACGCATAACAGCCATAATAGCCATTAGAAAACAGGCAGGGCAGTACTACATACGAGTATCTACGAGATGAAAAGAAACCGTTTTTCGCATTGTGAGGATGAAACATGAAACTTCAATTTAACAGCAGTAAAGATTATCATCATTTTTCTACCAAAACGATCACGAACAATTTTAAAATTGGCCTATTATACCAACTGTTGTCATTAAAGAGGTGTACGTTATGTTAGAATTCGGATCATCGGTATACGCAAGGTTTTCGTAGTCACACGTCGCTTGGACTTCTTCACTACATTGTGCCCAATGCTCGGTACGATCACAGTATCCAAAATATTGCGGCTTCAAGTAAAATAGTTTTTCTTCTGTGCGGCCTATCCCTGGGATTGGGATTGGCCGAATCTGATCTTCAATTTGCCTTTTTGATCCCAGATACAAATCTTTGTCGGTCCATCTCTGAGTATCCTGAGCCCGTGATATGGCGGACTTGGTCGTTTCGTAGGGCCATCTCGCTGAATTCCTTCTTATCTCCTTAACATGACGACACCAAAGCTGCCAAAATATCTGTTGGAGGTAAGATTTATTTGAGTATGATAACGACGCCAATCGTTTTTATAGAGTCTGTTTGGATGTATTGGGCTCCATACATTCCACGACTCTTCTCTTTCTGCACGTCTGTACCTACCTGTAAAATTTCTACCGCTTTGTGTGTCAAAAGTTGAATGTCCTATTCGTCTTTTACTTATTACATTTTTGACGTGTTTAATGAAATATACTATAATTGTTTTCAACATAATTAATAAATTGAAACTATGTTTTTTCTTCAGTCATGGGCAGTATGACGCCACTTCTTTTAAAACAGTGGCGGAAACAAATGTTAATGCTAATACTATACGGTGAACTCATCTTTAGTCCTTATATAAGACTATAGTTATACCTGGGCTTACGGTAAGTTACGTACCAATTTGTCTCCAGCGCCCGCTGGGGATAACTCGTGTCATACCGTTCGTTTCCGTCTGGGATTTGTTTTATCAATACCTACATAAGTATAAGTACGTTGTTAGACGTATTAGTATGATAAACCCAATAAGATACTAAATGAAACCTGGCGCTGGTAACGTTTGACCATTCAATCACTATGTAACTATTGGCTGTGTGCATGACTGCGGCGGTGCCTTGTGCGCCATAGTTGAAAGATCTCAAATAGATCTTTGCCTGTACACTACGCACGTAGCCAATAATAACATAAATTGAGTAATAAAAAACAAAAACACAAAATATTCAAAATACTTACTTTTCTTCTGTCAAACCTTCCCAGTTCAAAGTATCTGGTAATCAATCCATTGAAAACCACCTTCAACGACTGCCTATGTGTGCGCTTAAATACAGCTATTTGTAAGGAAGTCAAAGGATAAACGGAGACGAGTGCGAAATTTTCGATGTTCGAGTCCCTTTCTGTAAACCTTTCCTTTTTGCATTCGGTGTTTTTCTCAGCAGCAATCACAAATTTATTCGGAGTTATGGCTGGAAAGTATGACACATCTGCGAGTGATCTACGGATTTCAGGTATAGGAATTGCGATCGATTTTATTTAGAGCGGTGACACCGGCAACTAATTAACCGGTAAATTCTTCAGTAGGAATTATTATTCGTGATCTTTTAAGTAGCTTACACCAAGACAATAATGTCGTCAGTGTCATCATAAACACATATTGTACATACCTACCTTCTTCTTTTTTAGGGCTCCATAGTCAACTAGGAACTAGCTGGAACTAGGAACAGCTAGGAACTAACAACTAGGTCTGTCTGTCCGAGGCTTTGCTCCGTGGTCGTTAGTGCTAGAAAACTGAAATTTGGCATGGATATATAAATCAATAAAGCCGACAAAGTCGTACAATAAAATCTAAAAATTTCATTTTTTTAGGGTACCTCCCCTACACGTAAAGTGGGAGTGAATTTTTTTTTTGCTTCAACCCTACAGTGTGGGATATCGTTGGAAAGGTCTTTCAAAACTAATAGGGGTCTTCAACAAAATTTTTTTGATAAAGTGAATATATTCGGAGATAATCGCTCCGAAAGAAAAAAAATGTGCCCCCCATCTCTAACTATTGAACCATAGGTCAAAAAAATATGAAAAAAATCATGGAAGTAGAGCTTAAGAAAGATATTAAATGACAACTATAGCGGACATGATCAGTTTAGCTGTTTTTCAGTTATCGCAAAAAGTTTCCCCTTCATAGTAAAAAGACGTCCACATCAGTTCATCCCTTGGTTAACAATCTACTATACTTTAAGCTCCAGCTTAGCTTATTATGACGGAAGAGTAACTACGGAACCCTACTCTGAGCATGGGCCGACATGCTCTTGGCCGGTATATTTTTTAAATTATGGCTTCAGTCCAGTAGGACTATTTCGCCAGTATCAAGGTCTTAGGAGCTTTAAATACGACTAAAATTGTACGGTTAGTACGAGACAGTGTACGGTGATTTTATCAGCTCTTGTAAAGCGATAGCTGGACTTTACAAGGAGCACGAGGACTACCGGCCGTTGACTCCAGAATGGTGGTTAACCGCGTTTCAAGATTTATTCTCAATTCACTGCACACTACCACATTAGTTTAAACTTTAAACAATATAAATAAGCAAAAAACAAAGCGTGGGCGAGGCGAGACTATCAATATAGCGCTCGAACCGGAAGTCACATACCTAATATCACTGTATCACAGTAAGCACCCAAACGTGTTTCTTCCTCAAAGGGGCTTTCTATTAATACTGTGTCTTCAACATTGTACTCCTTTTTGAGCAATAATTTGATCATTCCGTACATTTCGCACAGAACCAAATAAAATATGAAATAAACAAAGCCTAAATACTTATTTATTGTAGAGCCAAAAACGTATCTAAGCTTTAAGCGATTTCATTATCTAATAGGCAAATATTATGATGAAATGTCACTATCGTTTACTTATTCCATATCTATATATTTGTACAACCTATGTAGCAAAGAGTAAAGTAAGTATATAGGAAAAGAGAGCCCTCTTGAAGCAATTTCCATTTGACTAATTTCGAAGCGCTATCTTTAATTTGTATCCGGAACTAGCATTTATGTTGCGTTGTATTGTTTCATACTACATACATATTAGGTCTACTTGCGCGGTTTACAAGTAAATATTTTGTTTGATTTCTTGTAACTGTGATAGTTTTTTTGTTTGGAATCCAAAAAAAGACATACTTTATAGTAAAGCAAGTATATGTTTATTCCTTTCAATTAGGTATACAAGATAGTAAAAGACTAGGTGCTGTAAGTACTTGAATTGTTCTTTTTTTTACCTTTGTTCATCTTTGTGTACAAAGCTGCATTAGCTTCGTCTTCTGTGATTTGTGTCTTTGTCTGACTTAGAAGTTAGAACTCTTTCATGTGCGCATAACTGACTTGCCTCCTGTTCACAACTGAGCGTTTCGTCTTTGACCTTAACATCCAACTGGACTTGAATTCAAGATATTCCGGTGGTAAATTAAGGACTTGTAAAGTGCACATTAGCAGAAATCCTGGTAATTTCGTCTCGCTCTCTAGCTCCGTAAACAATTAGCTCCAGATATTCTTTAAAATAAACACATGAGTAATGATGTCGTGGTTCGAGTCCTTCTTGTACTAATGAATTTCTGGCATAGGACATATGTCTTGTCTACGCACGTACCTCCATAGATGCACTCTATCTCATCTAACTTAGCAGAATCAAACTGCACAGGTCTCGGCAGTGTCATCGGACATGTTTGTCGTAAACAAAATTAAAATAATCATAGCTTGTTTTCATCACTGCATGAGCGCTAAGGATAAGGAGGATGGTATTTTCTTTTTACCTTCGAAAATCTCTATACCTCCCGGCATTGCCTTGAACACTGTTAAAATTTTATACATCCAAGTTTTGTAATATTGGAACTATTGGGATTCTAATTTCCCTATTTGAATTTGATTTTACTCTGTTCTGCACTTCAAAATTCATAGAGAAATAATTTATTCATCAAACACATGGAATCGTAACACCTTTATTTTTGGTAGTAATAATAGGGAGGAAACTATTAAAAACGTATTACAGTCAAAATAGTGTCGTGTTGTTTAACAGGTAATTATGATATTCCAGGCGAATTTTTTTAACTATAGGTATCTATTTTGTTCAATAAAAGCATAAAAAGCATTAATAAAAGCATAATAGTGTAAGAAGCTGGTTTACATAGTTAAATAAAAGTTTCTATTTCCTTTTGTGCTAATATTTTATCATTAATTCAAATACCAAGACTATTTTGTGTAAAAATCTTAATGGGGAATGGATGAAAATATTAAATGTGCCTGATTATTTTTCTGGTCGTAGGAATAACCATTTCTAGTTACAGAAAAAAGTTACAGATTTTTTGGTTGCGTCATACATTTTATAAAAATAAAAACATTTTGCTTCACCGCACGTCCGGCCCATTACGGCTGTTAAGAAAACTTTCTAAGTCTTAAAAAGTTATCGCTATTTGAATCTGTGGAGTGCATGACATTGACAGTTGATTGACAGCTTGTCATTCTTCTCGCGGAATTCATAACCTTTTGTGCTCTCATCTGGTGAACTGGTTTCTTTGTATTTATGTGATTATTACGACTCGCTTCCCCACCCGGACCTCTGATTTTGCCTGCTCCAACGACGACCTACACTTTTGAACCCCGGACCTGATTTTGATAGCAATTTCGACGACCCCTGGCATTTGAATTCTGCAAACATGGATACCGCTGCTTTTGTTAGAGCAAACTCATCTAATTTGCCAAAAGTAGACCCATATATGCTTATGGAGTTTATGAAGAATAGCGACGAACATAATGCCGGTGAAATAAGAGATGCCAAAGCTTTGTCGTAAGTATCAACCTAACCCCTATCTCATTACCGCGCTTTATCTTGATATTGACCTGGCAAGCGAAAAATTAACACGCGGGACCTGGGTCATTTTTCATAAAATGTTTCAAATTAAAACAATATAAATTTTGGACATTTTTCATTTTGTAGCAAAGTAATCACATATTTAAATTTGCTTTAAAGTGTCTGTGGTTCCTTTAAATTGGTAACATTAATCTTATTTTGTTATAAAAGGAGAAAGTACTTAATTGTTTGTTTGTTTAAGGTCTTCAAGAGAATCATATGTTGAGACTGCTATTGGATATGTTGAAACAAAGCGGACTGGGAATCTTTGTGATGTGAGAGCTAAAGTTGTTCCTGAACAAAGAATAACAAGCAAATACTATGTTGTGATGGTCCATTTAGAAGAGGCAAATGAATCAATCATAGATACTTCATGTGACTGTGCAGCGGGGGCTGGTAAGTTTTGCTATAAACATGTCCTTATTGATTTTGTAGTGATTTTGAACAAATTACACTCAACTTGACCTGCGTGTGGTTCCCTTTCTGTCAAAACAAAAACTTACCTCTTACCCTATGCTAATCTGATCAGATATAACCATGAAATATTAATATGACACATGCAATTTAGTCTGTCATTTCAAAAAAAGTGGAGCTTTTGAATGTTCTCAATTAGTACAAGTTTTATTATAGATATGTTTAAAATGTTCTTTTTTCTTAGGTGGGTGTAAACATACTGTTGTAGTATTACATTGGCTACAAAAACGAAGTGCTGAACCTTCACCAACCAGTATCCAATGTTACTGGACGAAACCCAGCCTCAAACGGGCGCTAGACAAACCATTAATGTGTAAAGATTTGGCAAAAGGAGAAGTCGCCGAAAGGGGGCCAAAGGACCCTTTGGTACTGAAAAGACTACGACAAGAAGCAACCAAACATGGTTGTGGTAAAAGCCTGCTCATGGTATATGATCCTGAAAGACCGATGAAAATGAACTCAAAATATTGTATTTTTGACATGATGGTGGATTTTTTAGAAAAGGAAAGTAGGCCAACTTTTAACAAATTTAAAATATTTAGCAATGCAATAATGCTAGAAAATAAAGAAAAAATCATGAAAGACACTGTAGGCCAAGTGAACTCAAAGCAGTGGCATTCAATTCGACAAGGCCGAATTACAGGATCAAAAATTTATGAAATTGCTCATTGCAAAACACCCCATGGCAGTCTTGTTGAAGAAATACTAGGAGGGTGCAAAGCACCAGAAACAAAGTCCATGAAAAGGGGTAAAATCCTAGAAAAACGAGTACTGAATAAAGTAAAGACTGATATAAATAAAGAAATAAAAGAATGTGGATTTTTGATTATAGATGGAATTTTTGGAGCGTCACCTGATGGCGTTGGAGATGACTTTGTGGTCGAAATTAAGTGTCCCATTTCGGAGAAAACTAAAAAAAATTATATAAAGAATGGGCAAATTGCGAATAAGTTTATGGGCCAAGTGCAATTAGAGATGCTAGCGGCTGGCAAAAATAAGTGTTTGTTGTGTGTGGCGGACCCGAAATTTGAAAGCAACAGCTTAATTGAGACAATTGTTGTTAATTTTGATAAAAATTATATAGATAATTTGATGAGAGACGCAGAGAAATTTTGGGATGAGAATGTGTATCCTGTAATTTTAAAAAGTGCATCTACAGCATGACATTAATTTTGTACTTTGTATTTATTTTAAATAAATATGTTTGTCTTGACCTTATTATTACTCATTTTAACACCCTTAATGTTGAGCATGTATTGTAGTTTGTTATTAAAGTATACCTAACCCAACCCTTAACCTTTTGAACGCCAAGAACACCTAAAGTCGTAGTTACTAGTTGTACCCACAGCGCTAAGGATAATTATAGGTGTCATGGCGGACGCTGTCAAAGTAACCTTCACACTTCCAAGTAAGGTTTACAATAGCTCGCTTGCGCCTGGGACTTTGGCTTGTCAATGACATTTTTTTTATAACGTTCAAATAGTTAACACATTCACTGCCAGACAAAAAACGGCGCACTACCCCAGAAACCGGTGGTCTATAGCTGCGTACAAAACAACCCGCCCAGCGGGTTGTCCGGCATCTGAACAAAGTTCACGAGCGCCCACCAGGCGGGTTCCTGGCAGTGAATGTGTTAAAAGTTACAATGTTGAGCACACTTGCTACACAAGTTGAAACAGATGGACTGCAATCTAGTTATAAGTCCCAGCTGGATTGCAAACCTCTGAATCTTGCCACGTTTTCTTATCTAGTAGTAGTAGTATCGTAGTAGAGACCATAGAATTTATGTTATGCGCATGCGATAAAAAATGCAGAACGAGGCTACACCTATATGCAGTGCCAAGGAGTCGAGCCAATCTGAAATACGCAGGCAGCCGACTTCGCTTAGGATGCGATCCGGAGGGAGAAGCTAGTACTGGGGTGCCCCTGGCCATAGATGAGAACAGTATTCCATGTGGGGGCGCTTATAAAGCTGCGGGCCGGTGTGAAATACTGTCTCATCTATAAATCTATCTAGCACCCCAAAGCTTTTTGGAGGCTAATTTGGCCTTACCCTCTACATATATGGCCTAGGAACTGGACTTACCTGCCTACTACTCGAGGTTACCTATGGTATATGATAAAATAAAACAACATAATATTATCAAACGTCTTTTATTATTGGATTCTGAAGATTACTTAATCCGCAAGCTATAATGACCAGGTCGTCCAAATATTTTAAATGTTTGTTATTAACCACAGAGTGGGGTTTTAACATATGGAATTCCCGTAATCTCCTAATTACACGCTCAACGTGCACCCTCAAACTGGCAATCACCTTAGTTTTAATTACGTCTTTTTTTGTCATTTTTTGATTGGCGAAGACACTAGGAGGTCTTAAGAGTTTTCCATTTTTTGTGATTAAGAGTGATTCAATCTCCTTAAAACCACGATCGGCCATGATTACTGCATTTAGGGGAAGTACATCAACAAAGCCACTGTTCTCCGTGATGGCTTTATCAGATGTACGTCCCCCATAACCCTGTGAGATGAATGAAATGTATCCAGCGGGTGTGCAGCCAATCAAATATTTCATCGTGTTGCATGATTTGTACTGCGACCAAGTCTGCGCCTGCTTCTCTGGATCGCTGGGTTTTTCTATTTGAATCTCGAAACAGTCTATAATACACTGTACATTCGAATATCTGATTTTAAATGCTAATGGTAAATTTTTTTTTATTTCTGATAGTGGTGGTAAATATATACAATTTTGAAAGTATGTGGACAAAACTACGACGTTCTTTTCAAACACTAAACGTATGGTTGACCTGGCCATTTGAAATTCTTCACTCATCCTAGCAAAAGAGTCATTGTTTTTTAATTTAAATAGACATATGATAATATGAAATGCCAAACAAGAGCACTCCTGGGCAATGAAATTAATAATCCACCAAAAGCTTTTAGGCAGACCTAAAAACATTTTGGGTTTGTTAGTAATAATTTTTAGTAGGTGCTCCCTGCCACGTTTTTCAATATCCTCTTGTTGAGCACTCGAAGACGAGTCGAAGTTGGATGTCCCAAACAAGGATGGTGATTGATTGGGACTCTTCTCAGTGTTCGGTAGTTGCATCATTCGTGATGGCATCACACTTTCTTTTATTTTTCGCCCACGGAATTGAGTAGCTATGGTTTGAGTCTTCGGCTGGGCCAAAACAAACTTGTTTGAAACACCTATTCTTTTATCACACTGTATAGCTGCATCTATCTGAAACAAAAATGCAAAGAATAAATAAACAAAATATAATGCAACTTGTGACCCTACAATTTAACAATCACAGAAACAGGTAAAAGTTTATTTTTAGGTAAGGAAAGTGGGCATTTATTAAATTCAAATTATTAAAGCCACACAAGTTGTAGTAGGTGCAATTGTATATAAATATTTGACATTATATCCATTCCTGTGTTCTATAAATACATCTTCATGCACAAAGACCACTAGTAATTTTTACCTATACTTTTTCAGTAGGCCTAGCACATGACTGGCGCTACAGTATCTCGCAGCGAGATAGACTACCCGTCTTTTTCTATGTTAATTTAAGAGGGGCGGGTAGTCTATCTCGGCGCGAGATACTGTCGCGCTAATCATGTGCTAGAGCAGGTCAAGTGCTTATTTAACAATACTACGTTAACATACATTAGAACTTGTAAATTAGTGATTTAAGAAAAATTTAAATAAATAAATAATTAGCACAGGTAGCAAAGTAAAGTTGGAATTTAAATTCAGTGTGTCAGATTAACTATACCCAAGAATATTAATACATTTATGTGCGCAACACTATTGTGAATATTTACACTGTCAGAGACCTGCATGCCAGCATTGTCAGCAGCACTTGAAGTTGATGGCCGATTAAGATCTTCAATATGCTTATTGATTGCACTCAATGGTTTTTTTGAAAAATTCTTAAGTATGGCATTTATTTTCAGTCTTGGCTTTGCACCAGAGATCCATTGTCCATAATTTTCCAAATCTTCTTCAAACTGTAAAAATATTAGAAAACATTAAACATTTATATTAGTTGTCATAATCTTCCAAATGTTCCCCAGTATTTGCTGTAGCTCACTTATGGAGCCTGGGGTCTGCTGGGCAATATAACATTAAGTATTGGCATAGGCACACATTTTATTAACTGGAGGAAACTAGGCATTGTTTTGATCAGCCCAGTTTCCTCATAGTGTTTTTGTTCACCATGTACTGACAAATACCACATGTTATTTTAATACAAAGTGAAAATTCATTGATATGACAAAGGGTTTAAACATGACATAGCAGCACCCACATTAATGTAATGTATTAATAAAATTGTTTTTTACCAGCTTACCATAAATTATTCTATCCATTATTCCACAATTAAAAAAATGCCATATCATCAAAACTAACATGGGGGTAATTAATTTTTTTACAGAATGGTAAACAAAACAAGGTAACTTACATTTAAGTGGTCCGCACAGCAAAACAGTGCTCGGTTTGGACAGTTCCTGCCAACCAATTGACACCAACGTTGTTTCAGCTCTTTTCTTACAGTAAAAAACTTCAAATCCGGGTTTTTCAGATCAGTCTTGGAGCACGTTGGTATAAAGCATGTTTTAGGATCTTTATATAGTTTATAAGTGTTTGTATTCATGGTGATGAACACGGTACCAAACTAATAGTCCAGTTTCAGTTGCAGTGGTCGTCGAAATTGCTATCAAAATCAGGTCCGGGGTTCAAAAGTGTAGGTCGTCGTTGGAGCAGGCAAAATCAGAGGTCCGGGTGGGGAAGCGAGTCGTAATAATCACATAAATACAAAGAAACCAGTTCACCAGATGAGAGCACAAAAGGTTATGAATTCCGCGAGAAGAATGACAAGCTGTCAATCAACTGTCAATGTCATGCGCTCCACAGATTCAAATAGCGATAACTTTTTAAGACTTAGAAAGTTTTCTTAACAGCCGTAATGGGCCGGACGTGCGGTGAAGCAAAATGTTTTTATTTTTATAAAATGTATGACGCAACCAAAAAATCTGTAACTTTTTTCTGTAACTAGAAATGGTTATTCCTACGACCAGAAAAATAATCAGGCACATTTAATATTTTCATCCATTCCCCGACCCACTTTCCGATTTCCAATCGAGCTGAAATTTTTCAGTCTACGGACCGGGCTCAGTCTATAAACATCGCTAGCTCGAAGAAGTTTTTCTATGAAAAATGCATTATTGTTGTTTCAAATTGTGTGGCAAGAACAGTAAAAACTCTGGTGTACAAATAATGGCGTTTTATTTTACAGGTATGCCGATGTTTTTAGATTTTGATAAAATTAAGAGTTAAATTAGCTCGCTCGCTCGCTTGAAGCTCGTTGACGTCTTATAAGAAAGTCTCTTTCTATCGCACTGCATCCGTATAGGTCCTTTCTTGTCTTTCATTACGTGACATTCCTAAGTGCGAATATAAGATGATAATATGTTTGTGCTCCAGAGGGACAAGCGCCCTAGTTAAAAACTGTAATGATTGGCGTACCAGTGCACGACCCTGGATACCTGTCTCGCTCTTACTTATAGCTGGGATTTTGATGGACGTCCGGCGGACCACCTTCCTCATAATCGACCATGATCGCGATTCCAATACACCGATCTCTAACAGCTTTTAGAACGACTAAATTAAGAGACGAAAGAAAGATCCTGGTCTAACTATACATTCCAAATTTCCAACTTATCCCACATAAATATGACGAATGGTCACCCTAATTAGAACGAGATGCGAGGCTCTGGTTTGACTTCTCATGTGGACACACTTTTTGGCCAGTGTACTCTATCCACTTTATTATTTACGTCCGTGTATTTAACAAATTGAACACATATCAGTGAAAGAATAAGGATCAAAGTCAAACATTATTCTGTTTTTAACGTCAAATTGTGACACGTCTTGGCATTAAACCATAAAAAAACCTATAAGCAAAATCTCCAATCATGCTTTTTTTCTTGTGTTTTTTTTTCTTCTTTAGGTTTAATTATCATAATTTCAGGGGTAAACCGTGCGACGTAGCGCAAAAATAATTAAATTTTCGTTCCCCTTTTGACAACCTACAGTAATAAAAAGAATAGAAACAAAACGTAATGGCGCGCGTCGTAGCGCCAAAATAATCCAATTTTGTATGGAAGGAAGAGGTAAGGAATGCAATCTCCATAGGCAGAACTGTTGCAAAAGTTTCCAGCTGTCAGCTATAAATAATAGTTCCAAAACTCTCCAGAGTAGCGCTAGAGTAGCTAAGAACCTAGGCGTTATTGATGGAGTGAAGTGCGCTGTCTATGATTTTTTTTTTTTTAATATTCAAGGTATTGTAGCGCCACCTATTTAAGGTATTTTGACGGACACTTTTTGGTTTATGGAGAGGTCATTCCATACCTCTACCTTCCATACAATTTTTGTTCCCCTTCAATACCCCACGCACTGTATAACCTATCAGATTAGGACATGAAACAATCATCATCATCCTATTGTTATTATTATTTCATTGCAAGTTTGAGAACACTATACTAATCTCGGCGAGAAACGGGGTTGCCGGCCGCGTATCCCTACCACAGACATCGTAACCCTTCGTTTCCCGGCCTCTATAGTAATGTACTATGACCCACACTATGACCCGTCAAAACGACAGTAACCTAGGCCACCGGAGAACTATTCCAAAATAACTTCATGAAAACATTCTACGAAACTTTATCCACGTTCTTAATACCTAAAGTAAACGATAGTTAGCCTTTAATAGGGAGCGTACATAAAGTGTAGGGGGCAGCACAGAAGACGTCAAGTTTTTGGCGCGACGTGTAAATGTGAAGTTTATGCTTCCAATATCAGGCGCGGATCTAGCCCTCAAAAAAGGTTGTGGTCACAGCACAGCCACCCGAAAATCGGCCAAGTGCGAGTCGGAGTCCGAACTCGTTCATGAACAATCATGACTCTTCCAAGTCTTAAACGATTGTACTACCGATCTCAATAGACTGAAAGTGACGTCACAAGGCTATTAGGGGACTACCTTATCAATTTTTTGCAGATACTCGATTCTCAGACAACGTTTCGCAGGTCAACGTTTCATAGAGGGATTTATTGGTAGATCTAACTTTTAGTCGACATTTGCTAGTCTTGGTTCACATACCGTACAATTCGCTTTTCTGTTAATTAGCAGAACACTGACAGAACAATTATTGTATGAATTTCGTTTGGCAGAGTAATCTTTTCGTTTAAGGAACTATTAGTAGAGTAACTTTTTTTTAAATATTTTATACATTTTTTAAATATTTCGTTGAGTAGTCTAGTCGACAAGTTCAAAATGGTCAAAAATAGAAATACTTGAAAAATACCTCATTGGAATTGAAACAATGTCGAGAAAAAGTCTAGAAAAACAAGGTATTCGAATTCGAATCGTTTATTAGTACAAAAAATTCCAAAGTTATAAAAAATATGGTATTTTGTTTTTTGTCAATATCTCATAAACTATGAACATTTAACAAATGAAAACAAAAGATTCCTATAGTATTTTTCAAACAGGAGGGGTATGCTGATAGATTTTCATTGGATTTAGATTGGAGCTTTTAGGATATAAATTGTATGGAGATGATATCTATCAGCGTACCCTTCCCGTTTGAAAATTTTTCTCTTCTTTATAGTATTATAAAGAAGAGAAAATTTTCCAGTAAAAAATCCAACTCTTGGTACTCTAAACTGTATTCGTTATAGTTTTAATTTAACGTTAAAAATAGCCATCCGTGCTTCATTTTCGGGATGCGCACGCGGCGTGAAAAAGCGAGTAAGTACGTAACATTAAATATTATTTTAAAGGTAGATTTTTCAACAAGGTAGACAATTATTAATTAACACTTTTTTCTCGAACTTTCGTCTCTATTGTAATTTTTTTAAATGTTATAATTGGCGTAAAAATATTTCGCTTCGTGGAGCCCGTCTTATTTATATACTTAACAAGATCACGTCACAAAAAAAATTATAAAATTAATACTTTGTGTAAAATTTCAGAATAATAGTGAAAATTGACAAAAAATTAAAAATCAGGGTAAAATTGTTAAATATAAAACAATATTATAACCAAAGTATTGTTTTTTTTTATAGCGTGATATTGCTTAGTGTGTATATAAGAAGAGCACCGATAACCGAAATATTTTTACGCCAATTATTTGAACTTTTTTTTTTGTTTACATTTACGATAATGAAGTAAGAACGAGATTTTTTTTAAATTAATTATTTACTACTTAGGGCTATTTCCAGCGGTAAATTAAAACAACAATGAATAGAGTTATAGTACTTGGTTTTTTTTATTGGAAATTTCCACTTCTTTAGGAATATTTTATTTTCATTTCTTAAATGTATTATAGTTTATGAGATTCGGCTAAAAACGAAATACCATATTTTTCATGAATATTTATTATTAACTTTTGCGATTGTTTATGTGCTAATGCTAAATATACGCTTCGAATACATTTTTCTAGACATTACTTCTTATTCCGAATCTAATGAGGTACCACATGTATTTTTAGAAGCGGTATCTAAATTTGCTGACTAGACTAAAGTTATTTTCAACTTGCTGACTAGACTGAAGTTATTTTGGAATGAAGTGACAATTTAATTAAACTTTAACTAACAGTTAAATTAGTAATTTAGCAATTGCGGTAGGTACTTATAATATTCGGGTCGACAATATAGGTATCGAAAATCGTAAACGATTTATTGCAGTCTATGGAGCACTTTTTATACATAGATAGATGAACGCTACGCTAACTACGCTAAAAAACTCCTACAGATGTAAATTAAAAGCTGGCAATATTTTAAAATATTGTACTAATATTTGTGAATGTTGAAGATTTCTAAGACTCCACAAGCTAAAAGTAATTGCCCCTGTTAGTAAATAATCTTTATTTTTTACAAATAATTAGGACTCGTGGTGGCGAGAATTTCTAAGTAACACCAGATAATCTGTTTTCAACTTGGGTAAGTGTGACAGTTATCAAACTATCAATTTACGAAAAGTAAATCCGCGTATCAATGTTATGCCAACCAACGAACTACTTTGTGTAATGAAATTTTTACAAAGATTCCTCTGTCATAGCATCTGCGAAACAAAAATCGGCATAATTTTACTCGAGGAATTCATAGGGCACCCTATTAGGGTTGTGGGCATGCCCATCGTGCCCACAACGGTGGATCCGCCCTTGTCCAATATAACAAGATAGCAGAACCTACTATGCACAAGAAAACATACGAGAACAGTAGATGGTAGTACTTGCTTTAGCGTGAAGAGTCAATATACGGTCGAGGAAATGGATTCTGTTCACTTTACATTGGCCATTTAACAGCTCATAGCATAAGTATGAACCATGTATGAACAACCATTTTTACTTATACCGCAAATTGCTACAGAATCAATTTCCTCGACTGTAAATATTTGTTTCTGATTCAGGCCTGATGGAAGATCCTCCAACGCGCACGGTCCCTATAGGTAAGCGAGTTACGAATTATTTATTATGAGGATTCCTATGTAGAGTATTACTAGTTATGGTAAAGAAAAACACTAGGTACATGTCCATAAATATTTTTTTATTATTAATATCTACGATTATGACTTAGGTAATTCGTAAAATTAGACAGTGATTCGTACTACAACAATTGACGCCTAATTTAAACTAAACACACATACTTAGGTACACGTAAACTAAGCTGGATTATATGTTTTAACTGAATATTTCACAATAAGAAAGTAGGTAGCCCTATTTCGTACTTAATATACCAAAGACTGACCTATAAATCTCTTGAATATTACAGTACTTATACAATACACGTGCGAAAAGTAGGAAATTCGCAACGAGCGGTGATATATTGAAACACGACCGGAGGAAGTATTTTAAATAGACACCAGTTGCGAATCACATATTCGTACGCGTATTGTATAAGTACAGCGTTTTACACTACATATGGCCCTTTAAATTTTCGACATAGGCACGTAAAGTGCTAATTATCGAACTAGCTAGGGCGGAAAAGTAGCACATTCATGAGCAATTTATTATTATCAATTGAAATGAAAAAGCTCATAATAATACAGATGCCCACACTCGACATGAAATTTGAAAGAAGGTAGGAAAGGAAGTATTTAAGTGAGTTTTTTTTTTTATACTACGTCGGTGGCAAACAAGCATACGGCCCGCCTGATGGTAAGCAGTCTCCGTAGCCTATGTACGCCTGCAACTCCAGAGGAGTTACATGCGCGTTGCCGACCCTAAACCCGCCCCCCCTCGTTGAGCTGATAGTGACACGTGTTCGTAGCTGCCTCGTCGCAATGCAATTAATACAAACCTAGAATAGGACACTGTGAAAATCCACAGGCTGGAGTGCATTAAAGACTCGAGTTTGAAATATTCTTACCCCCGGAGTTACGTACATCACACTTGCGAAGAAAAAACTTAATTTTAAGCGAAATTATTCTTAATCCGCCATATTGTCATTCTTTGACAGTTTAGGCATCGAAGGCACAACCCTATCCGGCATTCAGCTACGATTGAAAATTTTTAAAAAATATTTTACTTATATGAGTTATATGGCTACTAAATGAATCAAATTAAATATCGTTTAACATAAACAATAAAAATAAATAATAAACGGCCGTATTTTAAAAGTGAAACTCATTTATTTTTCATTCGTAAGAATTAGTGACACAATAAAAAAAGCTATAACTCCCTCGGGTGTTATAGCTTTTTTCTCAATCCATAACTCCCGTGGGAACAATACATGCGTTTGTCCTTCAGTATACCTGCATGAAATAAGAGCTTTGTCGAGCAAGTGTGATGAAATTTTAATTAAATGTCAAATACAGTAGGCATAGGTTATGCCTACTTTATTGTTTATTTAAATTTATATTTTTTCTCCTTTTACGACATGGTCCTATCAGCAGCATCTGTAAACGAGTAGGTACAGTCAAGGATATACAATGTATGTTGTTATGGCATTATACATAAACGTCTGTCTACTAAGGTACTAATCTAACAAACCGTTGATAATCGTTTGTCTTTATCCATCATTTTGGCATATCTGTTAGTTAGAAAGAGACAAAATTTATCAGATATTCGTAAGAGGTTCCTAACTTTTATGAATATGATGATATTCTATTGATGTACGTACGGTGACAACATATTTAAAGTCTGACCAGTAATATATGATCACGCGCCATATTGCGCAATTTAATTTGAACTACATTTTTCATACTAAACTGAACTGTCACCCAATACATAAGAATAACAGCGCCCTCTTGACAATGATCAATATGATCATATATTTTTGGCCGGGCTTTATAACATTGACTGTACCTAAGCTATATCCACAGTAAAGTTTCAACTTGACTTCCAACAATTATGAGAATAACTTTGGCAATGCACTGTTCAGTGCCGATGTATATTCTAAAGCAGCAATAAATAAAATTAACTTGATTTATTTAAAACGCTTTTTTAAAACCGTTAATGGCAATTTCTTATTCGGGACTTTTCAATTATTAAATTCAATTTTCAAGTATTGAAAACATATTATTTTAATTACATATTATATTAAGATACCCTTATAAAAATATTTTCTTAATTTAAAGTATGCGACATAAAACACACTAATTTAACTAATTGTAATCACAAATCACAGTGATCTTCAAATCATCGACCTGCGTCGGCCTGAAACAAAAAGAATATTAATAAATTAAGAGCATATCCCTCCTTGAAGACTAACTTTTATATATTTTACAAAACTAACATTTCTTTATTAAGAGCAATTCCTAGCTGAGCAACTTTTCAAATCTCGAATTTTTGAAGCTATGTTTCTGTCGCGCTGCGGTGGGCGGGAGCCGGAGCTATCTAAGTGTGAGTGCGCGCACACAGACGCGAGACTCGTGCGCTCGCTCATTGCGCGCCGTTCCGTCGACATCGCCCGCGAGCCAGACGGAATTTATTCTGCGCTGCCCGACGCAAGTTGTTTTTGTTGTTACCACGTAATATTGTTTTTCATTTTTATATTATACTGTATCTATTACACCCTAATACTAAACACCCTATCACCTGTACTAAATGTATTTTACACCTATGATGACGAAATAATAAATGATTGATTGATTGAATGATATTAATTACCATATAGGTAAAAACTGCAAAATAGAATGATGTCTCAGCTTCGGTTGTCGTCGTACAGTCAAGTGCAAAAATATGTATCGAAAGAATCGTCTCATAAATATGGTACTACGCTCTTATTACACTGGAATAAGATGCTATGGGACATATTTTTGAGTAAGATGTGTACACCCATATTTTTACACTTGACTGGACCTATCCGTATCAGTAAGTTGAGAGTGATCATGGTGTATTGTGAAATTTTGTAAGTAGGTATAAATATACCTATGGTTAAACTACAATCTATTTAACTTGTAGTACGATGGGGCTAAACTTGGGCCGCCTTATTGAAGAACGTATCGCAATGACAATCTGGGTAAAGTATGTTGGGATAATGCCGGACAATTTTGGGACCAATTGAGAGAACTCGTGAAAAAATGTTTTTTCGAGATCTCAACACGTGACAGATTCTTTAAGTACGTAGCGAATCGTTAAATAATAACCGTAGATTCGGCCTGAATTTTGGTAATCTTCAATATAGAACGGTTTTAGTTTTGTACCTGTGTAAAGATGAGACATACTTTTTTTTAGGGTAACGAGTGTTTTGCCATCAAGGGAGAACATTGGATGGTGAAAAAAAGTTGCTTCTAATGGAAAGAGAATAAGGTATCACAAATAAATAGGTCCGGTGTCTACCCTTTTGTATCCGATCTTAACCCTGATACAAAAATTGGTAAAATTGTGGCTCTCAAACTTTGATACCTATGTCATAAGGCAATTTGATAAGTAAACAATGTGCTAAGAAACCTCTTATTGTAAGGTTTACCCGAAGTAATAAAAAAAAACACTAAAATAATAGATACGTTGCGAAGTTTTGACAATTTAAGATTTCGTGAACTGTACAGGTTTAGGGAAAGTGTAAATGTATTGTTTTTTGAATGGAATGTAAGTACTGGAAGGTCTGGAAGATATTAAGTACTTAAGTAGGAGGGACAAAAATCAAAATAAAAAATAATCGTGCTCAGTCATTTTTAATGAAGGTCGCCAAAAAAATAAGAATCAAACTTAGAAATCAAAAAGACTTAGTAGTTCTTTAAAAAGGTCAAGGTCACTGAGAGTCCATCTTGAAGTATGGAACATAATTAAAATTGCGATTTTGTTGGTTTAATTTTGCAATTATGTGTATATATATATATATATATATAGTTGATATACAATCTTTTTTTTTTTTAATGTAAGGATCGTATGTAAAGAGTAAAGTAAATATATAGGAAAAGAGAGCCCTCTTGAAGCATTTTAAGGAAACTAATTTCGAAGCCCTATCTCTATTTTGTATCCGAAACTAGCAATGTATGTATGCGTGCACATCTACATTATGCATCCGTATGTGTAGGTACTTTATTGCGAAAAGTTGCTTATTTGCTATCTATTTTACTCGATTTTGTTATAAATTTCAACATGTATCATCATCCCTATACAATATAAATACTCTTTATTGCACACCTCAATAAAAGAAAACAATACAAAAGAAAACATACACATAAGCACAGGTAAACAACATGCGGTCTTATCGCTAAAAGACAACCTTTGGGTTACGGAAATTAAAAAAATTACATTGTCAGTAACCGTCGCGCTGGTAGTGGCACTGGATAAAAATAATGGTACGAAAGTGTGATCAAGAAAACAATAAATGTGATAATTAAGGTCAGTAGGTAAATTGAAGAAAATTTAAAGTTTGATAATCACTGCTGTTTTTTAAATAGGTAAAGATCTGATTGTTTCTGGTTCGATCTTTACCTGGAAGGGTCAAAAAAAAGGGGGAAAAAGGGGGTATCGGTCTACAGCAGTGCTAGGTCTGTTAACACAATTACAAAAACAAACACAGTTTCATCACAATACGCAAAATAAATTACAGAGCGAAGATCGGATAGAAGGAAGAATTCGCGAAATTTACCTTGCTCTCTGTGATTGCACATAGCACAAGCCCGACTCCCTGAGCGACGCGGGGACACTGACAGTCGAGGCGCAATGAAATGGCGTCTTACACAATGTTGCCAACATTAAAAAATAAAGCCAAATTAAGGGGAAATGAATGTCCTACGTTCTTCACCCGCATCCGGTATTTACCCAACATACCTTAATCGTTGAACCGCCGCATTTCAAAATGGCCCTTATTTTGATATCGGCTAGCCGTAATGTAATACGGCGGATTATACAATATGACTGCGATACTTATATATAAATCCCCTCGTCAATGTAATTTCATTAAATTTTCTATCTAGTGGCAAACATCAAAGTAGTTATCTTTTACTTGTGACGCACAAGTGTGAGCAATGTAAAATACGATATTTCTAAAAAAAGTTGCCTACTACGTAATAAAAGAAAATGTGATTATTAAATTATAATACGAAAGGTGGTCAAATCGCAAAATGCTGTCGTTTTATTTAAAATAATGAAATAATTAGACCAGTTCCGAAAGTACCGGGAAATCCCGGTTCTTTAAAACAGTACCGGTTCTGCAATCCCTAATAAGGATGTTATGCCCATCACTATTCCTCCTGTGTACGTATATTTAGAAACTGTCTCCGCCTCCAATTCGTGCGATAAGGACAACTGCAGCTCGGACCGAAATTCACTCGCAAAAAACTCAATAATCGAGGTTTCGCTCTCGACTGTTTCCTCCTCCAAAACGCAACTAATCATTATGAAATTTTGGAAATTGCAAGAGGAAGAAATAATCTATGCCGCTATGTTTTGATTTTTTGGATATTTTTTGTCATATTTGTATACTGTGCCTTTTTTTTACAGCCAATTCAATTTAGCCGTTTTTGCGATTTTCGAGGCGCTGTATCTTTCTTCAAAATAAAATAATCCAAAAAAGCAAAACATAGCGGCACAGATATTGATGATATTGATCTTATTTGAAAAAATCACTGCTCTAGGTTAAAAATCCAGGGAGGAATCAGTCGAGAGCGTTTGTATGGAAAAATCGCAACTAGGAATTCCTCTTAACCTCAGCACCACCACCTGATAAGTACCTCCCTACCTACTTCGATTATAAATTTCACACCACTCTCGTGTTTCTTTTTTAATTTCACTCGTGCATATCGAAATTGATTGTGCTCGTGATATTAATAGGTATAGAAACGAAGACTTGTGTTAAATAGGACTAAGTTGTAAGGTATAAGACTGAGTCATTCTTACATATAAATAATCATCTTTGTGTAAAAGACAATGGATAATGACGCAATAACAAAATTTGAAGATATTTGAAACGCCTCTCAATGCTTTACTTTCGATACTTTGGGTATTGTTATGCTCGGTGGTAGAGGCAATAGATTGTTTCCATATCTGGCGTGAAATTTTTTGTCAATAGACCAATCACTATCTTCGTTGTTATCTACTCTCTGGATATCTGGACCTATCTGATAATCCTGCAAGAGAATCAATGTAGATATAGTTATTACTTTATATCATTTACTGGGAATGCCTCGACTACGATTATTACATTTTGTACTTACCAATGCGTCAGTCTTTTTGCGTAAATTGGACCTAGACAGTGTAAGCGCTAACTCCGACTGAAGTCTATTGGAAATATGTTCATCATCGTCTGCCGGCAAAGGCCCATCAAGTTTGTCACCACTGAGGAACTCCAGTTTTGAAGGTTCACGCCGGCTGTTTCCGCCTCCAGCGTACTCCCCTATAGTGACAGACACCGGTCTCAGGTGTTTCTTCATCGTCGCTGTCCCAACTGGCGCTTTCACAAAATAATTCGATGGCGGCTTTGGTTGCACGTTAGCGGGATTCTTTAATGTATACGACTCTAGCGAGTCCAGCTCGGCCTTGTCATCTTTCACGCTCTTTAGTTTAAATTGTGTCTTAAAATCTGTCTTGTTATTGTAGTCGGGCGTAGGCGTTCGTGCTAACGAACCATTTCTTTGGTTCAAAGAGTTAACTAGATCTGTGTTAAGTGTTTTTGGAATCGATTTCAATATGTCTAGTTTTTTATGTTCTCCGTTCTGTTGACCATTCACCGCTGGCATCTGAAAGGAAGTTAATACAACTTAGTTATCAAGGCCAGATTTCTCAACCGATTTATCAATTGGCCAATTAACCAAAAGTAAATTATGATGCAAAGTTTAAAATTCTTGGCGATTTGCTCTGCCAATAAAATGCTTAATTGCTGTTCAACAACAAATTCCAGCAATGAATGAGCAAATCATACATTTTGATGAGGTGGATGGTAAAATATTTTAAGGATACTCTCGATTAGCGATGTTTAATTTCTAAAACATTTTATAAATTTCCTTAATTGTGAAACAGTTATTTCAACGTTTGTACGGTAAGTTAAAAGAAATTAAGTAGGTAAAAATTTGGTATAGATTACTTGTAACATTTCCGGTACTCTTGACGATGCTATAGATAAGGTTTATGATCGAAAAATTCGTAAATGTTTGGTGAGGCATGCATAGCAAACTTGCTGACTCATGAACCTGATTCAATGGCATTTGTAAGGTGTATTCCCATCTATGACCGAGCCGGTTTCTTCCTGCCTTTGTTATTATACAAATGTCGATTTTGAGAGTTGCTATTTGAACAGTTAAAATTACAATTCGTGAAATAAAAATCATATAATGTAGGTACTTACTTGACGCTGTTCAGCATAAATAATTTACATCATAAATATGAAATCATGTTTATTGGTTTCATCATAACAACTGCCTATAACAAGTATAGAGTTATAGCCAGTCAGGGGGCGGGCACAGATGGGAATACACCATTTGTAAAGGTACTGAGATCATCCAGAAACTTCTTACCGGTGGTGGTGGAGGAGGGTTGTCCGTGGCTTCTCGTCTTTGCTGTATATGCTTATTAGAATGCGATTGTCCATTTGCGATTTCCCGCTTTTGCTGGAACCCATTTATGTCTTCGCGTTTTTGTAAAATGTGCCCGTTCAAAGCTTCGCTTACATGCCCGTTTGGTGTATCGCGTGTTTGTTGAACGTGCCCGTTGAAAGTTTCACGTATTTGCTGCGTATGCCCGTTGGTCACTTCTCGTTTCGCCTGCTGGTGCCCGTTGGTAAAGATTTCCGACTGAGCTTCTTCCTTCCTCAGCGGTAGCGTTTGCTGGCGATCCTAAATATAAATTGGAATTGAGTATACAAAGTGTCTATATAAACAAGTAAATATAGGTAAGTATGTTAGTTAGATATAGATGTATAGTGTTATTTAATTCAAATGCAATGTACCTATATTGTTATATGAATAAAATGACTATGACTAGGTTTTCTGCAATTAGTGTACACATTAACGTGCAAATAGAAAGGGGGAGGAAAATTTATTTCCAATAGAATAAAATCTAAACCTAGACCTGCTGTATTTATAATACTTAAGTATATGGTACTTTAAAAAAGTATTATCATCAGTTGTAAATACAATTTTGTTTGCGAATGCTTAAAGTGGAGTTCAATAGAAATGGCAAATAATGGAAAAAATCCAGATTATTTACCTTCATTTCTTCGTAATCTCGCACTTTTTGTGGACAAACATGATTTTATCAACAGTTTATACTTATTTTTTTATTTATATCAATTACTAGCTAAAATATATGTGAATGATTAATATTTCAATGAAAACAACCAGCGTAAAACTTTTTAAGAAGAAAGAGAACTGCCGATTCTCCATACAAACCATATATTAACCATATCTATGCCACTACCTTTGACTTTTTTTCGACTTTTGTATTATTATAAAATATAGGAGCAAAAAATAGATTTCATACAAAATTTTAAATGCGTCTAACTCCTATAGAAATAAAAAATCGAAAAAATGAAACGTAGGGGCAAAGCTGAGGCTAATATACAACAAACTGTCAATATATTTTTAATAATGTTAAAATCCAGAGAGGAAAATGAGGACTACGTTTGTATGAAAAGGTGATTTTGCACGGGTCCTCCACTTTCGTCTTAACAGATCTTTTAGCATTCGACGTATTATCAAATGCTAACAAAATCTGTCATATTTGTCATTTCTATTGAACTTCACTTTAGATAGCTACATTCATTATACTTATTGTACATAACCTCGACTATAAGTACTCAGGTTTCATGATTCGCATTCATGCAACCAGCTAAGTAAAAAGTAATTCTAATGAGAATATTGCAGCACGGAGAAAACTTGTAACGAAATGTAAACGAAAGTAGCATTTTTTTTAGGGTTTTTGAAATAATCTAAGCGGAATTTAAAGATACAAATACAATCTGGGGACACGGTAGTGCTCCCGCCAAGACGATCAAAGCGAAGCGCAAGGGCACTACCTACCTTTTCTCGAAGCGCTTCGTCGTTATTTTGAACCCTCATAACCTGGGTTTCGATTATACCAGATAAACAAAATTCTCGGGGTACAATGTCAATAGTGGACATATTAAGCATAAAAAAATTTGAAGTTTGTATGGGGAATCAGTAAAAAGAGATTGTATAAAAGAAACCCCCAGATACGTATTTCTTTTAAGAGTAAATCACCGCCAACCCTTTAAATTAGGGGATGGTACAGTGTCACAAGCAACATACAAAAATAAGTGAAATCCCATCAAAAACATTTTTATGTAATATTTTGCCAAGCCTTACCATAAGGCTCACACTGTCAAAAAGTTATCAGATCTCTTGTAGAGCCAAGCTTCTAACTCTGAACCCATCATTTAGTTAACTAACAATTTACGGATCCATTTTAGTTTTGAGATTGAGCCGACAAATAGGCAAGCGACCACAGATAAATTTTAATTCTAGAAATTTATATTCAACAGAATCGTCTAAAATTCCAAAGCATTTAAAATATGAACTCAGCATAAAATAAGTAAAGCGTAGTAAGTAGGTAGGTAAATAAATGAATAATAAAGAAATATTTTAGGACATTTTTAAACATATTGACTAAGTCCCACAGTAAGCTCAACTTCATGTCATGGGTACTCAGACAACCATACTCGTATATATAAGTAAGTACCTGGGCGACCGAACAAGCTCGGTTATAACTATTTATTGTAATATGGTGGTGATAACCTTAACTATTTTTTTTTACTAAATTAAACTTGTCTAAAACAATAAAAATTAAAAAATTATATATAAACTTGAACATATTATAAAAAAAAAAGTTAGTCACCGGGCGAGATTCGAACCCGTAACACTCGTTTCTAGCCGTCCGCGTGGCAACACGAAATTAGCGACCATAATTCTGCGTCGAAAGAAAAACGCATGAAAACTCGAAAACACGCGTTTTCCCAAACATAAGACTTAATCTAGATCGATTGTATACCCCCAAAAACCCCCATATACCAAATTTCAGCGAAATCGTTAGAGCCGTTTCCGAGATCACAGAAATATATATATATATACCTCTATAGCTGAAATAACCTCTATTTTCACCTCTATTATTAGAATCTTGAGATTTGCGAGGGCTTCGAGGTACGAGGGTTAAACAAACTTTGCCACCGAGTGGAACAAACTTTTTAATCACACCAACACAAGGAAAATATCAACTGTCACCCATTACAAATCAAATCCAAATGAATGCTACCTATATTAAATATTTATTATTTAAAATGATAACATGAATGTCAACTCTACCTGCCAACATAAGGAAACAAATCAAAACACTCTTGTGGATAAAATGCTACTGTCTCAACAGGGTGCCTAGCCAACGTGCCAATCGTTTACGCTCTGTAGTGTAGCGTAGTCATCTCTCTCTATGAACCACAACGACATTCCCAACACAAAAAATTTCACCACACAAGGAAAATACTAACTTTAAAATATCAAACAAAATCAAACCAAACAAATCCAAAATTAACGTTATTGAATAATTATCAATCATTATTTAAAAAACAATTTTACCAGCTAACATAAGGAAACAACTCAAAATATGCACTTGATTACTGTGCCACACCTGTGGATAAAATGGAACTTTCTCATCAGTTTTCGAAGTATCAAGACAGCTGGTGTGGTGAAAATAACTATTATTTGTTTGTTTACGCGATTCGGATCCACATAAAACATCTAGGTACGTATCGCATTATAGAGGAAAAAATGCATTCTTTATAACCTTGGGGGAATTCATCATCACACATCGAGTTGTGTATAAAAACCCACAAAAACGTTACAAGCTCCTTCTTGGAAATTATTAGGGTTCTAAACCAAGCGTGAAGGCGTATGATAGGGTAAATCAAAGAGTATAGGTATTATTGAGTCACAAAGTTCAAGCCGAATGTGAATGAAATAAAAATGTTGACAGTTCAAGACAAATCTCGTATAGGTATCACCAGAGAGTATCTAGTGAATGATTACACAAACAGCTACACAGAGTAGGTAAAGTAATCGCAAAGTCAGTATTGAATTAATGAATGAGTGAATGTGACTTAATCGCACGATAAAAGAACTTTGAAGAAATCTTGCAGCTAGCCAGCTACTACCGGTACATAAAAATAATACTTATTTCAAAATCAGGCCATCATTACATGTATGATTATATTGATTATGTTCTTGTGTGCATGCCTTCAACTCTCGTGCCCATACCTATACCAGCATTACCAGTACCAGCTGAACCTCTTCAGCTCTCACGTACGAAGGAAGGTGTACGGGTTGTACCGACAGCCAATTCCTTAGGCCACCGTAAAACCATGTCAAAGTGACGTTATATTATAAGGAAGAGATGGAAAATGACCGATTTCCTCGCGGGTATATCTATACGTCCTTATTTATTAAACTTGCCAATATCTACGGCATATTTGTTGGCAAACTCGACTACTCGTAGGCGTTTCTGAATAAAATCAATTTTTTTTATGAAGTATTAGAATCCCTAGCACACCAATAAAGTCGAATCAGTCCAGCTCTGCACAGACTTTACAATAACAAAGCGTGAAAATATAGCAATGAAAATATGACATTTAAAGTGACACTACATATTTTCACCTGTCAAAGTCGATATAGAGTTAGCTTAGACGGATTCTATCGGGTTTTAGTCCGCGTAGCCAACGTTACAATCGTTAACGCTCCGGAGCGTAGCGTAGTCATCTCTCTCTATCACTCTTCCACATTAGTGCGACTGTGACAGTTGCGTTTCGTTCGGCACGCAGCGTGAACGATAGGCACGTTGGCTATGCGGGCAGTACAGTAGGTCTGAAGGCCTAGTCAATATGCGAACTAAACGGTAATGTCTCTCTATCGCTCTGCCATAGCTCAATAATTAAAAATTTAAAAACGCGATTGCTGTTTACAAGCGAACTCAAAATTATGATGTCACATAGCCTATGTCACTAGGGATGACGTAAGGATGTTAACGAGATTAGAGTTACGAGTACGAGTAAGAAACTTGATATATTTACATACATACAAACATGAAGATATTACATTCCTTATTTTTGGGAAGTTGTGTAAAAAACTACGTCGCCGACATTGAACTTTGGTTACATGTGGTCGTGTCACCGAATGGAAATTACATTTTTTGAATCGAGTAGGTATACTTTGTACCTAATCATGTACATATTTTTTAAAGTTGTCTACCAAAGGGAGGGGCAAATTTACAACCGTAGATACAATCAGCATTGTATCTACGGTACTTACCGAAAAAATGCTGTTGTGGAACAGCATCGATAATAGCTACTAGTGAAAGAAATTACGCTTCAAAAGTATGTACCATTCCCTAAGTGTTACAAAAACCTGTAGACATATCTACATATACATGTATCTATGTAGCGTTCCACGGATATTACCTTATGGTGATCGGCGCTTAATTGGAGCGTAGAGCGTAAGCGCCAACCGGGAACTTACCTTTACCCGCGGAACGTCACATATCTCTATTTGGAAAACAATTTAAAGGTAGCAAAAGGCGTTGTTCTATCTATTACTTTTGATACGGCTGTACGTCCTAAGTATAATACTTATATATGTGCACGTGTCGGTCAGGCGGTGAACAATTCCATTAAGTAAGTATACCGTGTTGTTATTATCAAATATCCAAACCATCGCTTGTTGCTTGTTGTTTGAAGTTTGCTGTATTGTAGTAGATAGCTAGCGTACCGGACATTGGAAAAATGTAAACATGAATGCAACCTACCTAAGTTACATAACGAAACACAAACAAAATTATTTACTACTTTGGTACTTATCCGTATTCACTGCTGCAGGTGAATACGGTTAAATACCACACACATACATTAAGTATCTGATGAGTACAGATTTGTTTACGCTTTCGCAAAAATATTTCTCCGTAGAGATAATAACGATTTTGATTAGATACGATCTAAATTATACTGATATGGATTAGACACGGCGATGTATCATCGACACAAATCATTATGTTGGAATTTTTTTATGCCTAGTGATTTTGTATGGATACCTAATGGTCTTACTGTCACGATATTCGTACTCTCCATGTTAGTCTAATAACACTATTATCAGGTATTGTTTCGCTCTAGTTACCTACAATACAACAGGAGCACTAAGTATCTGAACTTACTTCATAGCATTGAATGACGACGAGTGGCTTAGGTTTATTATTTTTCATGTTGAAACGAACACTTCCAATGTTTACTACAAAGTCAGATCATGGCCAATGTTTTATGGAACGATTGAATTTTAAGCGATGCACGTTACACGGTACGCATTAACTTCTCGGAATGCATGCGAACTAATCCGTTTGGTATGGTTAGTAAATATTTTTTTATGATTGCATGAAGGTCGAAGTAGTTTTCCGATAGGTTTTCGCGAGTTGTGATTTGTGTAAAGCGCGGGCAGCGGTGTGCGGTGAGCGCGCGCGACTGCCGTCAAGTACACAGCACGCCTTTGGCTGCGGCCGCTGGCGCTTCGGTCTCGGTCTTGTTGTTATCAGTGCAAGGCGGAATCATGTGAAATCTCGGCGCTCGATATTGTGGATCGATAAACCGTTGATAATTAGCTACCTTAATTTAATGCAACTGATAACGTCAACGACCTAGCTTGATGACGATTATTATGACCATACACTGAACATGTGTCGCCTTTGAAACTTAACTTTCAAATCAACCACTTATTGGTAGAAGCAAAATGCTCAAGAATCTCAATGCTCAAGAGATAAATCGATTTTCAATATTTAGCAATAGAGCTAAGTCTCGGTCGAGACACTGAAATATATAATATTGTTATCGTTTGCAGACTAAAATTTTCTACTTAATACAAAAGTAATTTAGCTTGTAATATTTTTCAAAGGAGCCGCGAGATTATTCTTTTTGGCGTAGTAGGTATACAAATTTATTAACGGTCAGATTATTACATAAATTTCAGAAACTAATACACAACTAAACTATTTTTATCCAACAGCGCGATGTAAAGGATGTGTGTTTGTTCCTTTGAGGCACTCTAGACACCAAATTAGAGATGGGTAGTGAGTAAATACTGAGTATTTACTCAATATACCCCTATTTACTCGTTTATACCCAAATTGATGATAACTTTTTTTTTCAAAAATTAGGCGTCCTATGTGCTTTTTATTTTGTAAGTATCGTTAATACTCTTCAATAAAAAACAATTTAGTTCCTTAATCTCACTTTTTAAATATTTTATTAGAATTCGTTTTACTTACCTAAATGAGTAAATACGGATATTTATATAGGGTGCTTTGACCGACCAAAACCCCGTGCCCCCGACACACACCTTGATCCAAAAAATAATGTTATGAATATTCCTTTTCCACAAGGTTCTTTTTTATCCAACATACATAGAAATCATCTATACCAAAATTTAGAGCAATCAATAATCATTTAGAGGTGCAAAGCAAATGTGTAGAACTCCAAGATAGCGGGTGTTTTTTTATTTTTATTTTTGACCTGTAAATCATTGTTGAGGTCCTCCCGGATCCTCGTCAGATATCGCTTTTCATCTTGATTAGAGCAAAAAATGCAGAAATCCAAGATGTCTAGCGTTTTTTTTTTTTTTTTCATTTTTGACCTCAGATTCATTATAAAGGTCCTCTCGGATCCTCAGATATCGAATTACATTTTGATCAAAGCAAACATGCAGACTTTCGTATTTAACACGTCGTCGTCGTAGGAACAGTTTATATGGGAGAATAACATTATTGTTATTACTATTTTCCTCGGAACCTTTCCATATTTTTTCATCGTTCAAACCGTCCCTGGACCTAGAAATATTCCAATACCAAAATTATCCCAATCGGTCCAGCGGCTCGCGAATAAAAGAAAAGTTATAAATAGCAGCGAGATACCAGGGACTTACTTAGTAAAATGTACCATTATTGTTTATAGTTTACATAAATGATATGCCTAAAGCCACGGTACACCCGATGGTTCTCTTTGCAGATGACATAAGGAACATAATGAAACGGACATAACAAAATTTCTAGGATTAAGTATAGATAATAAGTTGACATGGAAAATACAAACTGACAATATATGTAATAAATTAAGTAAATATTCATACGCGTTATACAATTTGAAAAAAATTGCGAACGAATCGTCACTTTTAACCGCCTATCATGCTTATGTCACATCTAATTTAAGATATGATATCCTTTTTTGGGGAAATTCCAGCAATAAAGAATCTGTATTTAAGGCTCAGAATAAATTCATACGAACAATTTGTGGTATCTAAGAAGGTGAATCATGTAGAGAATTTTTTATATGTCTAAAAATTCTTACATTCCCATGATTGTATATATATACGAAATGGCCAATTTTGTAAATAAGAACCACAGCCTATCTAGTAAGTTTAAAAGTGTTCGCCTTCAAAGCTTCAGCGGCATGTGATGCTGACAACTAAACAAAATGATAGATAATTTTTGCCTGTGCGGTGTTGCCAGTTAGTAACAAGGAAAGGTACCCAACTGTCTGGTTCCGATTTTCTTTATATTTTTTTGGCATTGTTTGGGCAGCTAAAAAAATACATGTCCGTGACTTTAGACTACTCTATAACATATAAACATAAATCAAATCGGAACCGGACAGTTGGTACCTTTCCTTGTAAGCTAAGTGTGCACAGTATACAAAATTAAGTATCAAAAACACGTCTCGAGTTATGAGGGGTATGTCCCCTACCTATCATTTTATAGAGATGTGAAATTCATCTATAGGTTTCTTTGATTTTTGAACCATTGATTAACACTCTAATAACGACTTAAAGTTAGCTTCAGGGTTAGTTATTTTATAAATTTACTTGGTTTGCGAATATTCTGTCAGTTTTTCTTTAAATAACCGTAGCCTACCAAAAAATAAAATTACACAACTTAGTCACCTTAACTGATTCGCACTAGTCATGCTGAACGCTGACCGATGTTTCCTACAAACGGTATACTGGCAATTGATACATTAATCAATTTATCGGTAACTATGACAATTTTTTACGGGTACCTACCTCTATTATATTTACAAAGGTATAGGTAGGTACTAACTTATAGATCCCTATCTAAGTAATTTTAAATATTTAACGGAGAAAAGAAGAAGAAATAAATGTGGATCATGGTCGGGGATGATTGTAGTTCTCTAATGAGTAGTAAGTTTTCAAGCAGGTCCTTACGGCTAACTCATTGTCTATTGTAAGTAAAACCGCACGAATTACTTACCTGCATAAAAAAGGTTCCGTTATTGGCGTATAATTCTAATTGGCACCTGAGTCCTGAGTTTTTTTAGTAAATGCTTATCATCCCTATAGTATTTTAAGTAATATTCGTACATTGCTTACAATTAATTATAATTAGGTTAGTTCTTACCTACTAAGAATTACGGAAACATAAATACACGGTCTCATAAATGGATCAAAATGTGCGTACGTAGTTGTCGAATCATCAATTTTTTTTAGACACCATTTAAATAACTATTATGTTCTCAAAACTAGTCCAGAACTGTAAAACCAACCTAAATGCACTGGCCAACTCCAACAAAGTCATACTTAGATGGGTACCAGAGCACTTCAATATTGACGGAAACGAAAAACCGAACGACCTTGCTAGAAAGGGCGCGGATATATCCCTAATCGGCCCAGAACCGTTTAAACGGGAAGCATATTCCTTGCTTAATAAACTAGAAAAAACGAGAGCAATCGATTGGTTGAAGTTTGGCAGAGGACAAGAACACTCGAAAGCTCTAATCAAAGGGTTCAACAGCAAAACTACTAAGGATCTTCTAGGGCTCAAAAGACACAAAACATGCGCAGTGATAAGAATACTGACGGGACACCGCAAGTCGAACAAACACATATTTTTCTAATTGGAAAGAAACAAGACCCGACATGCAGGTTCTGTCAGGAATCAGAGGAGACTGCAATGCACATTCTCTGTTCCTGCGGACCGTTAGTGTCAAAAAGAGGTACCTACTTAGGGCGGCATGTTGCAACCTTAAGAGGTACAGAGCATTACGGCTCAAAGAATATGGAATTTCCTAGATTCGACGGGCATTAGTAATCAACTTTAAAGGGCCGCTACAAAAGATCAATGTGGTCGATTGGCACTCAAAATGCCCACTAACACTAAAACAATAATATTAATAAATATAATGTTTAAGTAGGTACGCAGAAAATAATTCATATGATTTAGATTTAGAATTAACACAAACACCAAATTAGCACCATCGCAAAAGTGTTTGTGTCTGTATTACTTTTCGTGGTTTACCAAAACGTTTATTTGCTTTATTTCTGTGTATAGTACATGGCACATGATAATACTTAGGTACTACTATGATCTAACTTGGATACTGGATGGTACGTCGGAGACCGTTATTATGGTGGATATATTCTCAATTTCTACAAGTAGGTACGTACTCGTTTTCTTTAAGGTCAAGAATTGAGCTGCACCAGGGAGTGCCATCGCATTCTGTATAGCAAGACACTAGAATGACACTTAACCAGTTGGGTTACCCTCTTAGAATATGCAGGAAAACCACCGTTACTGTCATCAGATGAATATTCTCGATTAAACCAACCACAAACTGGTATCTCACTACATTATTCATTCTTAAATCGATCTTGTACTGATGTCATTTAGGTCGAGATTTCAAGCGTACTCTTTAAGCGTCATACGAACTTGCGGAGGTTATGTCAGGATATAGCATATTGTAGCAGCGATTGCGATCTAAACCGCGAATAGCAGAGTGATCTAACTGTTTCGTTATTGTAATTAAAATTCTTTATCAATCCCGGCTTACGCGGCGCAAGTAATTAGAAAAGTCTCCACCGCTTGAGATCCAACAGTACAAAAGCTATTGTCATTTTTATCAAGATTTCGGTTGCTTTTGTAACAGACATATTTGCCACGAAGCTTAGTGAACACAACGTGAAATCTCAGTGCAGGTGCAGTACAACTAAATAATCTAGAAAATGTACAAGAACAAAATATTTTTAATAAGATTGTTTTATATTTCAAAAATTTACCAATAAGAATACTGTGAAATTAGCCAACTTACCCGTTTTTTTCGAAGAAACATGAAAAAACCAATCACAAAAATGATATTAATGCAGCACTTGCCAATATAATAGGTTGGCTAAATATGTATAAATAGTCTGCAAGTCAATATTACCAAGACCACACATTTGTAATTCTGGAATGGATATGGGGAAAAAGAAAATCATGGTAGTTTTAATGTTTATTACCAACAAATTACAGAGTCAAATTTCTTTGGATTTTAGTTGATGATAGGTGTCACTGGACTAGGGAATGCAAACCGGTTTTAACCGAAACCGAAAAAATCGGTTGGTTAAAACCGGTTTTTTGACGGAAACCCAAAACCGGGTTTTTAGAATTTGAAAAAAACCGGTTTCGGTTTTATTAGGTTTTTTTTTTTACCTAAGTTGCATGTTTTATTCATTATAAGGGTATAAATCGGTCCTAAACCGGTTGAATCGACATCAAATCAAATAATGTGGTGTTGTGTTAGTTTGATCATTTGTAACGCTAAATGAATTTTTACGGTACTTTTTGTACGGTAAAATACAAAAATACGAAAGATTTAAATAATTTAAAGTACTGGCAGTGGCAGGACATCCGTGCTGGTGTACGAATTGTATAGTAGTGCTTTTTAATAAAAATGGGTATAAAAGGTCTTACTTATAATTTTATTATGCGATGCGCTGTAGAAAAATTCCACGTAATCAATTATATCAATGGCAGCTTTAGAGTCTTTTGTTGGTTCGGTGATAACGACTTATCGACAACCTTTTCTGTCTCTTTCGCACCAATAGGAAAGGGTAGTTCAAACCCTAAAGAATGGAATTACTTGACTACCTGTGTTTGCCCAGTTTAAGCTAACACCATCAGTTTCTAATATACTAGAAGACACCGAGCAAGATTTCGGATTGGGCCATTTGATTTAAGACAAATAACATTAAATTATAAATTGATATTGTCATATATTTAAGAAAAAATGACCTATCCCATCGGTGTCTAACCAACAAACAAAAAAAAAATTTAATAAAATTGTTTTGTTCCTATTCTAGTTACAAATAACATTAAGTCATTTGACAATTCCCATACAATACAATAAAATTATCAGATATTCTGTCTTTAATTTCGTGATCAAATCGTGTATATACTATACTAGCATTCGTTTTTACACGTGAAGCAATCTTTTCTTTATTCCATGGCGATGAATGTAAGAATTGTTGATTCTAAAAACGAAACCGGTTTTAACCGGTTTCGGTTTTTTTTGGTAAAACCTAAGAAAAAACCGGTTTTGAAAAACCTCCGGTTTTTGCATTCCCTACACTGGTGGACACAATTTAGCCTATGACCTTTTGGCGTTTAACGAAAATTACTAGCCAAAAAATGACGAACTATGTAACTTTAATACGCGATACCCTAACAAACTGTACCCCTAGTGTAAATAAATTCGATTTCGAAACGTGACGTACGCGTTTGCGTTTAGTCTCATTTTGTATTGGATTTAGAAAGAGCGCGCCAAGCGGGACGTTTTGGTAACTCAAAATCCTATACAAAATGAGACTTAACGCAAACGCGTTCGTCACGTTATGATGTCGATTAAATTTACACTCGGGCTACTGATATGTCCGAGAATACACCCGAGTCTTTATAGGAAAAGTTGTTATCCCATGAGTATACGTTTGTTTAACTAGCTGCCAGGTACTATTAAAAGCCTTACATTTAAATATAATACTATGTTGATAATTATTTTAAATGTACTTACCTGATGATTAAATTGATGGATTAATTAGTCAATAATTAATTCAATCATATCTTGGTCAATTATAAAGTATTAGTGATTGTATTTATTAGTTGTTGATGATAAGGTAAATAAATTGGATTATTAACTTTAATAAAAAGGTTTTATTTTCAATTATATTTGTTCATTATTTAATTTATCATACTAGTAACCCAAATAGCATCTAGTGACTGTTTTAGCCGTTTCAAATAATTCTGAATCGAGGTAAATCTTAGTATTTTCACACACGCATAACTGTAGATTTTTAATAGGTTTTCTTCTCATGGGTAAAGAACTATTTTGTGTATTTTTTTTCCAAATTGTAGTTCCAATAGTTTCAGATATACGTTAACGGCACCAATCATGGAACATTTACGAGAAAAATTGGATTATTTTTGATATTACACCGACATCTGTAAAATTCCTACCGCTTTATGCTTTAAAAGTTGAATGTCCAATTTGTCCTATGTTTTCTATGTATGTATTTATTTACTTTTTGCTCCAGTCATACGATGTATGGCGTCATTAATTTTCAAACTAACAAATATCAATGAAAAATTAAACTTGAGCAGCTCTTTGGCAGCTCTTGAGCAGCTCTTGTTTATGGTAAAATGTTGTCAGCGTTTAAAAACGGATGGTAAATACTTGTTTTATAGGATTTGTCTATACCATCCCATTACTGGTGCCTGTTTCATTATAAGGGTATTTACTATAAAGGGCCTCTGCCCCCTTTATAGAAATTTTTTGCCTATTTTCTTGAATATCTTCTACTTTTTATCCTAAAATTATTAAAAAAAATCTTTATTTAAGATTCTCACAATGAGGCCTTTTATTTAATATATTTATAACACAACATAGTTTGCAAAACTTTGTTTTTTATTTTTATTTTTAGGGTTCCGTACCCAAAATGTAAAACGGGACCCTATTACTAAGACTCCGCTGTCCGTCCGTCCGTCCGTCTGTCACCAGGCTGTATTTCATGAACCGTAACTGTCATCGGACTGTCTACCCACATCCGCGTGCTCGAGACAGCGCCACAGCTGTCACTATATCTAGGCATAGATAACACTACATCCCCCATGTTTAAAATTCATTCATTCATTCATTTGCCCAGTAATTTCGGATCAAATAGGCTGTGATAGACGGACGGACAGCCAGACGCACGAATCATCCTATAAGAGTTGCGTTTTTACATACAATATTATTAAGCTATAAGCTAATAAGGCTACTTTTAATTTAACCCAATGCGTGGGGTAAGTATTGGGTTAAAACTAGCCTCAGTAGTTTTGTTCATACATAAAAAATATGTATAAATACCTGAGCAAAAATTTTACAAACCAACATGCAGACGTAACAGTCCACTAAATAAACATTGGATAAACGTGTACTAATGTTACGATGCCGCTAATTATCGTTTGTCCCTTTCCGACGTATTGGTATAATGGAAAACAATAATCCACAATCAGCAAACGAAATAATTGAAGCTCATATACAACCCCTGTGTCGTCAAGCTCACCATACTTATTAACCTATCGAATGAGCTTATGCTTTTACGGATACTGGAAAGCGATATGTAAGTGTACTACATACCTATACGAGGCCTGGATGTTAGTGAGATGACGATATGAGTTGTGCTGGTGTCCGACTTTATTACCTACATATATACATGAGTATCACATGATTATCCACCTGGTTTCTTGAGCTTAATTGTCGCCTCCAAACCTCTCCTTATAGCGACCCCATTCCTCACACAAAGTTTACCTTAAGTTCATATTAGCCTCACTGGATCACTGTTCACTCTGAGTACTGATAACGTTGGTCACAATATACCAGAGACACATCATTATTCTAATAACACCATAAGAAAGTTCTTGACTTGATCTAAAAGCAAATATCACTGCCGCGTAGATTTGTTCGCACACAACCTCCTTTTTCCTACTGTCGTTCTCATCTTACCCTCTCAACTTCCGTCAAAAAATCCCAATAACCTAGAAGCAGTTACTTAAACGTGACTACTAGCGCCATCTACTCCATGACGTTGGCAAATATTAGCTAGTTCGCAATACGTTCGCGACACCCCTGGTTAGCATAGCCCGAAGTGATAATCTTGAAGTTAGTACTTTGTAGTGTAAGTAGTAGCTATAGAGGCTTGTTAATACCTACTCCCGTTAAAACAAGCCCCACGCTCCCCTACGTGGCAACTACCCCAAACCACCAAAGCGGTTGGGCCTGGCCTACCAATCTCTGCAAGAAATTAATTAAATATTTTATTACTAAATAATCTTATACGAGGCCATCGTTAGGTAAATCCTTGTTGTTTTAATACATCTAATAACTCCTGGGACATTAAAAATTAAAATAAACTAAGCAAATTTAGCGTACTACCGTAGAATAAAGTTGGCAGTAGGCGTCTATGTTGCAAATCACTTTGAATTTGCTGCAACTTTTCAACGATTCAAATATATGTAGACGAAATTAAAACCAACATAACATTAATTAATTTAATAAGGCCGCTAATTCCTTGCCTAATAGCGTACCTTGTATGGTAACCTCACATAGCTAGGGCAGTCGCGGAACGATTAACGGCATATTAGGCATGCCGAGCTATTATGGAGGAACGTGGGCTTCTTATTTTTTAAGCGCACAATTATATAAGACTATTAGCCAATAATCCTTTGTGATGTTTTCTTCTATCAGCCGTTTTAAATATCAAAAAAGTTGATGTGCGCAATGATTTTAGACTTTAATTATAAAATGTGAGGATATTAATCTCTTACCATTCATAATTTCTTCGCCATAGTTCATAAATTTTATATTTTCAATTCCCCTCAGAAGGGATTAAAATCGTAAATGCATAAAATGTTCCTTACCTATTGTTCAAGCTTTTTAGATAGGGATAGGACCACAGGACAACAAGTATGGATATTGATTAGCTTTTTTGAAATTCATATATAAATTATATATTTGCAATAAAACCTGCGGTTGCAGCATGGTTCCATTTTTATCACTTGACACTATGCCCGTCACTTTCACGCTTACATACTTGTTAGAACGTGACAGGCATGGTGACAAATGATAAAGAGCCGACCATCTTAGCCCTACTGATCTGTAATAAGAATGACCACTAAAAATATGAGTTAATCATTAGCTGAAGTTTCCTCAACTAGCATTTTTACAATACCTATGCATTATGTAATACTCTTCTCTGACTCGAAGGAAAAAAAAATACTTTGTCTATTAAGAGAAAAACGAACGTCACAAACATATTGCTTCAAACAGTTGCTAGCGAATATAAAAGGGATAATAATATTTTTGGTAAAGGTTTAATTTTTCTTTTTGAATTTTAAGCATTCTGGACCGGACCGGACTGGAAGGACTTATTTCTGTCTTGTCTGACCAAACAGGCATGAAAAAGTTTCGCTATTAAGTTACGTTTCAAGTTTCAACCTCTCGTCCTGAATCTATATCAGATTAGAGGAGTTTCCTGAATTTTGAGTGGTTTGGGAACTATTTATTTATATATTTAGTTTGGAAACTATTTATTTATTTATTTACTTTGGAAACTGGATTTGAAAAATGGGATAAATTTGGAAGTATGTAATTTTAAACAAAAAAGTAGTTTTCGAAATCGGTTCAGAAATGACCGTGTTCTGAGGTAAAATACGTACAAGAAAAATACGGTTGAAATGATAATCTCCTCCTTGTTTTGAAGTTTGTTTAAAAACATTACGGGTTAGCGGAACGATGTTACGGAGATGGGCATTAAAACAGATGCGTCGCGTCGATGCGGACCCTCACACCCTCAGTTTATTTGCCATAAATGTGGACGATTATGCCGTTCTGGCGTGGTTATATAGCCACGAGCGGCGCTGTCGCTAGATCATAGATATTGCTTAAATCATCTGTAAAGATGAACAAGGCCTGATTGTTGTTGTGCTAAACTATGCATTGCAGACGATTTTACGAATTTATTCACAAGAAAATGTATTGTGTATCGTATGAGACTAACCTAACCCTACCTATTTATTTCAAACGATTTAGCATGAACGATTTGTCAATTTATGTTTTTATCGTCATAAAATTTGTATGGGGCAGGGACAAACTATCCAAATATCTTAAATATCGTAACTTACTGGTAATATTCCCAAATGGAAAAATACTGGTAACGAGTATCTTACCTGCGACCCATCACTACGCGTTGCCGACCCTAACACTCCGCACCCTCGTTGAGCTCTGGCAACTTTACTCACCAGCAGGAACACAACACTATGTGTAGGGTCTAGTGTTATTTGGCTGCGGTTTTCTGGAAGGTGCAGGTACTTCCCCAGTTGGGCTCTGCTTTAGATCTAGAATGACATCCGCTGTGCTATGCCTCACACAAAGCGAAATGACATTCACAGTGCCCATACCTCTCTTTTGGGTCCAAACAGCGTACGGGTTTTTGTTCTAATCAGCTGTTTAGCGTCACTCGTTCCAGCGGAAAACCACCTCTTATAAACCTGATTTTAGGGTATTGTAAATTTACCAATAAGTATGCATTTGCGGTAGTTGGAGCCATAGTCATAAGTCATAAGCCAACTCCGTAATGGGTTTTCCATTCTACTAAGCATGTTAGTAGAATGCGATACAACATTTCTTCTAATAACAAATTGTGCCATGTACATATTACGCACACGGCACACGCTAGCGAATATCACCGAATATGTCAGTGTCAAACTGGTGGTAGTTGTATAGGTCTACCTGTTCAATTGAGGCACCCGGTATAAGAAGTTATTATGGTCACTTGGTCAGCTACGGATTGGTTGATGGCTTAACTGCATGAAGCTACTTTTTAATTGTATTAATTATGTTAAGTAAAAAGTAATATACTTATAATTTAGTTATAGTCACAAAACTCAGCTACCTTCTACTAGAAAATCATCGCGTAACTTATTTACCAGCCGCCTTAGATAAGTCATTGATAGATCTAGGTATAATATCTTATACCTTTAAACGAGTAATTCTTGTATATATAAATATATTTCTGTGATCTCGGAAACGGCTCTAACGATTTCGCTGAAATTTGGTATATGGGGGTTTTTGGTGATATACAATCGATCTAGATTAGTCTTATGTTTGGGAAAACGCGTGTTTTCGAGTTTTCATGCGTTTTTCTTTCGACGCAGAATATGGTCGCTAATTTCGTATTGCCGGCCACTGCTCGTCTGGTCCAGCGGGTTAAGACGCGGACGGCTAAAACGAATGTTATGGTTTTTTTTTTATATGTTTAAGTTTATATATCATTTTTTAATTTTTATTGTTTTAGACAAGTTTAATTGAGTAAAAAAATGTAGTTAAGATTATCATCTATACACCACCATATTACAATAAATAGTTATAACCGAGCAAAGCTCGGTCGCCCAGGTACTGCTAATTTAACATAAGAAAACACATTTTTGTATGTTTTAATTAACGTACAACTTGAATTAATAAATAAAACTAACTAAATTAGACTGAAATATTATATGACTGAACTTAAAGCTAAACGTAGAAATAAAGTTATAATAATAATGTAATAAATGATAGACATAGTTAAGTAGTCTAAAGGTGAAAATTGCATGTATTCCAACCGGTATAAATCTGAATCTTTATTTTCTAGTTGACTTGCATGAAATTTAAATGTATATGTGGTCTCCCGCGATACAGTACAGGCCTAGTGCGGGGACTCCTGGAAACTCCGCAGTTAACCTAGTTATGCACCAACTATTAGAACCAACTGCTGTATACCTTTTGTGTGTTCTTTGAACTGCCCGTGGCTTCAGTACTAGCTTCTTAAAAAACTTACCAAAGTTTCAACATTGTTGTTTTCAGTCTTCAGTTCTTCGCCGGGATCCAGCCCCGAGAACATCTTCCGGTGGACCTTCTTGAACTCGTCCATCAGAGCATCGTGCTGCTTCTTCTTGTCGTCGGTAGGTACCGGTAAGCTCGCCTTCTTTATAAGACTGAAAGGTAGGCTGTTCTCTGGATTCGAGTTCTTCTTGTTCTAGGAAAACAAAAACGAATTAAAATAACACTCCAACAGAATTCAAAATTTCAAACTGGTTAATGTTTTATATGTAGGTACAAACTTTTGATATAACTTAAACTAACGGTTTAGTTTAACTCACGTACCTATTTTTAGCACGCACAACATGTTTCGGAGAGCCTATATAGGTTTCCATTTTCAAGCACTAACAGTGCCGAAAGTAACCGTATTATCAGAAAGAGAAGAATAGTGGAATACAGGATGTTTATTTAGTCACCTGCAATAATTTACGGGATGAATATAGAGGTTATTTTGAGCAAATTTTACTATGGGACCAGATCAACACCGAAATCGTGAAAAAAAATTACTCTCCCATAGGGACAACACCCTGTATAATGCGGGCTTTCCACTAAAAACGGGTAATGAGCGGAAACGGAGCTAGCGAACTGAGCGGACCGGAGGAAATTAACTGTGCACTTCCATTAAAAAAGAATTTCAGCATTTGCCTTCCACTGGCAGCGGATCTTGCGGAGCGTGCGATGCTGGAAATGAGGCTGGGTCAGATGAGCGAGTTTGTGAGCTTCCATTAGAAGCGCACTTTGCGGAGTAACCTGGCAGCCAGTATAAGGGAACCAATACATTCTAACTCTTCTCTTTCCGCACAGACTCTATGACTCACGACAGTTTAAATTCGATGGCCTACTTTGATACCTATGTTTATTTTTGTTTTTTTTTTTTCAACTAGAAATATTTGGATAAAAGTAACGTTTTGACAAGCAACATATATAACGTTTTCAAAGAAAACTTAGCATACATATCTATTTAGATTTAGATATTAGAATTATTAAATATTAATATTAGGTACAATACAGAATGATACATATCCACCTTTTTGGGGCTTTAAGATAAGAAGTGAAACATACTTATGACTTTGGCTTTAACTGTTCTACATTAAAAGTAAATTCTTTGTAGGGCTAATCCTTATAATTTACTAGTGAAGTTTTTATTAATTTACGGTGAAATTTATTTTAAAGAATAAAAATCTTACGTAGATATCTGAATCTTTATATATGATCAAAATTACACTGCTAATCTTTGTGGTTCCTCCCAAGCACCAGGTGTTATGATGGCCTTAAAGTCAGAGGTCAACACACTCACCAATTTTCGCTTCTGAATCTCTTCCGCGATAGCACTGGATAGCGTCCCGCAACTAGAAATGCTTGCAGTATCGGAGCTTAGGTCTTTCTTCATTGGAGGCGGGTAGTTGCAATGCGGTTTGCCACAAGCCGGAGCGCTCGTGTGGTGCACCTCGACCACTATGGTTTTTTTGTCATTGTCCCTATTCGATTGATTAGCAGAAAATGTACTCTTTCTAGGAGATTGATTGTCGTAACTACATTGTATCGTGGCACCGTCTTCAGTTAAATTAATTATAGTTCTATTTGATGGGCTGCTAATTATTTCTTTCTTATTGATATTATTTTTCCTAATATTACTTTTATTTTCGTATGTGTGGGGGTTATTTGGTATACTAGGGCAATCGTAATCAGGTTCTATGTCTGATGGTGCGTCAAAGTTGTGAATGTCCATGTTCTTCCAGTCGAAATCTAAACTATCCCATGTCCGACGCTTCAGTCGATTCATATTCAGTCTGTAACAAAGACACATTTTATAAATAAATAATTAGGTATGGGAAGTAATTAAATGAGCAGCCGTTTTTAAAACTGATCTGCAAAAAAAGCTATTAAATATTTTTTGCTGGCATAAATAAAATCGGACAGACAGACGGACATAAATCTACTTTTTTTGCCATTTGGCTACGGAACCCTCAAAATCGAGCTACAACTCTTGGTCAGCAAATAATTCACAAACGGTCAACATTATAATCAATATCAATCTGCTTCTGTTATAATTTATCTGCTTAATAAATACTTGAGCTGCAAAATTATTATTTGGTCAGCAAGATTATAAAATTAGTTGGTAGAAAAAACATGTCTCTAAGCAGTTTAATTCACGTATACATATTAAAGGAATGGTTATCTGATATAATAAGATGGCTAACGTTTGATTTGCTGGCGGTACGAAATCAGCCCATGTGACAAGATCTCACCACCACCAAAATCTCAAGGTTACCTACCCAAGGTCATCTAAAACCGAATAGAGCACCCCACTAGCCATGTGGTCTTGTCTCTCCTACCCCTAGAGAGCAATTGCGAAAACGGAGGCTCGGAGGGAGGGTAGCCCTCGCTCGGGTGCTTCGTCACGCGAGGGCGGAAGGGCTGCTCTTCCACAGCGCCGGAGCTACCCAGATCCAATAGCTTTACCCCGCCGCAGTTGCGTCCCGGCCCCCTCACCCCTCACCATACGGTCTATATTGTAAATTTTTACCCTTGAATACACCCTCTACAACAAAGAGCTAGCTGTAGCTAGTTAGTAATCAAATGATGACCAAAATAATCAGCTGATTAGCAAAGGGGGTAAGTTAGGTTGGTTAGACATTTGCTAATCAACTGATTTTTCAGGTAAACAATTTTTGCAGATTAGCTAAATTGTAATCCAAAATGAAATAATCTGCTTACCCACTGATTGCTTATCAAAATTTGATTAATGGTGGATCGCTTACTGCCGATCAAATAATTAATTTGCCAACCAAATAAATTTAGATCAGCTCAGTATGACATTAATTGTGAACTTATGGCTATTTGGCTGACCAAATATATATTGTTGTTCATCAAAATAGGAATATTTTGCAGATCGATTAAATGACACCCAATAATTATTTACTTGTAAGTTTACAATATTTACTTTTTTCCAACTCATATTATCCCTACTTTATTTCTGTATATTATACATATTTAACGTCTACAAAAATAGAACTGAGACGTGCATAACCAGCAAGGGGTTTAGATGGGTTGTGTGGACCATTGTTGTCTATAAATAAATAAATTGATTGCTTGATTGATTGAAAAATATTGTACCTATATATAATGTTTACTATGTACCATGCGCTGGTCCTACCAGTACCAGATCACGGCTCTGTGCCAATTTTGGTATAAGGTTGACGAGGGGATCCCAGAATCTCCAAGTGACCCGTGGCAAAATGTCAGGACAACGCTAGGATGATGACGATGATTATTGTTCTTTATGCACACGGGTACGCAGTACGTACATACACACTCATTAACACAGAACTCTGTTTGGGTATTTATGTAATTATTTTCTGCTAGTGCAGCGTCTTTCGCAACGCTGTTCATGTCCGTGTCATTATTTAATACCTTGACTAAGCTTTGAGAGAATTTGAAGGTCATGTCATTTCAAGTGTGACCGACGCGGGGCTGCGGTCGTGTTTATACTCACCAAGCTCGATCAGCAGCCTCCTCCGTCAGCGCCACACTTATCCAACGCATCTTGCGAGAACAGCGCCATTTAAACGCTTTGGCGCTGGGGTAGCCCAGTAGCATGGTCGTAGGAGTATGAATATGTTTGTATTGTGTACTGACCTATCAGCGCGATCAGCAGCCTCTTCCGCCACACTGGCGAGCCGCCTTCTCAACGCCGCCGGAGGAGCCAGGGGGACGTGAGCGACCGGCGCGGGACTCCGCTCCCCTGCGGCTGATGAGGCTGAACTGTTGTAGCCGGAACTTTCCGGGGACACCAGCTCAGTGCCGGCACCTTCGCGTATAAGCAGTTCCAGGCGGCCCGATGCTTTCATGGCTGATATAGCCTGAAAAAAGTGAGATGCATTTTAGACATGAAGGTATTTTAGGTTGCCCAATAATTGTGTAAAAGAGATCTCTACGGTACAATCACACAAACATACATACATGATAACAGTAATCAATATTCATGAAAATGCTAAATATAAAACAAAGTAATAAACAACTCTTGTAGGCCGTATATACATAGCTAAAAGTATAGCCTCAGCATAAACCTAAACGTAGACGGGTAAAAATAGGTTTCAACCCAGAAATCATACTTGAACCCATTAGTCGGGTTCAAGTATCCTAACCGGAATTCATATTACATGATGCTGCTACTACTCATTTATTTACCTGTATAACTAATTGCAACTTACATCATTAAAAGAAACGTTGGCAAAATCCTGTCCATTGCACGCCAGTATCTGGTCCCCCGGCCTCAAGCCCGCCTCTCGCGCGATGCCGTTCTCCCGCACGAACTGCACGAAGATGCCAGGCTTCCACTCGGGCCCCTTGCAGATCCTGCACATAAATAACAATGTTTACAATGAATTATGACAAAAAAGATTAAAAAAGTAAAATAGAGGCGAACATGCATACAAACATGTGTAAGTAATTCCAGGTTAGGTCATGCGTTGGCTTCGGAGTATCCTGAACATCACACGGAAGGACAGGGTCACTAACGAGTCCTGGAAATTGCACAGCACCTTTTCTAGCACCAATGCCCTGCTGAAACAGAGGCGCTTGCGGTGGCTTAAGCATGTGCAAGGTATGGATAGCACTCTTTTGCCTAGGTAGATCATGTTCAGCCAGATAGCATTTCAAAGGAGTCGCATTAGACGTCCCTTGCTGCCTTTTAAGGACTGCGTGAACCGCGACATGGTCGCTCAGATCGATGTCAGATAGGGTCACTTGGGAGGAGCTCGCGTCAGATCGCGATAGACGGAGGGGTACCATCGCGAAGGGTCGCGAAATTCATGACAACGCATGGTTCCAAGACCGTGCCCGAAAACGCGCAAAGAGGCACAATCCACCTAAAGTTGCTGGCGTTGCCGACAATCTGCCACCAAATGCGGTCGCAAATGCCGGTCCCGCACTGGCTTACACAGCCTCGAGACACTTTGTCCCTCGCATACAAACGTTGCATAAATCATCTGTCAAGATATTAAAGGCCTCATGAGTAGATCATTTGAACTAACCTAGGTAGAACACTTTCTTACTGTATCACAGGTAAATAGAGACCATCTATTTTTCAGCAATATTTAGGTACATATGAATTATATGAGTACTGTAAAGTTCAAATCAATAGTATATTACTATAGAGGCCGGGAAACGAAGAGTTGCAGGCCAAGTAGATATAGACGGCCGAGCGTAGCGAGGTCGGCTAGGGATACGCGGCTGGCCACCCCGTTTCTCACCGAGATTTGTATAGTGCTTTCCTCAAACTTGCAATGAAATAATAATAAAAATATGGTGATGATGATGATGATTGTTTCATGTCCTAATGTGATGGGTTATTCAGTGCGTGGGGTATTGAAAGGGAACGAAAATGTGATTCTTTTGGCGCTACGACGCACACCATTTCGCTTTTTTTTCTTTTTTTTGGCAGAATTTCGCTTATAGCTTTTTTATGGTTAAATGCCAAGACGTGCCATAATTTGACGATTAAAAACAAAAGAAGTTTGCTTTACATGCCTAGGTGTGTAAGTCTGTATGAAATTCCTTTACATATCATCTTCGTTCATCGCACCAAATATGTAGTATTTCCGGACCTAATTTGAAGTAGGTAAGTCTTGTCAACATTTCATTGCAAGTTTGAGAAAAAGTAATTACTATGCTTCTTCGAAGTTTTTGGGATAAGGGTGCTGCGTTGTCCCGGCATTTTGGCACGGGTCCCCTGGCACTGATGGTTAATAACTTTGTTGACTGTAGGGTACGTTGCAGGTAAAAAAATAAGAAACTGTTAACTGTATGTATGGAGCCGCTTTACAAGCGTTCTGACATGTACTTCCATGACAATGACTGAATTAAAATAGTACCTACGTAGCGATTGTCTTACCCGCAACCCCGATTGGTCCTGAGCGGACAGTCGCAGGTCGGCCATGCGCTTCATGTCGTAGCAGAGGGTCGGCGACGACGATATGTCGGAATCCAGCCCCGCGCGATCTGACTGACAAGTACTACCACGAAAGCGACACTTGGGTATTACTAGGGGCCGTGACCGTAGACAAGATGACAATCGCTGATAGAAAACAACAATTTATATTTAAATAATGTATGTCAAGGAGGGAACAGTGACTCGAAAATAAATAGCCGGGTACAGTGGCTCACTCCACCTAATTCCAACATAAGAGAGGCTATTTGCTGTCCTGCTAATACAACAAACTATCAGAAATCGACTAAATTCAAATGGACGAGCAATGGTTATTCTAACACGTAAAGGGGGCCACTGATTAACAGTCCGCCGGACGGGATCGGCCTGTCAGTTAGAACAAAAAGTTGACAGTTCCGAACAACTGACAGGCCGATATCGTCCGGCGGACTGTCAATCAGCGGGCCCCTTAAGGGTGCTACAATGTATAGCGATAATTGGGCGACTGAGGTACTGTTCCCGCCTTGACCCTATGTATCAGGTGATTTATCGTAGCATCTGTTATCATTATGTCAGTTTCGTTCAGCGTTTGTCGATGTATAATTGCCATCTTAGTTAGGCCTCCAGGACCGATAAAATACGTAGCGTGTATTGTGTCTCACCCGCAACCCAGTTTGGCCCTAGGCGGAACCAGGATGGACAGTCGCAGGTCGGCCATGCGCTCCGTGTCGTGGCACAGTGTCGGCGACGACGACACGTCGGAGCCCAGCGACGCGCGGTCTGACACGTACTGCCACGAGAGCGATTCGTGGGCTTTGCTGGGACAGATGAAAACCATGTAAACCTATTCAAGTTGGGTATATTTTATAATTATTCTAATTATGAGAAAACACAAAAGTTAGGCCAATTAAAATTTATATTTTCGAAGAATGAATTTCCAGCGAGCTGGAAATCGTTTTAATATCTTCATTTGGCCCCAAAAATAATTATTTGTTTATCAGTTTTTTCCTGTAGCTTGAAAACGGTACGTCCGACGGAAAAGTGGTCCACCAAACCTTGCTGGTAGTGCCATTATAATTGATGGATGGTTCCTTCTATAGTTCGATTTTCTTAGCATTAGAAAAAAGGTAAACAAACTTGACATGTTTTTTTATTGAAAAACGGTTTTTAAAAATCAGTAATTAATACTAAACTTATAAAAGGAAAATAATGTAAATAATCGTATATGATTTATAATTGTTACAATATTTGCCGTGACCTTTTTTGCGCAAATTCTAATTACACATATTCTTTAGGAGCAAATGAAGGTATTTAAACGATTTCTAGCTTGCCTGGAAATTAATTCCTCAAACGATTTTTTATCTAATTTGATTGGCCTAAGTGATTTATGATTTACTTTGAGTAATAGAAAAAAAAATCAATGCTAACGATTAGAATTTCGCAATCGAGTGCGAAATACATATATATAATAATAATAATAATAAAAAAAATTAGTAATAATATGTGCACTTGATTAAGTAATCAGACACTTACTCTTTTATTGGCAGCATTCCCACATCTGTAAAAAACAACAAAGTCACATTAATATTTATCAAAACCGCTTGACCAGATAAAACAAAACAAGCAAGGGGTGTAGTGTGTGGCAAGATACGAGTAACGACTTTATAAAAGTAGGGTATCTGATAAAAAATGGTTGGAATGTGGTCTACGTCTAGACTTTAAACAAAACTGGAAATTTGCGTAATCCGAAGCGGTTTGGGCGCTGAATTTACCCACGCACTTTCACGATTCATTTACAAACAAAAATTGGTGCCAGAATCACACCCGCCTCCGAGATGGCGTAACGGCTGAGAAATTTGGTTAATTAGCATATTGGTATTTGTACCTTCATTGTTACTAAAAAATAATAGAGTTGGGTGTCAGTTGCGTAACAATTAATGCCGTTTAGCGAGCTACATTTATCATTATCTCCTAACAATGTTTGATCAATAGATATGCTTGCAAAAAGCCGTGTGTCGTTCGAGCGTAAACTGATTATTGATGAGTTACAAAGTGAATGTTATCCATTTTATATCATCGCATGTGTAACGTACCTATGAAGATACATAAATCAAGGAGGATTACATAAGTATAATTTAGTTCATAATTATAACGAACAAACGCACATGCCTAGCATCATTATGTTAACTTTTGAATTTGGAACAATTTGGATTCAAGAGTTACCATAACAATGCTAGGCAAAACCTATTTGAATAAAAAAAAATGAAAATAACAACTTTGGTTTCTATGTCCATGGGAGCCTAACTTCAGCCCACTGTGTGCCACTTGATAGTAAGCGGAGTCAATAGAATACAGAGTAGCTAACTGTTCATAGCCCAATTATTTTTTAAAGAATCCACAACATCATTGATTGCATCACTACTGTGATCTGCGGTAGGTCCGAAGGGAAAGTAGTGAAGGGACTCACGTCTGACTTTGATCTTGAGGCGTGACTGTGACGCGAGGTAGTGGACCAGCTCGCCGTGCACGGCGTCGTCCACTCGGTATCCGTTCACGCTCACCAGTTGGTCGCCCACCTGTGGACACGGAATACACACAGAGTTTATACAGGCTGTTTATTTAATCACCTGCAATAATTTATGGGGTGAATATATAGGTCGTACTGGGCAACTACTAGTCTGGGACTAACCCCAAAATCGCGAGAATAAAATTGGCTGTTTCATACATTTTGGCTGTTTGACCTTGAAATTTACGATGAGAAAGTAAATTTTTTTTCGCGATATCTGCTTAATATTGTATTCTTGCCTTTAAATTGTATCAATTTTATAGTCACATCTGGTGACGTAGTTTGCATAACGGTAAGTGAACTTTACGCAAAAGTAGGTTGTCTGGATCCAATTAATAGAAATCGCCGCCGTCGTTACCTAGCAATTGTTATTTACTGTCAGAAAAAAAATGTAAACAGAGATATAATTGATATAAAATTATTATTATTTTATCTATTTATTCATTTTAAAGTGCATAGCAGAGCAGAGTAAAATCGGAGCAAGCTTTAAACAGTAAAATATAATTGGGAAATTAGAATCCCAATAGTCCTATGTTACAAAACCTGGAGGCTTAAAATTTTAACAGTGTTCAAGGCAATGTTTTCAAAACCTCCCGGCATTGCCTTGAACACCCCGGCGCTCATGCAGGGATGTAAAGGCTAGCTATGATAAGGACCTTTCAAATTATTTTGTGAATGTCCGGGGGGACATTCCGTACATGTATGTAAAAATATATATTACTTTTTTAATTTTAAAACTAAGGAGCAGCTCTAAAAATACACCTAAGTACTTATGTTTCAAATTTGTGACCACGGCACAGGACGAGATTTGCTTGTATCTTTACACGAATTACCTGATAAGGCGTCCTTATGGCAAGCGACAAAGTGAGACGTCTTGACGGCCGCGGACACATTTCATTAAAATATAGCTCATAGCTTTTGAGTACAATGGCTGTGATATACCGACAATGTTATGATGATGATGAGACGGACGGATCTGTTTTTGCCATTTTGGCTACGGAACCCTAAAAATGCTATGAAAAAAAATCGTCGAACATAACACAGAACAGAACCCTTGGGAGCGCGTGTATGACTCGCACTTGACTTTATGAACGCTAAAACTTGAAATCATAGATGTATCGAATTGTAATTAATCAGCACGATTAACTATCAAATCCGCATTCCTGTGGTAGGTACTATTAAATAAATCAAGCCAGTCGAAAACGCAAATGCTCAAAGGCCCCCTGTTGTACCAGAATAATATAAATAATGTATTTCTCAGATGTCGAAATAACAATGGAGCATAAAGTTATTAGTTGGGCCGCAGTTGCAACACAGAGGCAGTTCGCACTTCGCTTGCTACAAGCCAACCTATCGAAAAGCAATCTCGTCGAAATGTGGAATTGGCTTTTTTTATTATTTTAGAGTGGTCTGAGATTTGCTAAGCGTATCTAATGGTATAGGTAGGCAGGTGGTAGGTCAGCATTTGTGGCTAAGTGTAGCTACTTACCTATAGCAAAACTAAAATCAGTGACTAGTAGAACGTCCTAATTATCTATTCCTACTAGTTAATATTATAAATGTAACTTTGTTTTTACGTCTGTTACCGTAGTCAGGTTTTAACTTCATTCACAACACGCTTCTAAATTGCGTAATATATCTTTGGCAGCCGTTTAAATTCACTTGAACGCTAATTTCAGTAAACTACGGAGAAATTCGATCACTTTTCATAATTTCTATGAAACAGAAGTACATAGGTCGAACAATTTTTTGATATTTTGTAGATTTTGAGTGTTGAAAGCTAATGTAATCGGAAACATTGCTAAATATTCATGCATTATTATGTATGACCAGAATTAGGATGTGGGTTGACATTATCCCATGGCCTTATTAGAGTTTAACTGCGTGGGAGCTATATTTCCCATGGCCCGGTAAATTGTCTTGTCATGTCATAAAAACTCACGTAAGTAAGTGATTTTTTTTCAGTGATTGATATAATGTTTCGTAGGAGATTTGGAGTTAAACCTTGACTATTATAACCGATATAAGATGTGGGTGGAATATATCCCTTGGCCTGATCAAGAATATAATAGACAAAATCTAGTATGACAGTTCATTACGTAGACAGGCGATGGGATAACAGTTCATTCATAAACATTTTTTACAAGGCGTTCAATACGGTTGCAACAGAATATAAAGTACGTATTAAGACACGCTGGTTCTTCGGGGGCCTGGTAAAGGGTTAAACTCGGTATAGATATAGTTTTATAGGTTCAAGAAAAGCCTTAGGTTCTACGCAGACGAAGTCGCGACAGAAGTTAGTACAAAATAAATTCAATAATAAGAACTTGTGTTTTTAAAACGGATGAAATTGTTTTTGAATACTCTTTACAGCGTCACTATTCTCACTTTTGCACGTCACGGCGTTCGAAAACATGCATAGCGTGGCCTACTTTCCTCGTTCGTCAGTGATCGACAGTTTTCTCAAAGGGATTATAGTAAGGTAGGTACCGGTCATTAATTTCTTTCCACAGACCGGTTGGTTTCACTCCAGTACCTACTTCTAGCGGCTTGCGAAACTGTTACCGTTGAAGGCTGATATTTACCTTCAAATCGAACTGTTATCGCTTCAAAATAATTTTTGTTGAAATAGTTTTCGTTGTGGTATTTATTAATGGGATTGTTTAAGCAGTTGTTGAAAGTGACGTCACGGTGCACGCATGCTGCACACGCGTCTCGACTCGCGCCTGCGTTGTGACGAACAGCACTTTCTTCACGTTTGTCTCGGCCGCGGTAAAAGAAGCCGGACAGGTCGCCCCGTGCCCCACATATCGGACAACTTTCGATCAGACTTTCGTTAAAATTCGGCTTTTTTGCGAGTCACTCGAGGACCACCAGACTCGTCTTCGCCGGGCCCTCTATTTACTTTCATTATAACAGTGGCGTGCTGGCGTGGTAATTATATCATACCTTTATAGAAGCTAGAATTTTCACGCATACTCAAGGAAATGAACCGAAATGACCGTGTCCGAAAGGTCGATTTGACGGATTAAATCATGGGCGTGAAATATCCTGTTAATTATTAATTTTATTTTGATCTGTTGCTGAAGGACTGATCACGGCGTGTGTAAGTTTCATCTATAGGTGACAGCTGTGTATACTCGTGTAACAGTTTGATTGTTCCATGCAGGTAACAATCACCTGCCGATGCGAGTGACTCACGCTGCGATAACAAGGTTTTGTTAAAACCGTAGTTTATTGCATTCGTTCTCTTCGTCAATTGCTGAAACTACGAGTATGTAGATGACTCATTCTGCTCATTCACGAGTACACATACTGGTATATTACACACATACTTATATGGCTATAATTAACATTTAATACATTATAAACTGAAATTAAAACTCTGTTAGTTATAACTGTTTTTATTAGGTAATACCTAATAAAAACAGCCTACCTAACATGTCATTATTTTCTGTGTATCAATGTAAGTAATGTGAAATGTAAATGATTAGGTGAACAATTTGATCATATAACTTTGACAAAATTGTCACACCGAGGCAGATAGTACGCTTTCTAAATTGAATACTAACATTACTAACTTATTTCCGAACTCCTTTTATATTAAAAGCTACATATTTGATTATATCGGTGTTACAAAGTACAAAATTAAATTAATATCTCTCATGCCCATAAAACATACTAGTACAATCACATTGAGTAATGACTGCTTACATAACCTTTTTCGCATCTGATTGAACAACATTTTTAGCTTGTTGACTAAACGAAGGACAGCATTTAACGCTTTTCTATTTTAGCGAATGTTACACAATAGTCGTAAGTGTTACTTAGATGAACTGAAAGACTCGCACGCAAGCCTGCACTTGTAGAAAGTCACCGAGTAGTAAATAGGAATCTACTATTTGCCTTTGTATCCTCTTATCTTCTCTAGTAATGCAATCGTAAAAGCAACCATACTATTATCAGTTTAAATTACATTATTCAAATGCCGCAAATGGAAGAACAGAGTGGGGAAAGTAAACAGTAAGTTGTAATTGAAATGACTCACGCATCGGACGTGTATGGGGTCCGCTTCACGAGAACAAGGGCTAGTTCTACTTCTAATGGTCATAGTTTTGAAGTTAGCATTTTTTTTATACTACGTCGGTGGCAAACAAGGTACGGTCCGCCTGATGGTAAGCAGTCTGTGTAGCCTATGCACGCCTGCATAACTGCCATGGTCGATTGTTTATATATAGCTCTCAGCGAGTGAGCGGTTTCCGACATTCAAATGAAGATTAGGGTAGTTATTTATGTTTCTCTTGTTGATGTCTGTCTGGCTAGGCATTGAGCCCAAGGCGAGTCATCTTTTACTTTGCATACTATGTTATGGCGTTTGAAGGCCAAGCCAAATTCTAAAACACTATTACTTAGTTAAATTATTAGTACCCAGTTTGTTTAAAATCATCAACTGCCTGGTCGTTGCATTGTCGTGATTAAGATGAAGTGTTGACGTTGGTTCAACGATACAGTTTGCCCGACACATACGTATTTCCCAGGATTCTCAACAATTGTCTCAAAACACCCCATTGTTACGAGTAGAATAGAAGTGGAAACAACGACGGATTTAGGTACTCGAGAATTTTTCGAAGTTCTTTGTTAAGGAAGTAATCGTGTGAAAGTTAATTCGGACTAAGATTTTGCTCAAAAATCTTATCTAATTACGCATAGCTAAGACCATTAAATTAAACAATCACTCGTAAATCTTATAGTTCACAATTTCACTAAGAAAGTTTTAATATATTTAGTTCAAAATCCACAATAACATAAGTAAATATGTCTATCTATTCATTTTATTTTATGTAATTTATATGAAAATATTTTAATTGTTTTGTGTTTTTGTATATGGATCTTGTCCGAAATAAATGATTTTTATTTTTATTTATTTTTTATTACCCTGTTATGGCTATACCACTGTAAAAAGGTTGTCATAGAAATTGATAAAACAAAGGAAAGTTTGCAAAGTTGGTTTTTGGGAACTACTGCTTTTTATACTTTAAATATTTTAACCGATATTTGTTTTATTGTGATTTTTTCACAAATGTATTTAAAAATGTGCAAGTGTCATTATTTACTTGTCCCGTATCTTTTATTCGCCAACAGCCTACTATACGGCTCATATATTTCGGGATTCGTAAATAATGGGACCGCCTGCACTACTATTTATCTAAATAGTTTACACCTATCTATGCTAGGTTAAGTTTGTAGCTTAGTAATTTGTGTTTGAATGTAGGTATTTTTAATCTTTAATATTGTTTTTATTTTTTTTTTATTTTTTATAAATAGGTAGTATGAAGTATCAAATATAATAATAAATACTTAAGTCACAAAATTTAATTTTGGGTCATGAACAAGACACGAGAAGAAATTTTAAAAATACTTAGGTCTTATATGGGTACGCAATGCTTTACTAGTATAATATGTACTCCTTTTAATTTATCTTGAGGCTCTTGATGTACAGTCGCCATCAGATATATCGGAGCGGCCAAGGTGCTCAAAAATATCTGAACACGCACTCTAACGCCTTGACAATAGAGGCGTGTTCAGATATTTGTGAGAGCCTTGGCCGCTCAGATATATCAGATGGCGACTGTACAATGTACAATCTAAACATGACAATATTAAATCGTTACTTATTGCATAGAATTATCACAATTGAATAAAAGTTAACTACTATTGACCTTGTTACCATTAAATAACTTTCAACGATATTTTAACGTGAGGTTTCATTAACTAATGAACACTTAAATACAAACAACGCCCGCGACCGACACAATAATGGGTTACCTAATAAATCACCAGTTCACCAATGACTCGCAACTTTGGCACTTCACAATGACTCTAAATACTTTAATGAAGTGTTTGACCTAGATGATGACAACGCTGCTCAAGCAGGCACTCATTTCGTTGAGATTGAGTGCTGCCAAGGAAACTGCGCTAGTTACGTGAGCGCGGAAACAATGGAATGCGTCTTACGACAAGCAACCTCGGATGTGGGCAATTTTGTATAGTGGTACAGGTTTAGGGTAAACTGGGGAAACATGTGACTCTGGCTTTTCAAATGAAATGTGGCAAGAGGTCTTCATAGTATTAGGTACATGTACAAAATTTACATACTTGCTAAGGTAAGTTGCAAAAGTTCTCGAAAATTTGTGCAATATTTTACATTTAGTATCGGAAGTTTCATTTTTTTTAAATGAACGTACTATTAGGTACTCTATACTTAGAAATAAGTATATACTATAAGATGATTCCGATATTTTTCTTTGTGTAATTTTTTGAAGCATTCCGTCGGCATGTTTTGCAATTATTTTGCTCATTAAGCGACGCTGGGTTCTGAAATAATTATGTGACAGATTAATGTCGTCTAGTTAAATCTTCTCCTTTTATAATATGCGCGTGTGCATTATTAATGCCTAATTAATTTAAATAGTTTATCGCAATAGTATTAAACTTCTTCAATTCATGTTAAAATCCTTGGGAGACAACTATTAACTATTACAATAACGCAATAGGGTCGATTTGATTGATAAAGAAAATCAAAATCATAATTCAAAAGAGCTTTCATTAGAAACGATTACTCTCACGGAATAACCCGAGTTTACCCAACGTTGCCGACTAGTGAGACAAAATACTTCGCAAGGTGTTCGCAGACCACTGTACCCGTCAAAATAGGCTCGTGAGAATCAGTTGAGACGACAAATAGTGCCAACAGACTTAATTTTATCCCTTAAGCGATGTGAATGTACATAACAAACACAAATCAAACAATGATATAATGGTACATTGCCCAACGTCCGTACAAAAACCATACCAAGAATTTTGTAAGACAATGTGACAAAAGTGACTGTCTCTAATGGGAAAACGAAACTGCAGAATTTATTATAACAATTGAACATTTAATGAGTGTGTGGATACAGTGACGCAATACAGTCTACTGGCTATTTAATGAAGCAGATCTTGAGATAATCGTCTGTGGATTTGTAGGTACGAGTAAAACTGCTTTTGCACATCCTATACGGCTACCACGCTACCACTAGTTAATAGACACTGACATATTTACTAGCGTGTGCGTATCTTACATTCTATGCGTCTCACTCGTACTCGCCTATTAGTGCGAGCGAGATGTATAGAAAATAAGTTACCTATGCAGACGTTAGCGAATATGTCAGTTTGACCCTGCTAAGGTAATTCGTACTGATTATATTCAAAAGTATTCTTTTAATCTATTTTTTTAGGGAACATTAAAATTGTTTTTAAAGACCTATAGAATGCCACGCGTTAATGTTTACTTCTAAAGCATGTGCCAAATTTCATTGAAATATAGCTTATTGTTTTCGAGTAAAATGGCTGTACGGACATACAGACGGACGAACGTACGGACAGACGGACATGACGAAACTGTAAGGGTTCCGTTTTTGCTATTGTGGCTACGAAACCCTTAAAAGTATTTTTTTTATTAGGGTAAGAAGTAATTATCTGACCTAACAAAAACCTGCATGTATTGGTATGGGCATTGAGACGACAGTTTATGGCATTGAGAACACTTAGAGATGTGCATAATTATGCAGTGCATTTACTACTAAGTCTCTTCTGCTTCTTCTTCCTCAGCGAGTATGCGCCCACTGTTGGGTATACGTCTTTCCAAATCTCCTCCAAGCAGCCCGATTTGGTGCTTCTCTACTCCAGAGTGGACCCGTAATCTTTTTGATATCATCCTCCCATCTAGTTGGAGGTCTGTGATCTGGTCTTGTTGAACGCGGCCTCCACGCTAGGACATGCTTGCTCCACCTCCCATCATCTCTGCGATATACGTGTCCGTACTACTAAGTAGCTATGAGAAAAAGTACAATTCACGTACAAACAAGGTAAAAATGGTTTGGTTACACTTACATATGTGGGTACTGCTACTGTAAGCTGTCTTCGGCGTACCTTCAATTGTTTTAATTACACGGCTGCCCAAAAAAGGAGTGCATAGTTTTTTAGTTCATTGATTTACCTTGAGTCCCTGCAGATGAGCTTCAGAGTTGAATTCAACTTTGGAGACGAAGAAGCCCGTGGCGTTCTCCCGGCCCCCGCGCAGCGAGAATCCGAAGGCGGGCGCGGCGCGGCGCGCGCGCAGCAGGCGCACCACGCGCACGCGCCGGTCCACGGCGACGCTCGCCCCGCGGGAGCCCGACGTCGTCGACGCCGTGGACGTCCCGTACATGGTGGACCTGGAAAAGATATCTAGAAATTGACACAAGCAATAGTGGATGCACAAGAAGAGGTCAAACAACTATCTAAACTCCATGTTACGCGGACCCGGGTATGTCCTTAAACTACTTCCAAAACAGAGGTATGGGCATTGTGGATGTCATCTCGCTTTGTGTGGTAGAGCACAGCACAGCAGATATCATTCCAGATCTAGAGCAGAGCCCAACTGGGGAAGTACCTCCACCTTACAAAAAACCGCAGCCAAATATAACACTAGTGTTGTGTTCCTGCCGGTGACAAAAATTGCCAGTGCTCAACAAGGGTACGGAGTTTTAGGCTCAGCAACGCGCATGTAACGCCTCTGGAGTTGCAGGCGTCCATAGACTACGGAGACTGCTTACCATCAGGCGGGCTGTATGTTGGCTGAAGGACGGATTGGTTGGATGGATGCCAAAACCTAAGTATTTGTTAATTATAAATGTTTAATTCTAGTCTACGTTTACTAGTCTTGAGAATCTTTGTATCGACTTACCGATTGGAATCCTTCGGCTTTGAAAATATTAATTTCCATTTGCCAGTTAGTATACCAGTGAAGTTGTCGGGCATAAATGGAAACATGATGTGAGAAAAAGGAAACATATATTCACAGATTCATTGAAATAAATAAATTGACACAAACGTATTTTATTAACTTGATTGTAACAATATATCGTTGAAGTACAATGGTTCGACTTTGAGATAAAATAAGAAAAGATCAAATGATAAAACGGAATCATTACATCCATAGCTATCTATTGATAACAAATTCGGCATTGCATTGGGTACCACTTGGCCCTGAGATGAGTGTTCAGGGGAGCATCGTAGTGGCTGGTCGAGTTTTATAAGTGGAAGTTTTTCTATTAGCCCGTGTGATAAAATCCTTAGGGCCATTGAACACTGGCGTATTTGATTTCGCGATTTGACGATTTCGCTGCGTACTAATAAATTGAAAATACGTTCTACGATCGTTATGAGCTCACGGCACGGTGAGGTCGGTGAGGCCGTTGCGCGCTCGCGGCAAACTCGCAGCGCGCGCGCCTCGCTTTCAACTCGCAAATCGCTAGTGTGGCAGAGCAGAGTGATTGTACACAACACAGGACTAACAATTTTTCTTTCAAAATCTGTGTATGACCTATAAAAATCATTAACTGTGCGATACCGAATGAATGAATACATTTAATAAACAGCATGATTTATAATCATTATTATCGTCACCGGTCTTTAAGACCAGTAATATGATCGTTTAAGGAGCGTTTATAAAACTGTGTGTGCAAAAGAGTATTTAAGAGCAAGTTCGGCCTGGCCAGCCACATTAGGGCTCATGCTAGACAACGTCCGTAATGTTTATTTAGGGTCGCCGTCATCGAAAACGATGAGTAGGACTATATATATAACTGTGGCACTTTCGCAAATGATTCGTAAGCCAATTATTATATTTTTTTACAAAAAATATGTATTTATGAAATATTCTTAGTGTTACTATAAACATTTACTTTAAAGATTTGAACGTTAATATCTACTTAGTGAACAATTTATATAATGCAATGCTATAAAAATATCGCATTTTTTAAAGAATCCCGGAATCACATGGTAGTCCACATATACCTTCAACTCTGGTGGCAGCCAAACCGTCAATCACTTTCTTGATACCTAACTAGTAAGTTCAAGGTATTCAATTTAAATTATTTTACGGTTTTTAAACTTATGGTATCTGAAGCTACATAAACTAATGACAGGCATAGATATATCTTATCCTATTGTAAGCACAAACTTCCAGAGCAATCTAGCTAGTCGTTTTCAAATGAGAGCGTAACTACGTTTGTTTGTATGGAGAACCGAGCTTGCTGCGGTACCTACCTAATGTGTAGGTACCTATATATTTTGGCACTTTGTCCGTATCATTCAATATCTTGTCTGTACCAAAATTGCTGACTCCTCATCGTCTTCTTCGCATGTTTATTAACTCCTCCTTCAGACTTTTCTAATGAGGCCAAATTTGATGTTTTATAGTCTAGAAGGTTTGGTTATCTTCGGAATGCATCAGATCTGATTAATTTTAGCATATTATTGCATTTTTATCGAAATTATTTACTAGTAGATATACCAGAATACAAGTAAATAGACATCAATAAGGGGTTCGAATATGTGCTTTAAACGACTTGTGCTGTTCGGGCTGTTACCATGGTGTCCATGGTCGGCAAATTGCATTTTTTCAATAAAATATTGACGACGGCGGCGGTGAAGTATTTTCATTACTGCGTCTTGCAAATCCTCCTCGAGACTTTTTAATAAGCTCAAACTCGATATGGTTGTATTTTTTCGCCGGTGAGTTTCTTTGACTTTGTTATAATATGTAGGTATGCTACACTGTCCATATCATTGGTGGTGGGCAACTTAACAGGAAAGTTGACTATCGCTTCTCCATAAAAAGATGGCCCCAGAAACTACGAAAAATATGAACGACTTTTTTTTCGATTCTAATTTTTTTCCATCACGGAATAACAGTATGAAGACCTTTGGCAGGCGTGCGCGGAGCCGAAGCCAACACGTAGATGCCCTTTTGCCATTTTAATGAACTGCAAGGGGTACACCGAGCGGATATTACCCTTGCCCGTGTCACGGGACACACTAATAGTAATATTGAGAGTTGATGGAATCTAAAATCAACTAGACCAGGGGTTCCCAATCTTTTTCAACATGCGGCGCAGTTACAAGTTTAGTATTTTGCAACGGCGCCCTTGTAAATTTAAAATCACGGTCGAAAAAGAGTGACACGACGCTATATTATTTACCGATGCGAGCGCTCAAATAGGTACCCGCGAATATTTGTGGTTTCGGATAATGATAGAACTCACGGCGCCCCTCTTTACTTTCTACGGCGCACCAGGGCGCCGCGGCGCACACTTTGGGAACCCCTGAACTAGACTATTAGGTAAAAGCGATGGACTAAATACTGGGCTATGGGATATAAACCCGGACCCCTACCTAATAAAATGGTATACAATCTTATTTCCGGCAGACGGTGACTCGCCCCCACACCCACAAGATGGGCCCCCGCAAAAAGCGACATCTATGATGGCTCGAGGGTAACACCGATGTGGGGGGTGAGAGTAGAGAGGACTTACCAGACTTTAAACATAAGGCGAACTCGCCATTTTTGTTTCCCCATCTACCCTCGAGAACGCAGCTCTCGCGACTTCACTCTGGACGGCCGGCTAAGGCAAGGAATGTAATCGATTCTAACTGTTATCGTTATAAGAGTTGCTTAATACCTAATTAAAAAAGTAGATAAAGTTTTCCGAAGATGCATAAGTATGGTATAATATGGTTATGTCAATGTCCAGAGAGGAAAATGGGGACTACCTTTATATGGAGAAGCGGTCGTCCACTTTCCTCTTAACGATGTATCGTAAACATAGAGGTATTTATTTGGATTAACCTAAAACAAGAAGCCGCGGAAATGGCTGACTGTGAAATTGCTCACGTGCCGACAACATACTAAGCAACGTATAGCTGTAAATGGTTTGTGGTTTCCTGTTCGTCGGACCAACAATAAATGCAAAATCTGTAGTATTTTTACTTATGCCGTTACAGTTTCGCCACTAATATTAATTCAGACACTCTTAACAATAAGACTTCTGCCTTGTTTCTTTCTGCCTTACTATACAGGGACCAATTATTAATAGCAGCATCCTATAACAAAAAAAATAGTCTCTTCGCTATCCCGACATATTCGCTGAATCTGGAGTAAGCTTCAGAATGTTATGGCAGGTGAATCTCATGCAGAATTTTAACGAGGTATTTATCAATATATTGTATATTATTGTATTGTTATCAACATAATAAATATTCGAATCTATGCAAGTGTGCACCTTTAATAGGCATCACTGTGCACCCAGCTGCAATAATGCATACCAACTTTATGAATGAATTCCATTAATAAAGTACCTAAGTATCAACTTTTGCAGCTCGCTGTTCCTCTACATAAAACGAGCTATTATTTTCACTAAATTTTTGAGAATAAATGAGTAAACGTTATCCCCCTTCCAACATATTCAACACTATCCTATACCCGAAGTTTAGCACAATACGATAAATAATATCAATGTTGTAGATGTGGGAGTGAAATGTAATAAAAATAGAATGAGAAGAACCCGCGTCGTATGACGAGGCTTTAGTAAGAATCTAGCGAAGCAAATCTTGAAGAAGCTATTCGCTATTTTCCTTGACATTATAACTACTCTAATAGTATAAGAAGGCGGTGCGGGGTGTGCAAAGGTCGTTTTAAATGCTAAGGTACAATATTTCTGTTCCAAGCCGGTTCCCGTAATGAATACGTTTGAAGTTGTTAAAAATAACTTGGAAAGGAGTATTCAAATAAAGCTTAGTGGGCAAACTTTACTATCACCTCACGATACATTTGTACCATATACAAGTGCACAAAGCAACAAGAGCAACTTATGCAGACTAGTAAATCCAGTGTAACTATGCTGTTTTGTTCGTCGTTTGTCAAAGGTGCAAGGATGTCAGGTCGGGCCGGGGAGGGGGCAGGGCTACAGTGCAGCCTCCTCGGCGGTGCAACGACCTCAGTGCACAGCCTCCCGGCAACTCGCCGCTACCAATGCATACCGTTCCGTACACCACGCTCATTGACACGTCGCACAACAACGACATTAGCTATTACCTCGATCGCCTCTGACAAACCAACAACACGCGCAAGATTAAGCACAAACAACCGGCTAAACCTTTCTACCCAATCTTCTGTTACATAAATACCAGTTAGCCTCAAAAGATACCGCAATGCAATTAATTCGATAATTGAATGAACTGTAATTTTACCATATTACAAAGACGTATATATAAATATGCATATTTTGGAGTAGGTACGTGGAAGTGAAAGTAATAAACTAAAAGTAGCCTTCTACTAATACAAACTTTGTTACGCAACACCAAATGCAATACGTAAGTTTGAATTCCCTATTCCTGAAACGTGACACGAGAACGGTTGCTTCAAATCTGACTGAGGCATCTTAGAGGTAGATTATATTTTTATATGGAAAACGGCTTCATTGAACTAGATTTTTAAAACAGATGATGAATGGTGATGGCGGCGTCCATTGTTCTTTGTGTTTTTCGCGGCCTAGAGGTGTCACAGTTTCTGAGGTCATAGTTGCCGGAATCTATGAAATCAACTTGATATGATCGATGTGACTACTGCACATACGCATGTGCAAACAAAAATACTTAACCACATATTAACAGATGTAAAACATATTATTTTTAATAGCATGATTTTTGTGCTAGTCAGCGGGCAGCGAGCAGTACCGGTTATTAGTTGGTGGGTATATGTTGAACGGAATCAAATTAAATAAAAACTGTCAGCAAATGGGGCAGGTAGTGTGCGATATCGAGCGGGTGCTAGCTAGCTCCAGCGCGGCGCCGGCGCAGGTGGCGCGGGCGCTCAACCGTGAATCCCGCGGCCCCGACTAACAACTGTTCCCCTGTTTTTTTTTCTCGGTCTAGTCGAGTGCAATGGCCTCACTTAAACAGCTTAAATGCGAAAATCACTCTTTTCGACAATCGTTCTAATCTTGTTCATCGCGGCGACAGCAATAAAAAAGACATGTTCTGGATTTCGAGGAAACATTCTAGTTTGCCGGTATGTAGATTACGCCCGGAGATAAGGAACATCAACAACGTGAAACCGTTTTGGCTGCAGATATAGCAAGGATGCAATTAGACAGAATGCATTCAGGATATTACTTCATAACAATGTCGACATCATGGATCAATATTGCTAGGAAACGGAAACCAAAACGACGAGGGCGCCTGTGTGTTGTGTGGAGGGAAATAGGGGACTCATTTCCGGTTAAACCGGGAAGCCTAGTACCGTACACGTAGGTACTTAATACCTAAGGGATTCGGTTACAACATTCCCCTACTGAAGCCAGTAAACCTATAAAAACAAAACCTGATATTATCGATCCAATTATTTCTTAAAACTGTATACAGTCTTTGATACTTCATAGTCCGTATCTTTACATTGTGTCCTTGAGAGTTTCAGTTGAGTGAGAGACATGTGTATTTAGTATACGGTCATTCAAATAATTACGGTTCATTTTTGTACGTTACACTTGCTGTTAATTTGACACGGTCCAACTACCACACTGATTCGTTATACTGCGTCAGATTACCTAGAGCCTAAAATGTCATAACTTTCTACGCTGACTGTACCTGTTTGGTTGAACTGCGGTGCAAGAACTCAAGATGTTTAATGCGGAGCGATGGCATAGAGAGAAAATTAATTACTTAAAGACAAATATTTTTAATAATAAATATGTTTATGATTTACACCTTGAGAGACTCGCTGGGTGGTTGGATCAAGGGTAAGATGCAGAAGGCGGTGATCTTGGACACGGCGCGGATAGTCCAGCGGTTCCTCTCTCTGCAGCCCTGACCACCGCCGGCAGCTTGGACCCTGCCCCGCTGCTGGCGGTACGCTAGGTTAGGTTTTTTATATGTATTTTGTATCGCTTTGTAATTATTCTTATCTTTTACTTTTATATTCATATTATAAATGATGATCAAAAATAAATAAAGAGAATAATAATATGTTTTAGTAATTATGGCAATTTGGCGTTTTCCTTGAAAAGAATCCTTAGGTAGTTCGTTCTTAGAATTAGGCAGTCCATTTTATTGTTGAAATTCGCCTGCCGTTTTCAATTTTAGTCGCCAAAATGTCAAATTGATAGATTCTGTCGATGAAATTGTACACCTTTGTTAACTATTACAAATAACAAGGTTCTCTATTAGAACGTCTTGTTATCTTTCATTTTAATAAATCAATTTTTTGAAAACAGCATAACTTAATTAGGTATGTTTTTTTTTTCTGATGGACGTTTAGGTATACGCGCTTAAAGCACTGATTTTAAAGCTCTTATTTGTAAATTTCGTAAAGTTTCGACTGCTATAAATGGTAATTTTGTAGTACACATATCCTGCACTTCAACTTTAATAAACTACATGTTTGTTATTATAAATTTGAAGTAGTGTTAGTTAAACGAAAGTAGACGAAATCAATTTTCTCCAGAAATTACTTCAAAACAAGTGACAATTTCTCTGAAAATCGATTTAATTTCAACGTAATTTTCATACTTAAACAGTCTACAACATTTGCTGAAACTGTTCTTATATCATTTTGTATAATTTACCACTATTATTTTTCAATGAATTTTTAAAAACTGTCCCTTCTCGCCACATATTACCGGAGACGCACGCTTGCAACCTCATTATTAAAAGGCAAGATGAGAAGACGTGCTAATAGAAACCAATACTTGTTATTACGTAACAAAAGGTGTACAAATTCAACTACTAAATCTATCAATTTTACATTTTTGCTGTAAAATCGTTACCGGGCTCTTAAATACACCTAGTATATTATTATTTTTTATACCACGACGGTGGCAAACAAGTATACGGGCCGCACGATGGTAAGCAGTCACCGTAGCCTATGGACGCCTGCAACACCAGAGATATTACATGCGCGTTGCCACCCGTTTAAAACCTGTACACTCCTTTTTTGAATTTATTCATGTGTATAATAACTGCTTTATTTTTGTATAGTTACCCCTTATACATAAACGTCTACTAAAGTTGACAAGCCACTAATAATCGTTTGTCCCTTTCCGACGTATTGGTATTGATGGAAAGGCACAAACGATTATTAGCGGCTTGTTAACTTTAGTAGACGTTAAGGAATAAGGGGGATCTATAAAGTGAGGTTCAATAGAAATTGCAAATAATTTAAACAAACCAATTTACCTTTTTTCTTCGTAATCTCGCACTTTTTGTGGACAACTACGATTTTATCAACAGTGTATACACTTACACATTTTATTTATATAAATAATTAAAATATGAGTTAATTATTATTATTTTAATGAAAACAATCATCGTAAACCTTTTAGGTAAGTATATCTATGTGTCAGATGCTAAGAAAATCTGTCATATTTGTTTACATTATTTTAAATATCTTTTGGACTTCAACCTCACTTTATAATAATACACATATTCTGCTTATGGTCAGGAAAGCTGTATTAGTTGTGATTTTCTCCGTTTGATAAACGATAGATTGTAGAAGGACGAGAGAACAAATGTATGCCGTAAAATAATGATGGCGGACAAACCGGCCGGTGGAGCCGCCAATTACCGCCACCAACCTCTAGGTACCCCGATCAAAGAAGGTCTAAATTATACCTACACTCATATGTCATCCTACGAAAACTACAAGCGACATTTTAAATGGCCATTAGAGAACTCACAAAATAATCTGCGAACCTTAACTGCCAGATTAAAGCGACTTTACTGCATCATTCATTTTAACAATCCTTAGATATCTAATTATTTATTAGAATTAACTTCTAGTATGTGGCATTCCCTAGTGCTGGATATTTTTAAATCAGTCAGTGAGGGCAGCTGCCAGAACAGAAAAAGGCATTTCCAGTTATCTAATGACTATAACATGCATTTGACCGATGAAGTGTAACAATAAGTATTAACTAATAAGCGTAAACATAAAAGTACTTAAAAACACTATATTAATCGTATAAAAAATCCCTATCGGGTTTGATAGAAAGTTAGAAACTGGTTATTTGCGGTGTATATATAGGTCATACTGAGCAAGTTTTACTATGGGTGAAACACTGAAATCCCAAAATCGCGAAAAAATATGACTCGCACCTATACAAAATATCAATATCAGACCAGCCAAAATGCATGAAACAGCCATTTCTTTTTTTCGCAATTTCGGGGTTGGTCAAGATTAAAGTTATTAAGTATGACCTATATATTCATCCCGTAAATTATTGCAAGTGACAAAAAAAAACACCCTGAATAAAATTTTGTACTTATTACAAACTTGCGCCCAAAAATGCGCACACAAAAGTTTACAGAACCATGTACCTACAACGCTAGTCGAAATTACAAAGATTAAAATGTTGAATTATACATTTATTAAGAAGAAATTTTTAAAAATTAACCCCTTATGGGGTTAAAAAGGATATGAAAGTTTGTATTGAAATACATTGTAACAGGCAAATGTCACGTGTTGTCAAATTATTAACAATTTATTTACCCTACTGCCATGTTTTGATGCGCAATGTTCATGTAGACTATATGTACATCCGACATAAAAATACACGCGTACGAAATAGTAGGCAACAGATAGTCAGAATACCTATATATGGGAGTTTTCAGAAAATAGTGTACCTACCTAATGAGCATAGTAGTTATGAAAAGTTAATCGGTGTCAGTTTTGTGACAACAATTAAGCATGAAATCTTTATGTGAATCAAGGTTTTGCCTTTTTAGGGTTCCGTAGCCAAATGGCAAAAAACGAAACCCTTATAGATTCGTCATGTCCGTCTGTCTGTCCGATTATGTCACCGCCACTTTTTTCCGAAACTATAAGAGCTATACTGTTCAAACTTGGTAAGTAGATGTATTCTATGAACCGCATTAGGATGTTTACACAAAAATAGAAAAAAAAACAATAAATTTTGGGAGTTCCCCATACTTAGAACTGAAACTCAAAAAATCTTTTTTCATCAAACCCATACGTGTGGGGTATAGGTCTTTAAAAATAATATTGAGGTTACTAATATCATTTTTTTTTCTAAGCTGAATAGTTTGCGCGAGAGACACTTCCAAAGTGGTAAAATGTGTCCCCCCCCCCCCCCGTAACTTCTAAAATAACAGAATGAAAAATCTAAAAAAAAAATATGATATACATTGCCATGGAAACTTCCACCGAAAATTGGTTTGAACGAGATCTAGTCAGTAGTTTTTTTCAATATGTCATAAAATAAAATAAAAAATTTTTTTTCATCAAACCCATACGTGTGGGGTATCTATGGATAGGTCTTCAAAAATGATATTTAGGTTTCTAATATCATTTTTTTCTAAACTGAATAGTTTGCGCGAGAGACACTTCCAAAGTGAAAAAAATTGTGTCCCCCCCCCCCCTGTAACTTCTAAAATAACAGAATGAAAAATCTAAAAAAAATATATGATATACATTACCATGCAAACTTCCACCGAAAATTAGTTTGAACGACATCTAGTAAGTAGTTTTTTTTAATACGTCATAAATGGTACGGAACCCTTCATGGGCGAGTCCGACTCGCACTTGGCCGCTATTTTTTACATTGTTTTATTGAAATTTAATGCTTAATTATTGTCAAAAAACTGACATTGATTAACAACTAACGCTAACTGGGTACACTATTTTCTGAAAACTCCCAAATATTTTAATTTTAGCACGTCCTTTGATTGGACTCGACTCTGCCGCAGCCTGCCCGTGTCCGATACTTCATAGATACCTAGTATACCTACCAAGTTATCCTAGAATGCTGACCAGAGACACCTGGCCCGGCTTTGTGGCCATACTAGCAACCACTGAAATATGTAGCAACTTTACTTCTAATTACTTTGTTGTGTCAGGTGACTTGTCATTTATCTTAAAATCTAGTTAAATTCCAGTAGCCTAGAATGGTAATAACCAATTGAACAAGTATGTAGGTACGTATTAACTCGTTTAGGATAATAAAATAATGTTGCAATGCAAGTTATCAATATTTATATGAATAGATGAACACAGTAGAACATGATTCATGGCATTTGCAGGTAATTGTCATTTCTTTCTTTAAGCAATTTTTCGCTATGGTCATGTTTGGTTGAACAGAAATAGGTTTGTATGACTTTTCACCAATATGCTCGGAAATATTCACCTTATTGTAGCAAAAATAATATATAACTGTTTTAGCGGACAGGAAATTATTACTGAATTGTTTTTTTTACTTTTTAGGGTTCCGTACCTAAAGGGTAAAACGGGACCCTATTACTAAGAGTCCACTATACGTCTGTCACCAGGCTGTATCTCATGAACCTATATGAAAATTTCAATATCACGGTTCATGAGATACGGCCTGGTGACAGACGGACCGACGGACGGACGGACGGACAGCGGAGTCTTAGTAATAGGGTCCCGTTTTACCCTTTGGGTACGGAACCCTAAAAAGTAAGGAACCCTAGGTGGGCGAGTCCAACTCACACTTGTCCGGTTTTTTAAAATATGTATCCACTAAGAAAAATGTAAACAGCCAATTATTATAGCCGCAGGCCGCATCTACACGATGCGGCCAGTTAACATTTTAATCTATAGGATAGAATGAGATAGTAAGATAAACGACCTTACATGTCTCGTTCTTAGAAGAGCGTCGTCTATGATTGTGCGAATACTGCTTAATAAAATCAAAGACTACCTGTATAACTTTTATATTTTTGTAAGGATCTTATGCAGCATATATTGCACAATTATATTGAATGTACGAATATGGCAGAACAAGTTGTGCTTTAAACTTTTATAAAATAATTTAAGGGCGACATTGTTTTTGATGTTTTTGATATGAAGATTCGATTTGAGTGATGCTTGATGCTTAAATAATTATTATTTTACCTTATTTCCTCGCATGTTTGGAGAAAACCTATATATGCCTCGGCAGGAACAGCAATTCGTGGATTCGTCCTCTTTGTCGGACGAAGAGAAGCGAAGTCCGACAAAGAGGACAAATAGAAACTCATCCACGAATTGCCCTTTCCCGGCCCCTTCAATAATGTACTATTTGTGACTATAGCTGCAGTCAGTCAAGTTCATTTTTACATTTTAAAATTATAGGTAGATAGCAGTAGGGTGGCAGTTTTCATACGCAAATAACTAACATTTTATTGTTTTACAAGGGGGCAAAGTTGTTGTTTAAACTCTTGTAGCCACGAGCGTAGCGAGTGGTTCGATAAATGGAATCTTGAGCGGTGCGAGGGTTTCAAGGCACGACAAAGGGAACGGTTAAACAAATTTTGCCATCGAGTGCAGTGCAACACAAAATTATTCACCACACTAACACAAGGAAAACACTAATTGTAAAATATCAAACAAAATCAAACCAAATCAATCTAAAATGAATGTTTTTAAATATTTATCATTCAAAATTATCATTTAAAAGTCAATGCCACCAGCCAATATAAGGAAACAAGTCATACTTTGAGTTGATTACTTTGCCCCACATGTGGATAAAATACTCAGTATTTGAACAATCAAGAGAACCAGCTGGTGTGGTAAAAATGTATACGAGTACTTAATGTAATCTCCAACATTAACAATTCGCGGTATGGAGGCTGTCGGTCTTCTTTATTTAGTAGACTCTGCCTTATAGTAAGTATTAAGCACGAAACAAGGATAAGAGTAACATCATATGTATCTCAACATATACCGAAAAAAATATTTCTTAGTGCATAATGTAGACATGTTTAAAATTTCAAGGTTCTAACCCTTAAGGCGAAGGGTAGGGGAAGCTCTTTCCATACAAACTTTGTGCGCGTTTTTCTTCGTTTGTGTTTGCGCTACAGTTATTATTCATGATGTATTTAAAAAAAAAAAATTTTTGTATTATTGTATTCTTTTTTTAATTAAAGAAAAATTTCGACATCAAGTTCTGCGTATATCCAATATATACAAGCAAAAAATGAAATTAAATGCTATAGTGCCAAAACTAACGAATAAAACTTGCACAAGGTTTGTATGGAGAATGCCTTGCCCCACCCTGCGCCTTAAGAGAGACGTATACCACGTGATCGTCCATACAAAAAGCGAAAACGTTTGTCCACTTCTAAATACTTTCCATTATCCATATTTTTTCAGTATGTTATTGACAATATGAAAAAGTAGGTTTATAGGTTTTTTTTTCATTTTTTTCCATAAAAGCGAAACCTATAAACCTAGAATATTATATTATGCTGAAGCGAACGACATCAAAATCAAAGTGATTTGTTAAGATTTATTAGTTACTGGAAACCGTTTTCTCCCGAAATGGAATTTTAATAAAAAAATTATCGGTATTTTGTTAGATTCAAAAAGCTATTCTTCCCTCATAATGGTTTATGATAATAGCATGCGTTGTATTTCAGTATCTCACTTATACGCGTCTGTTTTATATATTTAGTTTAGATAGATTTCATCTACGTTAATATTTCTTTAGAAATATTAGAAAACAGTGAGCAAATGCAATTTCGCTCGCTGAAAATTCTATTAGTTCCTGAGGAGTAATATCAGCTACTACTCCCTTTACTTACTCATGCGCAGAAAATCAGGAACACTACGGGATAGTGAGTTAAAAAATAGTGTGACCATACGAATAACTAGTACCCATACACATGTACAGATTTTTCGCCATAAGATGCAAAGTATATTATTTATACCTATACATTTCCTTGTCAGTGTGCTAGTTTTCTTAACGTGCATGACAAAATTGCAGACATAATGACTTATCAACACAAGCAATACCTATCATGGGATAACAATGCACCGTTTATCCTACTGCGGTTCCCACCTACAAGGCAGAAACCAAGCTTTTGTAATAGAAAACGAAGTGGAGACCGCATCTCTTGCACAATCGAACACATCTTGCACCTGCGGGCCGCGGGCGACTCCATAGCCGTTTCAGAAGGCAGTAAGTACCTACCTTCGCGGTTCGAACTCTATTCACACTTTTAACATATGGGAAATTGGGAATCGTGTCTGCGCTGCATAACGACTGCGGCCCGTAATCAAGACAACAAATACCGGGTGGGGCATGTAACACGAGCAAATAATTAAATCATAGATTGAACTCCTCAAACGCTGACACTTATGTTCAATAACTTTTAAAAATTATGAAGTCTTTAGATTTCCTATTTGGCATACAAATTATATAGGTAGTATCTTCAATGAACGCCACCATCATAGTAATTGACGTTGTTTGTCACGCTTTAAATATAACAGAAAAGCAAAAATTAAAATTAAACAAGTTATTTTTAATTATCTCTGAACAAATGCTGGTCAGTTTGAGGAGGTTAATTATTTGCGCATGTTACAGGCCACATCCGGTATACCTGTTTAAACATTTAAAATAAATTTCAGCAAACATGAAACTTTCTCCACAAAACGATCACATACCTAGTTTAAAGAAGAACACTTCCATACGTGTATTTAATGCCCTACCTAATTATATTTAAATGTTGGATGGTAATAAATTTAAGATTCAATTAAAACGGTTTCTTACAGAAAACGTATTTTATAGTTTAAATGAGTTTTTCGAAGCGATGGAAGAAAAGAGCCATATGTGTTATATACTAAGAATAGATGTTATAATGTATATAGTTGTTATTTATTTTTAAGGCTATAAATTGTACGCTCGAAACTAGCAACTGTTGATACATCCTTTATATTTTACACCTTTATGTACACAGTTTACAATAAATAAATTACTTAAGTACTTACTTACATTCAACACACTCACTTATTAATCTTCATTGAGAAAGTATTGAATACGTATTACTGACTTGTATAGCTATAGGTAATAATTAAACGGGTGCGTCGTAAAGCATAGAAAGGCCCCAAAAGAAATCAATAGAAAAAAGCTGGAAACTCCATGAATGGATGGAAAGCAAGCTGATAGTCGAGAGCAAGACGGTTGTTGCAGTAGTTTCTCGAGTCGTTCACACGCTCCCATACCGACTACTGATTTTACTTAATACATTGACTATTTAATTAATCGCTACAAATCATTGACTTAGGTACAGTCAGCATCAAAATTAGCGGATGAAACAACGCGCCAAAAGTATCTGATATTCCGGATAACTTTTCCAAATATAAATAAATTTCTAAAATTCGCGCTCAAAAGTATATCTTTTACAGTCTTAGTTGTTCTGTATTAAAGACATCACTTTTTATTAAGATGTTACAGAATGGTAGATACTTATGAAACGTTATTTGATCCGCTACTTTTGATGCTGACTGTACTATCACAGTTTAGCTCGTGGGCTCGAGTACCCGAGGTCATAAGGAGCAAAAAATGTGATATGACTTTGGTCAAATGCAGCAAAAACAACTTTATTAAAAAAAATATTTTTATATTTATTATATGAGAAATTTGCCGTTCAAGTTATGGGTCTAATATTGTGCGTACCAATAGGTGAACAGCGTTTAACTTTTAGGCAAGGCCTAGTTTTTTCTAATGCTATGATGGCTTAAATTAATAATCTGCTGTTTATTGATTTCTTTTTTTAACATAAACTTAACCTTTTTACATGTAGTACGGTTATTTTGAGGTTAGTTTTAGTTGGTTCTATTATCAATTTATTGTCTAAAACTTGAACAAAGACAGATCACTAGTTCAACTTTTAGCTTTTATTGCTGTAAATGATCATTCATTAATTTAGTCAGCTCATTTCATCCATATCGTAACTATAGGGCTTGCAATTCCAATATTCGAATTTGTCGAATATTCGACCTGTTTTCATATTAGAATATTCAGCCGCAAACTTTTCGAATATTTTTTATTACTCGAATAAATCTATTTCATCCGCTAAAGTTACACTTTCTGTGTGTTTTGCCGGTTATTTACAGTGAATGAGGAACGGTAGGTATCCAAATGCGAAGGAAAGGAAAAAGGAAATATTTACTGTATTCCTCTCCATAGGCTCGTGAAAATGCTTTGTGTAAAACTGTAGGTACATAGAAACGTTACGTAAATTTTAAGTTAAAGGGTCATTCTGTTTATTCAGCACAAGCGTATCTTAAGCGAATATTTGAAGTCAAAACCTTGTCCCTTATCGCAATTCGCAAATTTTATCACACCCAACATGCTCAACTAATTTAATCATGCACCTTTTTTTTTTTAAACATGTCGGTGGCAAACAAGCGTACGGCCTGCCTGATGGTAAGTAGTCACCTTGAGCTGAGGAATAATCTACCCAGTAGTCAGCCAGCTTCTTCAGGAATCAAATCTTGCAAAGTCAATAAAGATTCAAAATACATGCATATAACCACGTCTATTAGGGGTAAGTAGAGACCACGGATTTCCACTTGCTACGATCTTGACATACTTCCTTCGCTTCCTTCACTTTCATAACATTCCTCATACACGCTCGCCGGTTTAGTGTGCTCTTGGCCTCGCCTTTCTTCAGGGTTTCCCCGATTTGACCAGAGAAAGTCGGCCGATGTCTACCCATCCCAGCTCCCTCTTCTACTTCTCCCTTATACACTCTCTTTGTTAGCCTTCTTTCATTCATTATTTTACAAGTGTCCAAACCATTCTCAAAATACCTTTCTCATTTTTTGTCACTACATCTTCGGTCAGTTCACACTTTTCCTTTATCACACTGTTCCTAATTCTATCTTGTAATCTCACACCACATACACACTTCTCAACGCTCTCATTTTCATTGCATTCAGTTGGGTCTGATGCCTCTTCTACCATACCCAACTTTCACTACCATACATAAGTAGGCACCAACACCCCTCTATGCACAGCAAATCATGCTTTTTGTGACACCTTCTGGCAACTCATAAAAGCGTTAACTGCGTTAAGAGCCCACTTCAAACGATTTCCAGCATTCACTCTCCTTTCAATGTCTTTATTAGGCTTACCGTCCCTAGTGAACAAGGTTCCCAAATACACAAACTATTTCACTTGTTTCACTTTTTATGACCAATCGAAATTTCACAGTTTGTCATATTTTCTCCCTTTCCAAATACCATTACTTTCGTCTTGCTTACATTTATTTTCATTCCTTTCCTTTCAAAAGAACAGTGCATTCTAGTTACCATCTCCAGCAATCTTCACCCGATGACGGTAGCAATACCATCACCGTAAAGAAGACATTTGACGAGTAACCCACTCATTCTCAGCCCACATTCATCATTTCTCAAATGATGCAAACTAGTAAGTAGTATCATTTGTAACCAAAACTTTAACTAACAAGTTTTTATTGATTCACGTTTTAGGAAGTGATATTATAAATGATGATTTAAATTGATTAATCAATATCATATATAATTAGTTTCTATGAAAAGCTATCTTTCGAATACTATAAAACCAGTTTATAGTATTTATTTTTTAACATATTTATACTGGACGCTATCATTTATACTGGTTCAACTATAGGATCAAATTGTTCATAATTAGGGCACATTGTTCACCTTCTGGGCAAATAGGCCTATTCTTTTTTTTATGATAGAGAAGGTAAACGAGCAGACGGATCACCTGATGGTAAGCGATTACCGCCGCCCAGGGACACCTGCAACACCAGAGGGATTGTTAGTGCGTTGCCGGCCTTTAAGATGGGAGTACGCTCTTCCGATGTGATGGGATTGCGATGGGAGTATTCCGGCAATCATTCCTTTTTATAAAAATACTGATTAATAATAAGAGGGTTCGGAGGTTCGGACTAGTTTACTCGTAATCTAATAATCATACGTTAAATTATATAAAAAAATTACCAGAAACGCGTTCTACATATAGAAAAAAAAACGAAAGTTACGCTGTTACTACCCCACGCACAGCACGTTAAGTGATACTGCCCTACTAAACCCCTGCAGCGTTATCATGGTCGCATTTTTATCATCTGTCACTATGCCTGTCACTTTCGCACTTACATACTTGTTATAACGTGACAGACATGGTGACAAATGATAAAAAGCCGACCATATTAGCCCTACTGTGCATGATACACGTAATCATAACAACAGGTGACAAAAAATGTTGATTAACCCATTTAATAGTATAAACTGCTCTTTGAGATACGATACGAGACTGACTGGAATAAATTGGCCAATTTTATAAATTATCAACATCATTAACATCAATCACGGGAGAGAGATTCAATTAAGTAAATGTATCCGGTGAATAAGTACCCTATAAATACAGTAACCAGAGATAAATGCAGTAACCAGAGATAAATGCTGTACTTTGAAGGTGAGTGTCGGGCTGGCACTGGCAGGATAAGAGACTGGTTTTCTTGTCAGTCTCGTTTCCGCGTACTGCCTAACTGTCATTATCCTGTAAAGGGGGAAGTAGCTGATTGCAGTAATTAAATACTAGCTGAGCATCGTTGGTCTCTGAATGCCCCTAAGATATTCATACTGTACTATCGTAAATATGTAGGTATCTGTAGGTACGGTCGAGTTCACAACCATCTTTACACGCCAACGAAAAAATATATCTACAAAACCTTATTTTCATTATCTTAGATGGGTACACCCATCATTATATTTTTCTCAGACATGCAATGAAATGTCGTCATTGAGTGCGATATAACAGGCTTCACGAGGCTATCACGTTTCGGGAGGAGCAACTCCAAAGAACTGTAAAGGAATTTCATACAAGATGAAGGTCTAGTCCGGGAAGTATTTTATTTTATTTTAATATAAACATGGCGTCTGTATTCATGAACCGGCTAAACAGCTGTTTTTTTTTTCTAGTAGTTGAATACCAAAGATCTCTCCAAGCCACATATTTTGATTACGGTGTAGAGTTTGTGAAGTTAGGGCTTGTAGAGTTAAAAGCTTAGCTCTACAAGAGACGTGATAACTTTTTGACAGTGCGAGCCTTATGGTTTCGTCTTGGCAACATTTTACATGAAAATGTTTTTGATGGGATTTCACTTCTTTTTGTAAGTTAATTTATAGGGTTGGGAGTGATTTACTATTTAAAATCATGAAATACGTATCTGGGGGCATCTTTTATACAATCTGAGAGAATCTCCCAACATATCCCGAGAATTTTGTTTATCTGTACCCCTAGAGTAAATTTATTCGATAGCGTGACGTGCGTATGCGATTTTGAGTTTCCACAACGTCTCGCTTGGCACGCTGTTTCTAAATTCCATACAAAATGAGACTAAACGCATACGTCACGTCATCGTCGTTAAATTTACACTAGGGGTTTTGGTATAAGTAATCCAAACAAGTTATGACCCGCATATATGTAGTCTACTCGCCAAACTGAAAACGGTGAAAGATAGAGATACTACTCCTAAAAATACGTGTGATACCTCATAGCATTTGGAATAATGTATAGAAAAATGTATTAGAAGCGTTTATTAGCACACAAAAAATATCAAAAGTTATCCACAAAAAAGAGGGGAAAAAGTAGTTACTTATTTCTTATATCCCCGTACGTAATGTTATATACTCGCTTTTTTACGTCGCGCACGTATCCCGAAAATAAGACGCGGATGGTTATGTTCAGCGTTGACTAAAAAGTTCAAATAATGGAAATATAGTTCTGCCAGTATACATTTTTCTATTGGAAATATCATCCTCTTTTATAATATAATATTAATTTTGATATATGATAATACTTTTTGTGAAATAAGAAGAAAGAAATAAGAAATATCTATTTTCCCCCTTTTTTTATTAATAACGTTTGATATTTTTTGTGTGCTAATAAACGCTTCGAATACATTTTTCTAATGAAATCTAATGAGGCATCACTATTTTTAGGAGTAGTATCTCTATGTTTCACTGTTTTCAGTTTGTCGAGTAGACTATGCAAGGTATTTATTTAGCCACCTGCAATAATTTACGGGGAGAATATATAGGCCATTCTGAGCAACTTTTACTTTGGGACCAACCCTAAAATCGCGAAAAAGAATTGGCTGTTTCATACAGTTTGGCTGTCTGACCTTGACATTTTCTATGGGAGAGTTTTTTTTCGCGAGTTCAAGGTTAGTCCCATAGTAAAAGTTGCTATATATTCACCCCGTCAATTATTGCAGGTGACTAAATAAATACTCTCACTACCTACAACTTTTTTATCTGTATTTTTTTTTTGTGACAAAACTTATGATCTGATTAAGAATATAAGTATCTGTATTTACTCGCAATATGTATTTTGATGAAAGACGAATTTTGTAACAATTTAATAATTATAAATACATCAATATTAGGTATAGGACATTATTACACAAATTGACTAAGCCGCAAAATAAGCTCAATAAGCCTTGTATTGTGGGTACTTAGACAACGTTACATATATCAAATGCCCCCACCCGGAATTTAACCTCAGTACCATCGGCTTCATACACACTAGGCCAGACCGGTCGTATAAAATTATCATGACATAAATAGCTTGTATAAAACGTGTGAAAAGTAATAGGTATAAAGTTTGTTGGTACCTTGTTACGTCAATTTCGTGAGCCCGCAAAATGCCTCTTATTATATGGTATCACAAGAAAAAGACATCAACGCGAGATGGAGGTCCAAAATGTTCTACACAAGTTGAAACACAGATTAGATTTTTTGTGTAATTAGTTTGTGTACCTTGTGTATCTTACTGACTGAGCCTTACTTTTATTTGATTGGTATAAATAGATATAGTCTGTCAGAGAACTTTGTCAGTAGAAAAAGGCGCGGTATTTGAATTTTCTATGGAACGATAACCCTTGGCGCCTACATTTTTTTTAATTTGCCGCTTTTTCTACTGACGGAAATGGCTTGACAGACTATAACTTTCGTTACACAAAGTTAGGGGTTCTGTACCCCTAGTGTGAATTTATTCGATAGCGAAACGTGACGTACGCGTTTGCGTTAAGTCTCATTTTGTATGGGATTTAGAAACAGCGCGCCAAGCGGGACGTTTTGGAAACTCAAAATCACATATAAAATGAGACTTACCGCAAACGCGTACGTCACGTTTCGCTATCGAATAAATATACGCTAGGGGTACTGATGTATGGGCACTGAATATTGACCTTTTTGTTAAACTTTGACAAGTAAATATTATTTATTATTCTCAAACAGCAATAAACACTCTTAACTGTCCATCGGTAGACCCTATGCGACCTTATGCATTTTGTAATAAGGTCCACCGATGGGCAGTTAACAGTGTGGGCAATGGTACTAGGTATAGTAGGTATAGACACAAAATCGAACGCGTCGTCACGGCAAACCTTACCTAAACCTTTTACGCCTTTGACAGGAACTGGTGGGAGACGTATCAAGACAGGGATACGTGGAAAGGGAGGAGGGAGGCCTTTGCCCAGCAGTGGGACACGCTAGGCTCATATAAATAAATAACTAGGTATAGTTGGTCGAACAAAACTTGTCAGTAGTAAAAGGCGGCAAATGAGAAAAACCGACCAAGTGCGAGTCGGACTCGCAAAGGAAGGGTTCCGTACCATTATCTATAAAAACGGTCACCCATCCAAGTACTGACCCCGCCCGACGTTGCTTAACTTCGGTGTTTGGTTGAGAACCTCGAGTTTGGAAAGAAATATTTATTTTATTGTTTTAGTATTTTTTTATACTACGTCGGTGGCAAACAAGCATACGGCCCGCCTGATGGTAAGCAGTCTCCGTAGCCTATGTACGCCTGCAACTCCAGAGGAGTTACATGCGCGTTGCCGACCCTAACCCCCTCCCCCCCTCGTTGAGCTCTGGCAACCTTACTCACCGGCAGGAACACAACACTATGAGTAGGGTCTAGTGTTATTTGTTGTTATAGCGGCAACAGAAGAACATAATCTGTAGAAACTTCAACTGGCTAACTATCACGGTTCATGAGATACAGCCTGGTGACAGACGGACGGACGGACGGACAGCGGAGTCTCAGTAATAGGGTCCGGTTTGACCCTTTTGGTACGGAACCCTAAAAATCGCGGGTTAGCAACGTTTGAATTGTTCGAAAATCGCGTGTCATTTATATCTTATCTGTGGAACTGTTTTGTTTACGTTTGGATTTCGATCAAGTTAATTGTAGTTGGAATTACGATTTTCAGATATTTTTTTGACATCATCATTGAAAAATATATAAATAAGACTGTGCATTTTCTTTAGCAAAGTTTGATAAGAAATTAATACATTAACAGGTATAATTATGTTTACAGTACATATGGTGCTACTTTACCGCACTAGTGCGAATATTAGCATATTACGTTACTGTGTCGAACATTTAAAGGGCCTGTACTGTAAAACGTTGTACGATACATGTGCGCATAGGTAATTCGCACTTGTATCGTAATATACTATTACAGTACATATGGTGCTACTTTTCCGCACTAGTGCGTAAATTTGCACATTATGTAACTATAATAGGTAATTCAAAAAAATAGGTAGATAAATCGATTCGTGTCTATTTAAAACACTCCCTTCGGTCGTGTTTTAATTTATCGCCACTCGTTACTAATTTCCTATTTTTTGCACTTGTATCGTAAATACTCGTAACTATTAAGCGATATATGTAAATTTGAGGGAGTGATATGTGCAGTTTTCTTTCAGGGTTAAATTGAGTAACTATAGTCTGTATCTTTAGGAATTTAAAAAAAGGTAAACAAAATCTACCCTCAAATGGCTCCTTAAGGCAGCTGAGGGTAGATGAAAACATTACATGATCAAATAATGTAGGTTTAAAGTCAGGTCGTTCAGTCACAGATCCAGGCGGTTTTGTATTTGGTTGGTTAACCAATAAATATTAAAACTACCCGAAAATGTACAAATTGTTTGTTTACCTTTTTTTAAATACCTAAAGCCGTGTACTCACTAGCGAGCCGTAACCGTAACATGCGTGATACAGTAACGAGGTTCTAGTGTGTACGCGTGTTACAGTTACGGCTCACGATGTCGCCGAAACGCTTTCACCGAGCGTACTCATTTTGCGAGCTGTAACTGTAACCAAACAGATACAGTAACGAGGTTCTAGTGTGTACGCGTGTTACAGTTACGGCTCACGATGTCGCCGGAACGCTTTCACCGAGCGTACTCATTTTGCGAGTTGTAACTGTAACCAAACAGATACAGTAACGAAGTTCTAGTGTGTACGGGGAGTGTAACGAACGTGGAGGCCTGCCCTGCCCTCAGTTTTAGCCCAGGCATCTTCTTTTAAATGTTTTTTGTAGTAGTCCTTATCCTTAGGGTTCCATAGCACCGTGTTTTCCCTGTAGGCGTCTATCAACGACAGACATTTCTCCTCTGACCATTCACTCATGTCGAGAGAAATAAAAAGTACAGATAGCGGCTAGCAACAACCTCTCCTCTTGACGTCCACGAGCGCACTGCGAGCGCCCTTTGATTCGCGGCAAAAACCGACAATCGTCGGCTCGCTGCGAGTCGCTCGTGTGGCGTTCATCAACCACGTACACACTATGTTTGTACAGTAAGTGTTGTAACAGTAACGGTTACAGTTACGTGCAACGTTACAGGTTCAGAAATGAGTACGCTGTAAACATCGGCTCGCTGCAAGCCCGACGCGTACCCGCTCGCAGCAGGTTCGCGAACCACGTACACACTATGTTTTTGTAACAGTAACGGTTACTGTTACGTGCAACGTAACAGGTTCAGAAATGAGTACGATGTAAACATCGGCTCGCTGCAAGCCCGACGCGTACCCGCTCGCAGCAGGTTCGCGAACCACGTACACACTATGTTTTTTGGTTACAGTGCATGCAACGGTTACGGTTACAGCTCGCTAATGAGTACACGGCTTAAAGATACAGACTATAGTTAAATGCGAAATAGATATCAAGAAAACTGTTTATACACCTTTCTCTTACATACCTGGTCTCTAATATATTCAAAGACATGATATTGTTTCGCCAAACGAACATTAAAGAGAGGAAATCTCGAAACATTAAGCAAAAAAAAAAACAGAAGGTAAAGAAACATCTAGCAATTATGTATGTATGTATGTATATACTTTATTGTACATAGAAATAAAAACACGAAAAACACAGTTACAGAGTAAATTAAATACAACAAAGGCGAACTTATCCCTGTTTGGGATCTCTTCCAGTTAACCTTTGAGGAAATGAGTAAAACAGAAGTAACGGTGAATGAATGACACACAGAAACAAAAGTGTACAAGCACTGAAATTAATGAAATGCACGTTTTGAATATACATTGGTACAAATATACATAGATAGAAAAATAACCATAAAATAATGCATACACATATATATATATATAACATAAAAATAAATAAATATTCAATATACAATATAAATAGATATGAATTCGAACCAGAAAAGTAAAGGAAATTAAAAAAGTAGAACTACTCAATGGAACTAGGAAGTCGTAACCAAAGTATCGGAAAGCCACAATTATTTAAGCTTCTCCTTGAGTGATGCTACAGATTGGGATTGCCTCACGGACACCGGAATCTCGTGCCATAACTTAACGGCATGGACAATAAAGGATTTCTTGTATGTGCGCGTCGTATTGGAAGGAATTGTCAGTGAAAGATTGGTGCTTGATCGAAGGCGATGACCACTACCAGCAGCTAAATAACTAAATCTTTCGGAAAGTTAAGGTGGTGAAGCAGTATTGAATAGAACATTGAAAAGCAATGATAGGACATGCACATATCGTCGACGACGAATCGAAAGCAAGCCAAGCTCAGATCGAAACTGGGATACATGATCAAACTTACGTAGACGGAAAATGTATCGAATACAAATATTCTGCAATCGCTCGAGCAATTATAATGGTAATAACTTATTTTGAATATCTACTTAGCTTTTTCATAAGTTATGATTGTTACAGGTTTGTCACTCGTCCATAAAAGGCAAGGCAAGAATCAGAAGTACCTAATAGTTTATTGGCAACCTCCGTACTGAAGTTTATTTGCAATTAGTATGGTTAGGTACTCTTAGAACATCAACATTTTATAAAAAATAATTAAACACCAAAATATCTCTTCTGTTTAATTTATTAAGAATTGTACAACCGATTAAAATATGATAAAATAACCTTACAAAAAATTTACAAATCAAATCTTGTTTTAATGTAAGTAGATATTTATATTTTGTTAGGTATCTGAAAACACAAACTTCTTGGTTACAAAGTATCACACTTCTCTGGACTAAAGATTTCAGTAAAAATTCATAACTTGAGAGTTGTTGTATTCTAATAATATTTATAAATTTTTGTTGATTAAGTAATTAGTTGATTACATTGTCTAATTTATACACGTCTGTTTTTATTTTTACATACCTGCAGATATTACTTATGTAAAGATAAATGGCATTGCAGGTTTCTGGTACAATTTTGCCAGGAGCGTAAGGTGATAAGTATTATCGCAGAAATGAAGACATTCGTAATGACCTTCTAGTAGCAAGGAGTCGCAATGTTACTGTTAATTTCTCATAAGGAGATATAGTGTTTCTCATAATAGTGTCCTGCTTTTTTACATTGTTAAAAGCATGTAAGTACTGTAAGTAGTACGTTTTTTCATCCATCCTTAGACAGTTCCGGTAATCTTCATGATATATTTTGATTTCATTCAATAAATTGGCATGGCTTAACTGGATTCTTTCTAGCAGCCATTCCTTACACTTTACGGCCCTTTCCTTTCTTGCTTTGTCCCTCTTGCGCTTTGTAATTTAAAAACAATAACGTTAATAGTGCTGCGTCAACATCAAGCACAGTTGACGACGAAGCCATGGCTACACAACTGAGAGTTTGTGCAGCTTTGCCGCTGCCGTGTGTGTGCTCCACCCAGCCGAGGTTTACCTATGCAGTTTAACTTTACAGGAAAAACTGCGCAGGCATACCCTGATGTGTGTGGCCAGCTTGACAGATGCAACACTGCATACTAACTGTTTTTATAATTAAAATTCAATTAATATGAGTTTTTTCCTCGAAGCGTGTTGAAAAACGTCGTATGCAACGCATGTGCGTCGGCCATCACCAGTGATCGGAACTATGGGAGTAAAACTTTAACAAAACTTATCAAGCGGACGTAAAAAGAGTGCTTATAGCCTTAAAAATATTCGAATATCTATGAATGTAAATATTTTTATGGCTGTAAGTACTATACTATTCCTATCCTTATGGACATGAATATTTTTAGGGCTGTATGCACTATTTTATGTCCGCTTAACAAGTTTTGTTAAAGTTTTACTCCCATAGTTCCGATCACTGGCCATCACACAAGAGGCGATATTGTGCGCGTGAGCTGAAAGCGAGCGCGCAATAAGAAAGCCGATGTGTGTAATGAGCAATGTGAAAGGAGCAGTTGGCAAACAATGTTTTATTTATATACCTAATGTAAAAGAAGGTTTGCATCTTTCTGTTACATTCTTCTAGGTTTAATGCGTGTAGTTTATGCTTTTACATGATTGTGAGTGTACTTTGTCCTGGCCAACTACCTATGTTGAATAATATATTTAACTAAAAGATAACTTTTAAATACCGACAGTTCTAAGGAATAAAACTTAGGTGATGCAATTTATGACCCTTAATCGAACGTATCGGTTAAATTTTATATATAATATGACATGTCTATAATGCATCCAATCCCTAGATTGCAATCACATAGTCATTCTGTTAGATTTTAAAAGTGCTCTGCAACATATCGCTCGGTGTACCACGAACACTCGATGTCTCCCGGTTGCCTATTCCATTTTGCACCTCATTGACAAATTACAATCGCAAGATACGACCATAATTCTGCAATGAAGTAGTGGATTCCATAGCCAGGCTGGCTTGTCATGGTGGAATAGAATTTAGTACCTTACCTTTTTATACGGACTGTATCATTTCAGCCAAACAGAGAACCTATACTTTATGGAAAGAATGCTTCGATAAGAGATCAACATAAAAGGGTATTTGATACAAGACAATCCAACCTCATCCTCTAATGACACCGTGGATTGATTATTTCCTTAGTAGACGTGACATTGTATTGATCATGAAACTACGTTGTGGACATATCCCATTGAATCAATTCAGTCATTTAATGAAGAAAGTTCCTTCTCCTAATTGTGATGAACGTGATGCATTAGAAGACGTATACCATGTTATAATGGAATGTGTCCGCAATGAAGCTGCTAGGACTGGCTTTTTCAAGCCATAATATTGTTTGATGTCGGGGGCTGCAATAGCGTTCTGGCTGCTCCTCTGTCAAACTCCGCCATGGCGCTACTGCAGCTTGTACGAACGGCTATTGTATTGTTGATTTTCTATGGAGCAACATGTTCACCTCGGTGACAAGCTCTTAAATAAAGAGAAAAAATAGATAATTTTTTAATAATTTGTATAGGGAAAAAGTATGTCTCAAACTGGCCACATTTTTTATTAAGTTTCATTGTGACAACACTAAAACAACTGTCTTCCATAACAATGATGAATTTACCACGTAAAATTTTAACTGAAACGAAATATAAGTTTCTGATTTCTAAAAAGCTGTATTTTACTATACAATAACTACGTACCTTTTAGAAAACCACAATTAATAAATTGTTCCAATGGTGTCCATCATAAGTTGTACAAGCCAATAAAATCTGTTTATCAGCATTTCATTCCACAAAAGTTTTCACCAATCACTCGGTTCACTTAAAACTTGCAAATGATCAAAGGGTGACAAGTGGATACACACCAAGATTAGTTTACACAAAGTTATAGAATTTAAGCACGATTCGAATTGACAGTAACAGGGCGTGCGTGCGCTCGGCGCGGGCACCCGACGCGAATGGAAAAATAAAAACAGTCGAAGAAAGTACATAGTACGTCACAGCACCGCCATAGAACCAATTCAAAGGTAGCCAGTGTCACGCGCGTACGCATGACGTGTGACGTGTGACTCTTGTTTATAGTTAGTTCGTTTTTAGGGTAAGAAAGAAGGTAGGTAAACGAACTTGACGTGTCCTTTTATTAAAAATCACTTTTAAAAGATAAGTCTCAGCAAATATGTAACAATTATAAATCATAGACGATCTTTAAGATTATTTTGCTTTCATAAATAAATTAAACTATTTTTTTTAAAGCGATTTTCAATAAAAAGACACGTCAAGATTTTTTCTAATGCTAAAAAAATGAACTATCTAAAATCGAAATCTAAATCATTTTCCTCTCTGGATAATAACATTATTGAAAATATTTAGACAGACACAATTAGTTATATATCAACCACAGCTGTGCCCCTACGTTAGATTATTTTTCAAATTTTTAATTATTATAAGAGTTAGGAGCATTTAAAATTTGTATGATATCAGTTTTTCGCTCCTAGTTTTTAGGATAATTAAAAAATCGAAACAAGTGAAACTTAGGGCATAGCTATGGTTAATATACATCAAATTATAACACAAATATTTTTCATAATGTGAATATCGAGATAGGAAAATGAGGACTACCTTTGTATGGAGAAGCGGCCGTCCTCTTTCCTCTTAAACTTAAAGGCACTGAACGGATTATATACATTATGGTTGGGAGTATGAAGTATCTATCAGTAACAGTATATAGATCAATTAGAATTTTAACAGTTTGAATTTAAAAAAAAAGAATGAATGCTTTAATATTCTCAAATGAGCAAGCGAAACGAAGTTCAACTTGGATCTCACCACACGGCTGTATTAAATTTCGTTTTCTAGTTTTTGTTAGTTTGTTCTGCGATAACTAAAGTTTTTCTGATCTTTATGAAACTTGGTAAGATTATATTTCAGATAAGTAATAGTTACCTATTTGTTATATTTTTTGTAATTTTACTGATTATAAATTTGCACACTTGCATACAAGCTACATTAACTGTAACACTGTATTGTAACATCCCCATACTCTGTACAGGGCTTTTATCAGCTGGTGTGGTGAAATAGTAGAATTCGATGCTAGTACGGAAAGAATGACATTTCCGCACGTGTATCGAACGACGTTTTTTAATACAGTTGCGAAAACTTTTTTATGCATGTTCAGACAGAAACAATTGTAAATATAAAATATTATACTATTATTACCTAAGTATCGTTATTATGATTATTTGTGCATCATATATTTAAATTTTATGAAAACAATATCGAATGTTGCCTTTGGAAACTTCCAGTCTTGCAGTAAGATAAAACGCCTCTGCTTTGACAGGCGTTTCGGCAGCTATTCCGTTCCATTCAGACAACTTATTAAGAACGATTTTTCAATATTTAAAAATTTACGTGGTATAATAATGAAAAGATAAGTAATAAAATATAAAATATGCTTATATTTATTATTTTTACATTAACAGTAGGTTTTTATGTTCATTACGACTTTTAAAGGAAACTAACATTAACACTCATTAATAAGTAGTCATGAATTGGAACAAGTGGAAAAGTAAAAAGCACTAGTTCGCGAAATCAAACTTTCCGCACGCTAAACATCTACGTATTGTAGCACTTTTTGAGCAACTATTAAAAATAAGTAAGTTATAACATGTGCAGTATTGATCAAGGGGTAATAAAGTTATTAGGTCTAAAAGTGATTTGCATATGAGATCTGGATATACCTCTGGTCAATTCGTTTGTTACAAAGTACATACGGTAAAGTGTAAATTATTCTTTCTTTTATGCGGACCCTGAGACAGGTCGAGAACGAGTGTGTACATGCTGCTCCCTGTTGCTCTCGCTCTTCCTCGTCTAGTCTCGCGCATCTCCGATTGGATCGATCGCCGAGAGTCTCGACGCTCTCGACGAGTGTTTACAGCCGGCATTACGAATTTTATTTGTGTTTATTGTTCTTAAACAACGTGGGAATACAAATAGGTAGGTACTTACCTATTTCTTCATATTTGTAATTTTGATGTAAATATTTTGTATTTTTCCTATGATATTATTATACTTACTTACCAAAAAAGATATGATTATTAGTACATTACTATATGTAGAGGACGGGAAACGAAGGGTTGCAGGCTAAGTAGATATACATAGACGGCCGAGCGTAGCGAGACGGATAGGGATACGCGGCCGGCAACCCCGTTTCTCGCCGAGCTTTGTATAGAGCTTTTCTCAAACTTGCAATGAAATAATAATAAAAAAATAGGATGATAATGATGATTGTTTCATGTCCTAATGTGATAGGTTATTCTGGGCGTTGGGTTCGAAAGGGGAACGAAAATTTGATTATTTTTGCGCTAAGCCGCACGGTTTACGAGATACAGCTCTATAAAGATTTCTGCATGACTGAAAAAAAAAACTTTATTGGGCTGTATCCTAAACAGTGCATCGTAGCGCAAAAATAATCAAATTTCGTTGCTCTTTGAAACCCTGAAATAATATTTAACAAACACAAAAAAGAAAAAAAAAGAAACAAAAAACCAAAAAAGAATTTATAGGCCTAGGTGTAAGGCTGTATGAAATTCCTTTACATATCATCTTCACTCATTGCACCTGATATGTTATTTCCGGACCTAATTTGAAGTAAGTCATGTCAACATTTCATTACAAGTTTGAGAAAAGTTTACTATTCCACCCTGACTGATAAAATTGGTTTGCAGGACTATAATTACCTATTTATATTTCAGTGTTCATAAATTATACGTCAAATGCTTTAAGCATAGTCTGTCCTATTTGTTTACGTGTGAGTCAGTGAAGAATACAGGAAAATAAAATATCACAAACCACATAAGAACATACTTTATTAATAGCACAACAACACTAATTCTATTAAGATAATTTATCACATCATTATCATCTGTCGACCCGATTCGAACTTTAAGATACGACAAAAATTTGTACCTATCTTAAAGTTCGATCAAATCGGGCCGAGTCCATGTGTTTCCATCCCCTCAGAATCGTGTGCTCGGGCATGTGAGGATACATTTTACCTTAGATATGGTGGCTTCCCTTTCTCATCCAAAAATATTACCAAAAAATACACTCCTCTATATACGAAATGCTCTAGAACATTTAATATTCTTTGGATTCCAATAAATCTGTTGTTTACAGTAAACATCTATGTAACATCGATTTAATCAATAATCATCTAAAATACATCGAATTCAACAACATTATAGCCATTTCATTAGACGAAATAGTAGCCACTTTGATAATGAGCAGCTCAAATACCCTCATTTTTGCCCTGTAATCGGTGCGCCTTGACGTGTTGCTCGCGCGCCTCGAACCGATCGATCGGACTCCACCTGTCGCAGTTAATGTGTTACGTTACTATTGTTTTTGACACGAATGTGTGCCCAGGCACCTACTCTCAAAGATTTTATCAACATTACTCACATCCAACTTAGTCACTAGTTAATCTTGCGAAAAATTTCGTGTTACTTATATTCATAACTGTTTTCCTAATGTCAAATAAACAACAAATTTCCAAAAGTTGTAAAAAAATTACCTATTAGGTAAGATCAATTCTTAAAATGTAAGCAGATTAAACAAGTCTATCAAAATAAACTTATCGAAACAATGAACTAATCCAAACAGTCCATACAAGTACTTATTTCTATTAACATACAAAGTAAGTGAAATATCTAAACGTCAATTCTAATTGCTAATCTTATTCTAAACAATAATATGGCAAATTTATTATTAAACACTGGACATTTGTAGGTTGGGTACATCTATTATATAGAGGATCCTTGTTTTTTTTAAATATATTTTATTAATTTATCATTAAACACTTGGAATTTGTAGGTTAGGTACATCTATTACGTAGAGGATCCTTGGTTTTTTTATATCTTTTAAATTATCATTAAACACTTGGGATTTGTAGGTTGGGTACATCTATTACATAGAGGTTCCTTGGTTTTTTTTATATATCTTTTATTAATTTATCATTAAACACTTGGGATTTGTTGGTTGGGTACATCTATTACATAGAGGTTCCTTGTTTTTTTTTTACATTTTTTTTACTAATTTATCATTAAACACTTGGAATTTGTAGTTTGGGTACATCTATTACATAGAGGATCCTTGTTTTTTTTATTTTTATTATTATTTTATCATTAAACACTTGGGATTTGTAGGTTGGGTACATCTATTACATAAAGGATCCTTGTTTTTTTTATGTAATAGGCAGCATACGAGCAGACGAGCCGCCTGATGGGAAGCAGTCATCGCCGCCCATGGACATAAGCAACATCGGAGGAGCCACTTATGCGTTGCCAACCCTAAATACCGGCTTTTTGAAGAACCCTATGTCATAGCGCAAGGGAAACACAAATTAAAAGTGTACTACAATATTAAATATATGCCTACCTATACCTATACCTAATCAACCATTGTTGATAAGTACCTAACTTTAAACATGGGGCAAATACTCTTCCAATACTTGCCTTTTTTGAGCACAAACACAGTTTATATTTATAACCGGTGAGTTTATGTACAATCAGCTGCAGATATAGTTGACCCCCCTGCAAACAAAGTTATCTCTGCAGCTTAGTGTACGTATGTAAAAACAAGAAGTTTCAGAATATTAAGTATGTATTGTTGTAAACTAATATAAGTTATTCGAAAGTAATTTTAGAAATGTAAGTTTACAGGTTTTTATTACCTTATCATAAGTATGTACCTAAGTACTCAAGAGTAGATAAAACATTTTACTACTGTGTATATTATAGATAATTGAGCAAGGATCAAACATAAATAGTATTAAAAATAGACGGATTAGGATCTATATGAATAGTGGACGTCATTCCAGGACAACAAGAAACGTGATTTATTGTGTTTGTACTATGTGTTAAGTAGTATGTATGTAAAAAGCCGACGCGCACTTGGCCCCCATGGACCCAAGGTTTTAACGCCAAACGCCGCAACTGCTTCTGTGCTGCATATTTGCGGCGCTTGAGGCTTTCGGCCGAGGATGCCGCAGCGCCAGCGGTAACTTTGGTGCTCGGGACATGGGACGGTGCCAGGGTATCAACGCATGTAGCGTCCCAAACTAGCGGCCGACCCATGCTCCAAGGCACCAGTGTCATTCAAATAAATAATTAATTCCAAGAAATAAATTGAAGCAAATTAGTAGGCTTAGCCGACCTATGGAATTCTCCGCGCGACCTCGGATTTCTACCTATGCATTGCCCAACGTAGAAGGTGCAAAAATATAGGCTGTCACACGCCGTCATTGTCGGATGACATATATGACTTAGGCCCGTAAAACTGTCAAGTTATTTATGTCTAATTTGTAACATAAATTATATTTCATTAAAACGTAATATAAATCCCTATTAAGCTTTTATCCTAATAGTTTAAACTAAGGTTTACGACAAAGTTTAGCAAAGTCATAGTAAAGTGCATTTTGTGGTTTATTAAAAGAGCATAAATGGCTGTTGCAAAGACATAGGTATGCCCTTTTAGAATATGCTCGTCGGAATTAAATGCAACCCAACAGCAACAAGAAGCGTATAAACAGCTTGTTGTTTGATCTTAATTTTTATATGAGAAACACTAAATTCTCACTTTTATTCTGATTATTAGATATTTGAATTTTATTATATAAATATATTTGAAGTTTCGTACATGACTTCGCTATTTATGTCGATTACTTTTGCTACCCTGTTACATAATTATGCTTCTCTCTTTACAAATTATAAATTATTTATTTTATTTATCTTTTAATCTACATAAAATGTCTTTCTTTTATATTAAATATATTTGAAACAAATTGTGAATATTATTGAGTTACTCAAACATTTCAATACATTCCGTTTCCTTTTCGTTTATGTATAAACGCATGTGGATATATATACATAGTGTATAAAATCAATTTCTTTGTTGGATGGGGTATAATTACAAACTTGCTACTATGCGTCTATCGAAATATTACAAATATTTACTCATTAAATTGTTACTTACTAAATAAGTCAAATATGCCAACAATATTTATTTGAAAATTCCTTATAAATATTTTATTAATTGACACAGATGAACCGAAACATCTCTAAACGGTTTCAAAAATTTTAATTTCAATATTGTCTACACAAAATACTTATTTATTCCATAGCACCACTAACCTACAAAGTAACAGGTATTATAACGCATACCTACCAAGTAGGTATATATGTACCTACCTATTTTTTTGTAGAAGATACAGTAGAAGAGATTTGAGTAGGCAATGTTCTAACGTACGTTGAGATTAAAATAATTAAGGGATGCTGATCAATTTGAGATGCAAAGGAAGAAGCCATTATGCAGTAAGCCACAATTCTTTAAAGGGGTAACGCTTCGGTGTAAATAGAGCGCCGGTTCCTGGGGTTCTCTTTCTACTCCAGGATTGCGCCAGAACTCAAACAAAAAAAAGTAGACATGAAAGGCGTATTCATGACGTTCTACAGAACGATTAGTTATAAACTTAATAATATAAATAATGTTGTGGCGGGGCAGCTTGTAGCGAGCTGTTGGGGTCTGGCATGCCTTCAGTGGCGTCAGTAGTCGTTAGAGCTGTAAGCTCCAGGGGTGGAAGTGAAACATGCACAAGACGCCAGTGGGCACAGTGGCTGTTAACAGACACCGGGTAGAAAGCGGCGCACACCTCTCGACACCCCTAAGCCGCTCACACCGGTGTTGCTCCTGGTCGTCTTTACGACGCCAGTTTCAGGGGCCCATCTAGTCAGGGGCAAGTCACGGCCTGCCTCGATAACGTGTGTTAGCATTGTTAAATAAAATATAAGTAAACAAATAACATAGGACATTCTTACACAAATTGACTAAGCCCCACATAAAGCTCAAGAAGCTTGTGTTGTGGGTACTCAGACAACGATATATATAATATACAAATACTTTAAAGAAAACACCCATAACTTAGGAACAAATATCTGTGCTCAACACACAAAATAAATGAAATGAAATGTTTTTTATTCCAGAAATAATTTTCCATGGGTATGTATAATAAAATTAGGATATCTATTTAAATTAAACTCTACAATTAATAATACAATTAATTAATTATTTTTTTGTTGTATTTTCCTTTTGATGTGGCACATCGTTTGTATTGCATTGTTGATATGTTTATACGACTGTTTGGTTTCTAAATAAATTAAAAAAACTAAATAAGAATTAAAATTTAAATTAAAACTTACTACTAACTAATAGGCCTAGGAGCAATTCACCCCGACTTCATGGTGAAAGGTTTGTGGTAGGTCCTCCAGCGCTCATAACAAAACAACAAACATTTTGAAACATAATAATATACAGCATTACCGTCGATACCAAAGCACTGTACAATTCAGATTATAAAATAGGATTACACACTAGGAAAAAAATGAAGCGGGCTACCGTCCCACTCCCTCACTGCGGACAGCAGCGTATTGGAGGACGCATTTATCGCCTTTCTGGCGGCGGCGCTCCTCGCTCTCAGCAGCACGGCCCAGCCCGTCGTGCGCCCCTCTGCGAACATGGCGCTCACGCTGCACCAGCGCGGCAGCCAGAACAATGCCAGGCGTTATTATACTGCACGCGCATGTCTCCCACTGCTGCACAGGTGTAATCCGACCAATTCCAACAATTGCGTCTATACAATTCCATTGTACAATTCCATTGTATAGATGCAAGTACAAAAGCTCAGGAATAGCTGCCTTTTCACGTCGTTACTGCATTTGGCGAATCTAAAAATAAATGTCCTTGCTAGGATTCGAACCCAGGACCATCGGCTTTATATGCAGGGTTACTACCCACTAGACTAGACCAGTGTTATGGCAGGTGTCCGGACCTCTTCTTCATTTAAAAGCTCAGTCTTCTTTATTTTTGTTACAATAGCCCCAATGCCTGCTGAGACCGGTTCACGGATATAACTAAAACTAAACGGTTGACGTCGCACGTTTATGTCTTTTATACTACCATTTTTGTCTACTGAGATACTTACCAATTTTCATTACTTATTTAGGTTTTACTGTAAAAAAAGGTATTATTTTAGATGACTCGTTAAGAAGGATTGTATACAATAGTTGTCTCGTTGCTTAAACACAATACTCCATTGAAAAGCTCTCTATTATATCAGGATTGTATAAAATACATTTTTTTTCTACCACAGTACAGTACACACCTTAAAGCTCGTTAACATACCTACACATAATAGCATCCTCATTATTAGTAATATTTTGTGCATCCATTTTTTATCATACCTGAGCCAAAATTGTTTTCATTTCATGTTTTGATCACTATTACGATTTGATTTGTTTCTACAGCGGTACATATTGTTTTACACATAAAATAATCTAAAGTAAGCTTATTCTCTTAAAAAATACACTTTTATTATTTGGATGAAAAAAAAACAAGACAACGAATAGAATTTTGATCCACCTACTGTTTATCTAATATGCGAGTATTATGTCCTTAGCTGCTAAGGAAATTGTATAATTGTGTAATTTCCTTTTCAAATCCTTTTGTTCGCTATAAGACTTGTGAACAAAACAATTCACCGACCCTAGTTATTACAATTAGGTACCCACAACATTATCACTGCGTGTATACTTCTAGTATTATAATTTTGCAACTTTAGTAGTTTTTCACAATACTCGATTGTCACTATATAACTCAAGTAAACAGATGCACATAGAACATGTATTTTTTTAGTTTTCTTTTATATTTTGTATATATTGTTATAGATGTTTGTTATCGAGACATATATACACGTTATTTATTATATAATAAATAGCTACTCTGGCACAAATTCTGTAATAACCTACTTGCTTATCATAAATTGACATATATTATGTGATCTGACAACAAGAATTTAAACTAGTTTACTTATATGTGGTGGCATTACCTAGTTGAGACAAACTAACACCAAGGAAATTGAAGTACTATTTAAATTTAATTGTACAATTCAACTGTTCAACTATTATTTACGCAATGAATTCTTAACATGAACGTACAATATTTCATTTATGAATTTTATGATAATTACTTAGCTTAGAGCGATGAGCGGTAAATTCACTGAGCATTATTACGGTAGGTAACATTTAAGTTTTTGTTTATTTGTTTTGAACGATTACTGCTATACTTAGTATCTTTACGATGTTTGACTTCACTTTTCAACGAAGATTCTGTGGGAGACTTCACCGAAGTAGTTGCTGTAGCCTTAGCACTAGGAGCCCCTACAACCGTACTACTCGCGCCTGTAGCAGCCAATGGTTACTTTGTTGATGTACTAGCTTTGCTTATGCATGACGATGACTTAGTTACTGGAGCCGAGGTCCCCTTCGTCCTTTTTGTATCACGAGGCACACTGCTAACAACTGTGGATTTAGCGGAATGTGCTGATGATATTGTCTTGACTGTTGAAGAAGGTATTAAATGTGTTGTAGTTGGAATTGATTTTATCATGATAGTTGAGGAACTTAGTGAAGATTTTGTAACAGATGGTGTATTTTTCGTTTCAGAAATCGATGACACTACTGTTCCCACCTTTTTTGATTTCGGTTTTAAACCATCATCGCCTGCAATTGTTGAAGAAGTGTTAGATGATAAATTAGTATTATCTGCAGTAACATTTGAAGTCATTAAAGTTCTGCTCGGAGCTGACGTAGTGTTTAAATTAGTACGCCCAGCGCTATTTACAGTATTATTAGCAGTGGTGGGTTTTGTAGTGTTTAGAATTTTAACTTTATTTTTTTCTGGTTCTTTGACAGGTGACTTAACCTTAGGTGTCGTCATGTTACCTTCTTGAATATTACTCGAATTGGCCTTCTTAATTTTTTTTACAAAATGCGTGTTTGGTTTTACTTCTTTAGAACTGGAGCTAGAGTTTTTCAAACTAGAAATATTGCTGGATGGTAGTGGCATGAGTTTCTGCTCAGCCATTTTGTCTTCCCATGTTTTTTTAGCAACGTTTTTAGGTTCTAGCTGGACGTTTTTGTCTATATCTAAAGAACTTTTGTTAGTTGCAGAATTGGTGTGTAATGGGCCTGTATTTGTAAAATCTTTTTTAGCCAAATTAGGCATATCACTTAAGTGAGATGATTGTATTTTTGTTGGAGTTTCTGCCATCTTATCTCCTTTAATTTGTTCAGTTGGGAGAGCATTTTTTGATTTTACCGACTCCTCTGTCGGAGTTTTAGTAGTGTTTGATATTTCTTCTGTTGTTTTACAGAATGGTGAACTTACTTTATTTTTACTGTCTTTGTTTTGTAAACATTTTAATGATACATTCGCGGTATCACTCTCATGTATCGATACGGTGACTTTTTTTTCAAGTGTTTTAGATACGTTAGAAACTGAAGTTGCTTGCGACACTGGAGATATTACTTCCTCGTTACTTTTATCAAATTCTTTAACGTTGATGCATGATTTCACAATCCCACCTTCGATGGTCGACAAAACAGGAACTGGGGTAATTTGCACTGGTTCTATTTGTTTTATTCTGCCGTCCGTATGTATTTTAGCTGTAGTAAAAATCAACGGACTGTAAGTATAATCTGAGGGTTTACTTGTGTTCACCTCGACTAGTATTTGAGTTTTAGTTGTGATTGTATTTTTTATTCCATCGGAGGTATTAAAAACATTCGTATTCATATGATTATGAACAGACGCAACGGATAGAGCTTGACTACTGTCTTGTATAAGATCCTTTACGCCATTACCAATATGAGCAGCAGTTATTCCTGTTAAATCACTAACTGAAGGCTTTGCAATTTTATCATCTGCTAGTAATTTATCTTTGCCTTTCGCACGTGCAAAATCAGTCTTCGTCTTTGACAGTAAAATTTTGGCACTTCGTTTCTCATTTTCACTTTTCTGTTTAATCTTATGTAGCAATGGTTCATGTACCGTGTCGTCACTTTCATTGTTGAAATTCTGCACTTTTTTCTTATTAGATTTTTTTGTGGATTTTAAAATACCTGAACGAGACTTCTTTATTTCATTTTCAATGCTACTAGTAGTGGATGTATTATCGCCGCCATCTTGAGACAACTGTAACAAAAACATATTACGTAGAGATTAAACCTTCATGCTAGTTTGCTATGAATAAAAATAAACCGAACATTGGAATTTAAATCTTTTTATGTCCGTAGGTATGTCAGCAGTATAACTGTTTATAATCATTTTCAAATTCTTTTGGTTATTTAAAAGTAACATAAGCAAACATACGAAAATAAAGATACCATTATTAAGTCACACCAATTTATTAAAAAAAACTCAAAACCTCATTTAGGTATGATACGAGACTAACATGCATGTAGACGTTGTAGACTGCGTTTCCGTCATAGATGTGCGAGGTACTTGAGCGCTCGCGGTGCGAGGATGCGTAGCAAGGATATGGAACGTTGTGAATGTTTCCACCAAAGATGTGTGAGGCAGCTGAGCGATGCGAGGAAGCGTAGCGAGGGTGTGTAGCGGGCTCTTTTCAAATAAACGACCGAGGTGCGGTGAGGCGGGAGCACACATCCTTTCCTTGTTTTGTATGTAAAAAAACCAAAGTGTTTCTATCGGTTCATAACAAACACATCCCTCGCTACGTATCTTCGCACATGTTATGTGTAGTGCCTTAAATGTGTGGGCAGAGCCAAGAGTGCATTAACCACGCGCGTCACTGTAGAGCTAGGTACAGCTCACATCGCTTAGCTAGCACGTACCAACATTGTCGGGAATAATTTGTACCTTTCAATGAATTATATTGTTAAAAAATTATAAAAACAACATATTATTTCAACAGTACTATATTTCTGGTGGAAACGCAGCCTAGAGCTTGACATGTGTTATTTTATTTTTACGTATCAACATTTGTCAAAAGTGATGCTCAGTCAGCCGCAACTGGACTATTTTGGCCGTAGTGTGTTATTTTACTTATTTTATATGATAGGTAATCTGTACCTTGCGCATGGCGATCAGAGGGTGCTCATGCGGGGGTCAAGCACCGCGCTCACGCAGCACGGGGCGGCCGTGCAGCAGCAAAACCGCCGGCGGCGACAGCTCGGGCTCGGGCGCAATTGCGCGCACCCCTACGTTGACCGGCGGGCCCCATTCGTCAGTCGGGCGAGCTAGTACTCGACATTTCTGTAAATATCAATAGGCCCTTATATCCACAGAAATAGAAAGAAAATAGTTTCATAATTACTTGATTAGATATGGTTTATTTGGAGAACATTATTGCATTTATCTTAATAGTCTAGTTCAAAAAAATCAAAATCGCTCTCCTTCTTGGATGCCACTGGCAATGCATATTACTTTTTGGTAACCGGGTTTTTTAACCTAATTTGACCCCGCTGAATCCGTATTTGCCGGTTGCTCTATCGAAATCTTGACCGGAAGTGAGATATTCAAGATTGCGGCCATTATGACGACCTGTCTGACCTAGTGGCTAGTGACCCTGCCTATGTGTGATGAACATGGATATTTTGTTCCTAAGTCATGGATGTTTTCTATGTATTTAAGTATTTATAAATATGTATATATGCATGGCACTTTCATGTAAGAATCCGCGAGTAATAGGCCCAACTTATTACGAACGTCTACCCGCCGAATTAAGAACTGAAATATCTGACGAAGCATTGAACGTCAATTGAGGAACTTTTTATTGGAAAACCCATTATATTCAGTGGATGAATACATGGAATTAAAATTATAATAACTGTATAACATTATAGTTTATGTAAAATTGATTTAAGATGACATTTGTTCTAGACTATTATTAATTATTACTGCTCTTAGTTTTAATGACGATGTGATATCTACTAAATATTTAGTTCGACATGTATCCCATTATTTCTTTTTAGTTTCCTGTTTCCTTTGTTTCGTAGTTTTAAATTTGACGGTAATTTCGCATTTGTTTTGTTTTTTTTTTGATAATTATTATTGACGTTTTATAATTATATGTTTGCATGCCAAATCATTGACGATCATTAATAATTAATTTATACTGTAATTTATCGTTATGAAAATAAATAAATCTAAATCTATTACATATATCGTTTTCTAAGTACCCGCAACACAAGCCTCATTGAGTTACCGTGAGACTTAGTCAATTTGTTTAATAATGTCTTATAATATTTATTTATTTATTATTACCCTACATAATGAGTTCCTTGTATGGAGATTCATATTTTTAAATATATTTTTTTAAATAATTATTTCAATAAATAAAAATAAGAATAAACCGTATTTTCTGAATGTTTGGAGTACCTACGCATGAAATGGTTCAAAATATATACATCCCTTTAAAGATAGAACAATTCTGTGTCGCACCGAAATACGGAATCCCAGTAATAAGGCATCGTTACAACACAAAATGCACTCGAAGGGCTTAAAGTAGTCTTTAATTTTTTAATATATATATTAATTTTATTTTTATTCAATATTTTAATCAGTAAATACATTATGCCCGACCCATTAAGAGGAAAGGGGGATGGCCGTTTCTACATACAAACGTAGTCCCCTTTTTTCTCTCTGGATATTGACATTATGGAAAATATTTATATATAATTTGATGTGTATTAACCATAACTATAGGGGCGTAGCTTAGGGGCGTTTGACTTTTTTATTACCTAATGTAAAAATTACGAGCTACTTACGATTAGGACTCTTATAATAATTAAAAATTCGAAATAATCAACGTATGGGCATAGCTGTGATTGATATACAACTATTTGTGCCAAAATATTTTCAATAATGTTAATATCCAGAGAAGAAAATGAGGACTACGTTTGTATGAAAAGGCAATTTTGCACGGGTCCTCCACTTTTGTCTTGATAAGTTCACGGACGTTCAACCTTTAAGTTACGCGGAAACGCTCACCTGGCAGACGCTATGGGTCTTCAGTCTTCGCTGACACTGACACCTTATAATCCCAACTAATTGATTGATAAAACGATTGATTCAATAAATATTCCTACGAATTCTCATATTTCTTATACTATAGACGCATTTTTACACAGAAAAATATATATAATATTGAAAAAACGATTAAATATAATATCAAGTTAAAGTTAAGTTAGTTATTAGGTACGTAGCTTAGATAAACTAACAAAATCTATGGGTTGTAAAGATCTGAAATAAATGATAATTTAATTTAATTTTTTATTTAAAGCCCTTGCAGTATATTTTGAGGCATAATAAGGCCTCACTACTGGGATTTCGTATTAAGGTGCGACGCCGACGACGAATTTTTTTTTTATCTAAAGGGATGTATATTTTCAACCATGGTACGTACTCCAAACTTTCAGAAAATACGCGTTATTATTACTGTTTTTATTTTTTCGCGTTTTTATTTCTTGGATCAATTATTATAAAAAAATATGTAAAAAACTTGAGTATCCACAAGGAACTCATTATATAGGGCAATAATGGCCGCTATCTTGAATATCTCACTTCCGGTCAAGATTTCAATCGGGCAACCAGATAATTCGGATTCAGCTGAGTTTATTTATGCAAAAACCCTGGAGGTTGCCAAAAATTAATATGATTTGCCAGTCGACATATGGATTTTGGGTTATTGATAAAAGTTGGTAGTCTAAAAATATGAGACTTATGAAAAATTATAATACATAAATATAATAACCTCTACCTGTGGATACTTGTAATTGGCTTACTGTTTTTATTTCGAACCCTATTATGTTACGTAAGTTTTCCTAAGAAAAAAAATAAAATAAAAAATGACTACTTTTGCGATATTGCGAGACAAAAAATAATAGTTGATAAAGCTTTTTTTCGGATTGGCATTTAGTTAGAATTTTGGGAAAATTACTTATTTAGGGTATTAAAATCGCGTTGTTTACCATAACTTAATAAATATCCTCTTTAAATATCTTACAATAGCTCGCCCAATGCCAATGTAATTCAGCTACTCAGCACGGAATGGCACTGTAATGAATTATGATTAATATCGCTTACTTATCATGCGCGAGGCTAAAGAAACCGGTATAAGTAAGCTCTCCGATTACGCATAGGTTTTTTTTCAAGAATTGTAAACTAGTTTTAAGAATAATTCTAAGCTGCATGTCTTCTTTTTGTCTATACCTACCTACCATGTATGTTGTGGAAACGAATAAAGTTTTTATCTATCTAGACCCTAATCATAGTGTTGTGTTCCTGCCGGTGAGTAAGGTTGCCAGAGCTCAACGAGGAGAGGGAGGGTTGTTAGGGTCGGCAACGCGTATGTAGCTTCTCTGGAGTTGCAGGCGTACACAGGCTACGGAGACTGCTTACCATCAGGCGGGCCGTATGCTTGTTTGCCACCAACGTAGTATAAAAAATAAGTCGTATGTGATTTCCTATTATGATATGACTATTTACCATTCACAGTAGAATTTGGGTAGCGAAGGTTCACAGAAGGACACAATTCGCAGCAGCGGATCAATTAACAATGGAAAAAGTTATAAACCTCCATGATAGTGAGGTCGTCAGGGCCGCTGCAGATTTTGTCGACGGCCATGATCAAGACGACCGCCACGGGCAGCACGCCCAGCACCCAGCCGATGGCGTCTGCCCACTTGGGGTAAATGTAGTGGCCATACGATGCCGGCTTGTACTCGATCCAGTTGAACACGAGGATGAACTGCAGTCAAAATACACAGGAGTGCAGGCGCAGTCAGGAAACATGCCACTATTAATATCTGGAAATTCTAAGATGAATAATTCTTTTGTCTTACCTACTTACAAGATTGATATTGGTAACCATTTTGGATTTCTTAGATTAACACCGTGTAAGTGTGGAGAATGATATTTATGTGTCCCTCCATTCCCATACTTTGTTCTATTAACGTCAGTGCAGAGTTAAGTAGCTTGGCCTGAATCTACGTACATAATTAATTGAACATTTATCTTAATGTTCTGTACTTAAACTATGATTAAGTAATGATTTTTTAAGAGGCACAGAACTACAAACCACCAGAACAGCAGGAGTGATCCATCTCCACATGGAGCTCCAGAAGATGACCCACAGCCTGGACTGTTGTCCGATCATGCACTGGATATCGCGACAGAACTTGTTGGCGCCGTACACCCATGAGATCAGAATGCACTCGCCGATTGCGATGATCAGCACCGACCAGTTGGCCGCGTACTTATCCATTAACTGTAGCCAATACATCCCACTCTGCAATTATTGTTATTATTAGGCCGAGCTTTTGCGAAGTCCCGTTTTTTGACTCTAAAGCTATGATAATAAACGATACCTCTGCCTCGTTACGTCAAGGGTTCAGTAGCAAATATTTGAAATATAAAAACATGAATGTGTGTGTAGTTGATCTAAGACCTTCGTTCAGTCAATATTTTAGCAGTCCGATAGATACCTATAGATAACTTACGTTAGTAGTGAAGATCAGTCCGCCCAAATAGCCGAAAACAGAGACTGCCAGTACAACCCGCACTTTCATCTGTCTCCATTTAGGAAACCTATCCAAGATGGCGGTTGTTACGGTCTCCATAAGAGCAAACTTGAAAAGGAAATAAATACATTTGAAATCTATATTTTTACTGTCTGTAAATATAAAAAAGATGACTAAATGTTACCAAACTACCTGAGAATCGAGTCCAAGGGCCAGCAACATTACGAAGAAGAGGATTGACCAAAGTGGCGAGAGAGGCAGCCTCGTCACTACTTCAGGATACACAATGAATGCCAGACCAGCTCCTTGGTCAACAACTTTGTCCACTTCTACTTCCAGTTCATGTGCAAGGAACCCAATCACGGAGAAAATTACCAAACCGGCGAAAAATGATGTTAATATGTTGGAAGCCGCAACTATCAATGAGTCACTGTAAATCAAAAAAAGATTTAAAAAATTCTTTTGACATCGAGTCTTATCCGATTTTGTTAGGTGTGTAAAATCCTTCTTTAACATTAAGTAATTTAAAATATGGGTCATTTTCAGAATTCGATTTTTTGTATCCGAGATGAAAATCGGAAGGTAGCATCAGATAATACGTACCATTTTTTTATATTATAAATATCATTCTTCCACACCCGAGGTCAATATGAATTCCCTGAATTTTAAAGTACACTAAAAATACTTAAACGCTCAAATTACTACTCCCGTGCCCTGTCCGTAATCTGTTTTTAAGTATAAAGAAAATTCGTACTAAAAACTGTACATACACGTACATACTGTACATTAGTATCACTTTTTGCATATTAAACTAAAACTAGATGATATTTACTTTCACTAAGCTATAGAACATTAACTTATTTATGGTAAATAACTCGTGATCGATGTTTAAATTTTGTCCGAGATCGAGAGTAATTTTTTGTTGAAAAATTTCAAAGCCAATCACCATCACACGTGAAGCCTTGACTTGTACTACAATTACCTTTTATTGTTCTATCATGTGTCTTCTAACAGATAATATAGGTAGAATTCTGACAAGTCACTGAAGTTTCTAGAAAGGGTCTAGCAAGCTAAGCTAAGAAGATTGGCCCCCGCAAGGGATTTGGTTGTAATTTGAGGTGCAGTAGTGGCAAGTCCTAAGAACACTGTATGCGTAATATCAGCCTTCGATCTTCTTTTGTTTCAGACTTATCCACGAAAATGTCAAAAAATCAAGGTAATTTTTAAACTGTTATTGCAGCTAAACCAAGCAAGCGAGAGCAACCAAATAAATTCAGAATTAAGGAGCATAAAATGGGGTTCATAATGCATATTTTTACAGACATTCATTTCCTTGAACTTGGATGAAAAAAATAATGTAATTTTTTTCTGCTCCATTTTTGTGCCACTTTTCGCGGAGACACAACTATCAAAAAAATTACATGATAAGCCACATTTGTTAACTACGTATCCATTTAAAAACATTTTGAAAAATCATGGTGCGTCATATAAAAAAAAAAACAATTACGAACATAAGTTTACTACATCATATTATATCAATAGAGTAGTACCTACTACCTAGTGGCAAATGAGTCTGTAGTATAACATCCTCTTTCGTTCATTATGAAATAATTAATTGTCATTGATCAATGACGTACATATGTCATACATTTACAACTACACATTTTCTAGCTATTTCTTAATTGTATTGTTCTGTTTGCTGTTCCGAGTTATTTGTTAATATGGAATGGTAATAAAAAATGTTTTTGTCAATGACTTTACATCCAATACTTTTATGTACCCACTTCGTTTCTTATTTGCATAAATTAAAAAAAAAAAAAAAATACCTAAAGCAATCAATTTTTGCAGCGTTCTTTATCACTTTTTTAGTTCCATTTGTTTTGCGTAAACATATATTACAACATTTACACCTTCTTTCAGACATTATTAAAATTGCATAAGAAATAGCTAGAAAATGTGTCAATTAATTATTTCATAATGAACGAAAGAGGAAGTTATACCACAGACACATTTGCCACTAGGTAGTTGGTACTACTGTATTGATATAATATGATATAGTAAACATATCTTCGTAATTGTTTTTTTTTTGACATGACGCACCATGATTTTTCAAAATGTTTTTAAATGGACACGTAGTTAACAATTGTGGCTTATCAAGTAATTTTTTTTGATAGTTGTGTCTCCGCGAGAAGTGGCAAAAAAATGGAGCAGAAAAAAATAACATTATTTTTTTCATCCAAGTTCAAGGAAATGAATGTCTGTAAAAATATGCACTATGAACCCCATTTTATGCTCCTTAATTCTGAATTTATTTGGTTGCTCTCGCTTGCTTGGTTTAGCTGCAGTAACAGTTTAAAAATTACCTTGATTTTTTGACATTTTCGTGGATAAGTCTGAAACAAAAGAAGATCGAAGGCTGATATTACGCATACAGTGTTCTTAGGACCTGCCACTACTGCACCTCAAATTACAACCAAATCCCTTGCGGGGGCCAATCTTCTTAGCTTAGCTTGCTAGACCCTTTACAACAGAACTATAAAAACGCGTAGGGCGACAATTTTTATGTAATTTCCATGACCACAATAATGTATATATTTTAAATATCTTTTCGTTAACGAGCACTAGTTTGACGTAGTCCGTTTCTATCTTAATATTGAGGATAAAATAGAATGTCTGTAATATGAGAATTGAATTTTAGATGATTTTATTTATTACGAAAACCTATTCCCGTGCCTCGTTTTCTAGGCACGGGAATTTGAAATCATCATTTATTTTTTTATGTAAATACTATTACTATGGATGTCATATTTCTTTCAGCGTGGAAACATACAACTGGGCCATATATTATACGAATTTTAATGAATACATAGTAAATATCACTTTTTTATTAGTTCGCTGCAAATATACGAATACCAATAAATGCTGTTAAAGCTTACGACTCTAATACTCAAACTCATTAAATTACCAAATTATTCATAAATATTGGTAATAGACCACTTGTAAACAAACCTTCGTAAAGGCTGTCCAAATGTTCATATGATATTTCATTATATAACATTAAAATCAATTAAGACGATGTTTCTTTAAGTCAGATGATGGTTAGGTTAATGATCAATAATAATTAAACTAACAAAAAATTTTTTTAATTCAGAACGGCCCTTGACTCCTACATAAGTTAAGGTTTTGAATCATCAGTTTTATTTGTATGATGCTTTAAAAACATGCAATAGATCTCAAATGTGAAAGGTCCTTAATAATCCTATAAGTTTATTATTTTACTTTTGATTCATAATAAAATATAATTTAAATAGGGATAGTTCTTAGAAAACCAATTCCCATGTCAGCAAAATCCAATTCCCATGGACAGAAAAATTCCCGTGTCCGGATCGAATTTTCGAACTGAAAACTCTTTTAAAATTTCATGAATATGTGTACCCTTAAAGTAATATTGGCTTTATTTTATTTTCTACGAATCGTCAAAATTTATTTTATTATAGTAAACCAAAATTTCAAAATTCCATGGAAATTAAATAAAAATGCTCGTTTAGTGAAATTGACCCATATTATCTGAGGAAATACGAAAAAACTGCCCGTGTCAAAATAAAATTAAAATTGTATTGAGTTCACTTACATATAACAGTTGTTAGTGAATTTATTATACGAAGACAAAGTAATGAGTCCACCCCATGCTGGGCTAAGGGCAAAAAATATTTGCACGGCAGCGTCACCCCACACCTGAAATATCGCTGTGTTGATTATATAATTTTCTCGCCATTATTATTAATATTTAGACACAACTCAATTCAAGAAAAAATGATAATTTCGGTATATTGGAGTAAATAAATAAATATTATAGGATATTCTTACACAGATTGACTAAGTCCCAAGGTAAGCTCAAGAAGGCTTGTGTTGTGGGTACTAAGACAACGATATATATTATACACAAATACTTAAATATATAGAAAACACCCATGACTCAAGAACAAATATCTGTTTTCATCATACAAATAAATGCCCTTACCGGGATTAAAAAACCAGGACCATCGGCTTCATAGGAACCCACTCGGCCAGACCGGTCGTCAATGGAATGGCCTATTATTTATCAAGCATAAAAATAATATGCAGCAACTTTAATTGGGCATATAATAATATAATGTTGCTGTGTGTTAATATTTTAGCGCCAATAAATTTATAAGTAGCAAAAAGTAGCCGAAAAAACCTCGCATGATTTGTGCACAAGCCCTTATGTGGCTTTCCATCAGAGAAGAGTCCTCATTGATGTACATATATACCTCAATCGAAATATGTGGCTTTGCCGTTTCGCTACCGTCACATTATTTTTTTGTTATAGGTTCCTTTGTAGTTCATGTAACGAAACGGCCAAGCTATATATTTTGACTCAGGTGTAGAATTTCAGAAGTTAAGGCTTGTAGAATTCTAATTCTACAACTTGGCTCTAAGTGAGATCTGATAACTTTTTGACCGTGCGAGCCTTGTGGTTTCGTCTTGGCAACATTTTACATGAATTTTTTTTGGTGGGATACATTATTATCTTTAAGCCCATGCAAGCATTAAAATACTAACAAACATTTCAAAAAATAACGACCGTAAGTAGTGGGTAAAAGCTTAACTACGAGCTCACATTGGCGCGTGCGAAAGCGAAAGCTAGACATAGAAAGTGCATCTTTAACAATTATTTGTTTTATTTATTTTAGTTAATTTAAGTAAAATTTGTGTCATCTTGTTGAGAGATGAGTTAAGTAGGACGATGATTTTGGGCATTTTAGAATGTATCCTCCCGGTTATAACCTTTGTTATTAACCTTTCAATGTCTTCTGGGGTTTTTCCTTCGTTATGGCGTAATGCCCATGTCATTCCATTACCTAAAGTTTCCAATCCCAGTTCACTTAAAGATTTTCGTCCCATTTCAGTTCTACCCTTTTTGTCAAAAATCTTGGAAGCCACAGTTCATAAACAGTTATCTCACCACATATTCTCTAATCAATTGCTATCACCTCTTCAGTCCGGATTTCGTCGTGGCCACAGCACTTCTACCGCCTTGCTCAAAGTGGTCGAAGACGTGAGGATCGGTATGGACTCTTCGCTGCTTACAGTGTTGGTTCTTATCGACTTCTCTAACGCGTTTAATGCGGTAGATCACGATTTACTTTTGGCTTCTCTTAAGAATGTGAACATTTCATCATCTGTGGCTGAATGGTTTGCTTCCTATCTCCGGGACCGTCATCAGTTAGTTTGGGCTGACAGATCTTCTTCGGACTGGTGTGAACTCCAATCTGGGGTTCCACAGGGTGGCATTCTATCCCCACTGCTTTTCTCCATTTTTATTAACCTCATTACCGCTAAGATTAAATGCTCCTACCATTTGTATGCCGACGACTTGCAGCTATACACTCAAGCAAGCACCGATGATTTGGATCGAGCTATTGCTGATTTGAACGCTGATCTTAACTTCATATCTACCTGGTCACGTTGTTATGGCATTGCAGTGAACCCCACCAAATGTCAGGCCATCATACTTGGTAGTGCGCGCTTGCTGTCTTTGACGGACACGAAGTACTTAGCCCCTATCCAGTATGAGCAAGTAGATATACCTTTTGTGCCGCAAGTGAAGAACCTGGGGTTGATCATCGATAGTGGGCTGACCTGGGATCCTCAGGTGTCTGACGTTTGTCGTAGAGTGACCAATACTCTAAGAGCACTTTATCGGTTCAAACATTTTCTCCCGACCTGCACCAAGACTCTTCTTGTCCAAGCCCTCGTTCTGCCCATCCTGGATTATGCTGATGTGTGTTACAGCAATCTCTCACAAGCTTACCTAACCAAGTTCGATCGGTTACTTAACAATTGCATCCGGTTTGTCTTTGGACTCCGAAAATACGACCATATCTCTGCTTATCGCAAAAAACTTAACTGGCTCCCTATTCGTGAACGTCGATCCTTGCGTATTCTCTGCACTTTGTTTACAATTTTATTTAATCCTTCAGCCCCTGATTACCTTCGTTCCAAATTCAAATTTGTTACTCCGCGCCCCGGCATCGATCTCCGAACCTCCCGTAGCCTTCAACTTATTGTCCCTCGACATCGTACAGGTTTCATGTCGAATTCCTTCAACATTCAGGCAATCCGGCTGTGGAATGATCTTCCTCTCTCTATGAGACAAGCCCAGAACAAATTCTCCTTCAAGCGCATGTTGCGCAAGCATCTGTTTGACAAGGTTCAAAGGTCGTCCTCATGATGTTTCACAATGGGTATATATTTATATATGTATGTATTTATATTTATGTATCATATTATTTATGTACGTATAATTTAATATAGGTAATATTGTGATTTTTTTTTTGTCATTTTACTCTGTATTCTGACCCTGCACCAATTAGGATCTTTCGGTTTGGCTCATGGTTGACTGGTAGAGAATGCCTTCTGGCATTAAGTCCGCCATTTGTACTCTTCATGTATTGTGCAATAAAGTTTAAATAAATAAATAAATAAAAAATAAATATATGTATCTAGGAAAGCTAAATAAGTTTCTAACGTTCCAGGTCAAAAATCAAGTCGAAAAATCAGCAAAGAAACCGAGTGCTCGACCAGTGACGCCTCATTTCGAACCTGATTGGTTTACGAACTGGGGGAACGAGGAAGCTGTTGAAACTCAGCATCGTGCCGGGACTCTGACATCGGGTAGCCACGTGCGGCGCTCATCAGCTTCTTTAACGGGTGATCTTTTTTTGAACTTATATTTTATAATGTAGCTGATATTCAAAGCGTTTCACCACAAGAACGTTGGGAGAAAGCCTTGATTAATTTAAAAAATCGAGTTGATTCCAATTCGCCTGGTCCGTAGATGGTGTAAATAATTTGCTTAAGTTTTGCAAGGAAGCTTTATAGACGAAGGAGCCTTCTTCCCAGATAAAAATAATCATTGATCATTTCAATGCTATTTTTTAACTAGCTACACCCACTTTGTATTAACTGTTGCAATATTTCAACTATCTAGTAAAAAATGTGGCATAGTCCTCCTCTAACACGCTACTTTCGGCGGTGAGAGAGTGGGACGCCAGCCCGCTGCACGAGCGCTGGAGGGACTACCACAAGCCTATCGTGAGATCGTGACGGGATCGGGGTGACCTGGGACGCAGGCCCTTATTCGAATTTTAATTTAATATAATATATTGTTATTTAAATTTTATGATGTAATTTAATTAATAAAAATGTAAAGTAATTGTATGATGTGTAAATGTATATGGAAATTATTTTCTGGATTAAATTAATTTCATTCATTCATTTCATTCATAGTTCGGTTTTGTTTCGTGTGTGATATAAGTAGTCCAAGTACCTAGAGCCTTTTCTGCCAGTGGGCACGTTCTATCTCACATTTAAAAAACAATTCTATTCAATTGACTCCCGATATTGAAAAAAATAGCAGTGATTTAGTAGTAAGCATAAACATCTTTTATGTACGTGCATTTTTAGCAAATAAGATTTTGAAGTTTTGTAGTTTTTTAAGATCGCATCATACGAGTACGTGGTCCGAAAAGTTCACTCCATGAAACACCGACTAGGTTTTCTAAAGCTATTCGTGCGCTTTTTCGTAAAATTCTTGAAGCTAGAAAAATGTCATTCGGATCTATTAAGGTAAACGTTGAGTTGTTTGCTAAATTTTGTTTGCCGAAAAATCCACAACCCAAGCGATAATTGTAGGTAGTTCTAAATTAATTCCTAGGACTGATTTTTCTCTGCTACCTGACGTAATGTTTGGTGGTGTTCACAATCCCTTCTCAAATCAAGTTAAAAACCTAGGAATCATAATAGACCATCTGGATACCTCAGATTGGCGAGGTAAGCAGAAAGATGTTTGCTTCAATGGGTTCACTTCGCCGTATACGTAACTTCATGCCATTAACCACCAAAATTGCGCTTTCACAATCCCTTCTTATGCCTATACTAGACGATGCTGACATCAGTTATCTAAATCTTACCGAGGACCAGCTCAATAAACTTGAGCGCTTGCAAATTTTTTGTATCAGATATTTATATTTGGACTACGCAAATTTTACCATATTTCCAATTTCCGTGCCCAGCTCAAGTGGCTTCCTATACGTCTTCGTCGTCTTCGCCGTAATTATTATATTCACGCTCTATGTACTTATGTAGTTTCTTTACATACCTAATAAATCTATTTTTAAATTTATTTTCTTTGTGTAATAAAGAATATTTACTTACGTACAAGTGAACCTAAATCATTTTCTACGAAAAATACTTATAATTTTACATAAAATATATGATTCAAAGAAATATTTCCAAACATAAATATAAGATGCTTTATGTATGACGAATTTCAAGAAAGGGACAAAGGGACAGTCTTTGGGGTTTTCTACGAAACCTATATTTAGAAGTATCTATACATAAACAAATATAATCCTTTAAGAGCATCTAGATTTAGGTAAAGAGTTGCCTACAACCGTTAAATTCAGAAAGGCTTAACGCAAGCCTTTCTGAATTTAACGGTTGTAGGCAACTCCTATTAAAAATAGTCTACTGTTTTTTATGGTGTATAATTGCGGCCTTGTTTCCGTTATAAAGAGGAATATTATTCGTTGCACTGGCTGGTACTGCCTTATTAGGGGAGCTACCCGAAAAAACATTTTTTTTGTTTTTATTTTACGACTTTGTCGACGTAACTGATTTATATATCTAATATATCCATGCCAAATTTCAGCTTTCTAGCATTACGGAGCACATACGGGCAGACAGGCAGACGGACATGGCGAAACTATAAGGGTTACTCGTTGACTACGGAAACCTAAAAAGAGATAGCAGTAATTAACATTGCTAGAGCGTCTCCTAAGGGATGTTTTTACACTGGAGAGACAAATGTTATGTAAACGTTATGTGTATTATGTATGGAAGCAATAAAAAAATGGCCAACAGCATGTCGGGCCATGCTCAAGGTTTCGTAGTTACCCACTTGTCACAACAGGTTGCCTTAAACGGGGGCTATTTGCAGCTCTTTTACTAAGATTGGAAGACTTTTTGCAAAACCTCAAAAATGGCTCAACCGATCATGTTCGCTATAGTTTTAAAAGTTGTACCGCCTATTTACTAAGCTTTACTGTCATGTGTTTTTTCATATCAATATTTTTTTATTACGAAGCGAATATTTCCGAATATATTCTCCTTATCAAAAAATTGTATTTAAAGAGCTCTATTTATTTTGAGATTATGTTGCGAAAAAAAAAACATAAATAGAAATTGTAGGGGAGACCCTTATTTTTATATGTTTTTATGTAATTTTTATTTTACCTACCATTCTGTTGCCATAATGGATTTATGTACTCGTATCTATGCCAAATTGCAGCTTTCTAACACTAACAATTACGGAGCAAAGCCGCGGACGGACAGGCAGACGGACACGACGAAACTTGCATTCCTAATAGTTGACCACGGAACAATAAAAAACATAGATGCATATAACATTTGTTACTTACTCCTTATGTTGAGGAATGCGTGTTTAAAGTATTTCGGATTCCTCACGGGCACAGTGCATACCTAGTAAAGAAAATATTTACAGTTCGACACTTAAACTAACTTTACATACTTGAGCGTTTGCTAGTCGACTGAAATCCGGTGTGAGGTAATACATAATTCCGTTCCAAGCGCCTGGCAATGTCACGCCGCGGAAGAACAAAACCACCAGCACAACGTACGGAAACAATGCAGTGAAATACACCACCTGCAAATTTACCAACATGACAGCCTTTTCTGTTTGCTTGACATTCCACAGACCGGGGTGACTTCAGGAAAATATGTTTATCAACAATTACCCAAAAATATCCACTGCTGTACTAAGAGATCAATAGTTCAAGGATCAAGGATCAATAGTTTTGGGATGCGATACCATTGAACTGTTCTCTGTAGTTTCCTTGGTTGCTAATGATCTCGCATCGTCTTTCAAGAGGTACCTACTAGTTTTTATCTTACAGAATTAGAAAATATGTATACCTAAGAAACAATGTACATGGAGGAGATCTCCACTTTATCGGCTAATCAGTTAAGAGTCTTACAATGAAGTCTACGCAGATTCCTTAACTCTTGATACTTGATTCTGAATATTTCTTTTATATTATTTTACAGTACATGTGGTGCTATTTTACCGCACTAGTGTGGCAATTAGCACTTTATGTGCCTAGGACGAAAATTTAAAGGGTAAAAGTACATACAGTACTTTAAAACGTTGTACGATACACGAGCGAATAGGCAGATCGCAACTCATTTCCATTTAGAACTCCCTTCGGTCGTGTTTTTTTTTTATTTATCGCCACTCTTTGCGGATTTACTACTTTTCGCATTTGTATGGTAATGTAGTATTTCAACACACCAGTTCGTAAAAGCTGTCTTTATTCTTCAAAAACTGGTGATAAAATACATTTTTTCCACAAGAGTGGCAAGTGGCTGGCTAGTAGAATTGACTTTTAAGTAATAATTTAAATGATAAATATTTAATTGATTCATTTGGATTTCGTTTGTAATGTATTACAGTTAGTGCTTTCCTCGCTTTGGTGTGGTGAACATTTTTGTGTTTCACTCGACAGCAAAGTTTATTTAACCCTCGTGCCTTGAAACCCTCGCAACGCTTAATAATTCGTTCAATTTTCGAATCCTTCGTTTGCTCCGGTATCAATATTAGCACGAAGATAAAGAGACATAAAGAATAATTTTGTCCCCTTTCATTCTATTAGTTATATTAAAAAAATAGACTAGTCTACATTTAATATTATCTAATACAAAACATTAAACTAATTCTACGGACAGTTTTCATTCGATTTTCCAATACCTTTCCGGATGACTGCACACCCTTGCACAAGCAAAGGAAAACGATAATCCAAGCAGCAAGTAAGCACGCAGCCATTTCCCATCCTAAATCACCTATTTCTTCAATCCCCGTTGAAAGCCCGAGCACCTTGTTCCTGCAATATACGTAGATAATGAACTTAACATAATGAGAAACACATACTACATCGTGTTATCCCCGCTCCGTGTCAAATTCATCCGTAGTTTTGTTATTGCAATATAATCCGACTAATCGAACTAATTATTTAGTTACAATTAGACAATGCATTGAAGCATATATTATCGTTGCTTTGAAATATAATCTGACTAATTGAACTAATTACTTAGTTACAATTAAACGTAGTATAGCATAGTCATTGCAACTTAATATTTGATATGTATGTCTCTGCACTCTTTGACGAGTGGTGTTATCGTTTCCCGCTTAACGTTCGGATGCGGCACTCACAGAAATACCCAAAAAGTTTTCACAATATTAAAAAAAAAAAATTGCTGCAAAACTTTGACGTAGACATACCAAAATTCAGTTAATGCTTTGAAAATATCCCACACAATTTAGCCTCAATATCAGCTGAGATCCTGTCACTTAATTTCAATGAGAACTAAATATCACGGAGAGCTTTTATTTCCATTTGATGAAAACCATTTCGACTATTCCCGACGTATCTACAGGTTTTTTGAATAAAAAACTGCAATCAAATCGATTCTCCCGTTTGGGGGCTACGCTCGTAAATACAATACTTAACTACGATTATAAAGATTATTTCATAAAAGTTCAAAGTAAAAATAATAATTGGTAGTTGTGATTTTATTCAGCAGTACTTGGACGGTACTGTTAAGTTAAAATTATTACCATATATCATACTCTGAAAGTAACTCTTGCTTATCTACATTTTCGTACAAATTAAATATTACCTTCAATGTACGCTATCATCAGTCTAATTGACGTTGATTGTCACAGATTGTCACGCTTTAAACATAACAAAATTCGCAAAACGTTGCGTCTTAGAATAAACTTTAAAGTGTTCTAAAAATCAAAATGAAAGTTATTTTTATAAGTTGCTGAACAAATGTTGGTCAGGTTGAGGAGTATAGCCTACAGTTTAATTTTTTGCTCTTGTTACAGGCCACACTCGGTATATAACTATTCTTTTTCCTTAATCTTTCAGTGAAAGCTGCCTTAATAAAGAAGTACTTAGTCAGGTTTATTAAAAAATGCACCATACACATGTATTTTACTTTCCTCATATTCAAAATAAAAATTAGAGTGTTTAAACACTCAGATAAAAGTACCCATTTGTGACTTTCATCCCTTGGTTAACAATTAACTATTAAGAATATTGTATGAAGTCATTTCATCTCCCACAATTCGAAATATCTGGAATATGGATGCTGTGGCAGCTATTACAAACACTTCCATGATTTAGCTTTTGAACTTGATGTACATAACTTAAACTTCCTCGCCTGCGCTGCGGTTTGTAGTTCTTGGTAACTTACGTAAAGTACTCCTCCGCTGGTGGCCGCCTCAGGGCCACGTCTGCTAATGCGCTTATATTATGCTCAATGGTGTAAGTCAGGTTGAAACATTTTCTCAGATAATAAGTTCCATTTTGTGCTTCGCATAAATCGGCTTCTTCATATGAATAACAATCTAAAACAAGAAAGGTATTATTAAGTATGTAAATTTTACGCACGATTTCCTCTACAAGTGTCGTTACAATAATTACAAAGCGAGGATTAGCCATGAAGGTATATATTAAAGTGGAGAGCGCAATGACTTTTTTTGTCATACCAAATTGAACCTTATCACCGAGCCAGAAAGGTGATCGTACCAGACTAGAGAAAACGGTCCACTTGAGATAGCAAAACCCGAGCCCTGTGTCCTGTGTCTCACTCGCACATGTTGCCAATGTTAAAAAGATACCATTGTGGTAGTAATAATATCAATATACTACTGAAATTAATTACCTTCTTATACTATTTTGGCGCTATATTCAAATTACGGTTCTGATATCTTTTAAGTAATTTTCAATTAATTATGATGTTAATATTATTAATTAATTAAAACAAGCATGTGCACATAAAAAAAAGCATTAAATTGAATATTGTAGAAATTGTAGTAACTTTGAATATTAATTGGTATCCCCAACTTGATGTTATATTTTCATGTATTTTCAAAATACCTTAATGGCGCCGCTCAGCTTTGATACGTATAATATTGCAAAAAATAATGGTTAAAACAATGTTGTGTGACGGGTTGCAGTAGTGAAAGCTATGCTGATTGAGGAATATCTTTTCACAGGCAAGTGACAATTATTCAATTTTACGATAAAACTACAACTATATTGTCAAACTTCTTAGGGTGACTATGATGTCGGAACGATATTAATCGGTCTTACTTTTTATTACGTACTTCATGTAAAAGTAACTTTATCTAAATAGTCTATATTGTCTATATGTCTTTATTTCGGCATGTTTAATGTGGTCGCCGTAATGAGAGCTATTATATAATAAATAGTTGACAAAATTTAAATCCGCGGTCCTTAAAACATTACAAACCCACATTTATACATAATATTTTATTACTGAAAGGTTGCTTCAAAATATTTATATATAAGTAATCGATACTATATAGGTTGGACATACATATCCGTCCGTAGGACAAGGCAGCAAATTTTAAAAATTTAGCTGCAATGACAGATCTACGATGATGCTTACCCTTAAAGTTAGCTGAAGTGTGCAAAAGGGAAGCCATCATGTATATGAACATCCCATGAGTGCGAAAGAGGCAGACCACAAATGAAAAAACCTGACCAATTACTATTTTTAAGTTCGACAGTAGTCGCCAACGGCCGACATTTATGATTCATTTATTCATTTACTCACACATGGAATCGTAACACCTATATTTTTAAATTAAGTAATAAATATAAATCAATCGGGAAGGAAACTATTAAAAACGTATTGCAGTCAAAATAGTGTCGTGTTGTTGAACAGGTAATTATGATATTCCAGGCGAAATTTTCTAAACGATATGTAGCTATTTTGTTAAATTAAGAGCATAAGAAGCAATAATAAAAGCATAATAGTGTAAGAAGCCGGTTTACATAGTTAAATAAAAGTTATTTTATTTTGTTTTGTGCTAATATTTTACCATTGTATTCAATAATCAAGATTATTTTGTGTAAAAATCTTAATCGTTACGCTACGCTAGGGCTTGACGGACCCACTTTCCGATTTCCAATTGAGCTGAAACTTTTCAGTCTACGGGCCGGGCTCGGTCTATAAACATCGCTAGCTCGAAGAAGTTTTTGCTATGAGAAATGCATTATTGTTGTGTCAAATTGTGTGGCAAAAACAGTAAAAACTCTGGTGTACAAAAAAATGGCATTTTATTTCACAGGTATGCCGATGTTTTTAGATTTTCAAAAAAAATAAGAGTTACATTAAATTAAGCAGCACTCGAAACTCGTTGGCGTCTTATAAGAAAGTCTCTATCGCACTGCGTCCGTATAGCTCCTTTCTTGTCTTTCATAACGTGACATTCCTAAGTGCGAATATAAGATAATATGTCTGTGCTCCAGAGGGACAAGCGCCCTAGTTAAAAACTGTAAAGATGGGCGAACCGGTCCACGACCCTGGATATATCTCGCTCTTACTTATAGTTGGGATTTTGACGGACGTCCGGCGGACCACCTTCCTCATAATCGACCAGGATCGCAATCCAATACACCGATCACTAACAGCTTTTAGAACGACTAAATTAAGTGACGTTGTTGAAAGCGTTTTACAGAAGAGAAAAAAAACCGTTTTCTGGGTCAATTATATATGAATGAATTGAATGAATGATTGAAATTTAATCCAGAAAATTATTTCCATATACATTGTACATTTACACATAATTACATTACATAAAGAATTTAATTAAAATAAAATTTCACTGTTGTATGTTGCTAGATTTGATTTATAGGTGTGGCGAAATGCGCAAACACTATAATCAAATAATCATTTAATTGATATAATCGAATAGCGTATTTAATGACAAACCTAGCAATATATGCTTCAATAAATCGTTTTTACACATAGATACACTTAAATAGTTGAATTTAAAATATTCTCTAAATCCACGCTGACCACCCAACGGGGCACCGCCACTTGATTACTTTCACATTTTCGCTTCCGCTAATTAGGTTAGGGGTTAAACAGACGACAGGTTCTTAATACCTAACTAATAGTTATGTGTTTCGTTGTAATACTAGCAAATGGGGTAGGGCTTCACACAGTTATTTTTCACTATGTTGTACCTTCTCCCTAAAATAAAAGAGTGATACATAGATTGGTAGTTCAATAATTAATCAAGGTTCTGAGATACAAAGTTGTCAGAAATATTTCTATAATTTTGCAGAGTTTTCCTTATCTAAAGTTCCTCACATGTCCTACACGTCACGGTACAATAGTGCAGTATTTTAGTAAATGACTCGTTAGGACTATACGTTGTAACCAGCGAAGAAAGTAGGAGATGTAACATACATGTACAGGGTGGACAAATAAGAAGTATACATTTTGTTTTTAAATGTTAAGTAGGTATATTAACTTAAAAAAAAATTAAGGATTGTTTTAGAAATATAATATACAGGGTTGGCAAATACATGTGGAACATAATGTCTGACAAATGTCCACTACATACAGCTGGCAAATGTGATCCCTTTTCATCTCAATTTCCAGCTATTTTCGGTATTATCTTAGTAAGTTTGTGTCGGATGGTCGGTTTTAACTCTTTAAATTTCAGGCACGTAATTTTACACAGCCTCACAGAAATAAATCAGAAACTGCAAAATTTGGGGAATTTGGCTGTCCATCACTGTCACTGTTTCTCGAAATTAATCGACCAAACAACGTGTTTTAAAAACACAAACATTTGAAAAAAAAAATGCCAGCTGCTAGAGGTAGACATTTGGCAGAAATTGTCCTCCGTATACAATTGCCAACCCTGAATTATGGCAAAATATTTAACAAATTTTCAAAGTGTATCACTTTATTTGCCCAACCTGTAGATGTAGTGTAGGGACAGCCGGGCTGTCGATCGCATGCTGCGTTCATTCAGCCCAATTCCCTGAGAAAGTAGAAGAGCAGCGTCCTTATGCTTCAATTCGTGCCTAATATATTGAAAGGTAGGATCTTATGAAATGGCTCTACTTACTTTCAGTACTCCAATCGGCGTTACAATTCTGCCACGGCAGTTGACCAAACATGCTGGTGAATGAGACAGTCAGGTAGTATATTGTCCAGGCTATTATGAGGTTGTAATACAGCATTACGATGCAGGAAACGATGACCATTCCGTAGCCAAGGCCACGGAAGAGCGGACAAAATTGGTTGTAAACAGCCACGGGTCCCAGGGCGGCGAACTGTCCAAAAGACAACTCCATGAACATTAGCGGCAGACCCGCTACAATGAGCATCACGGTGAACGGGATAAGGAATGCCCCTGGAAATAAAAGTCAAAGTTAATTTGCAAAGAAAGACTGTACCCCTAGTGTAAATTTATTCGATAGCGACACGTGACGTACGCGTTTGCGTTACGTCTCATTTTGTATGGGATTTTGATTTTACAAAACGTCCCGCTCGACGCGCTGTTTCTAAATCCGGTACAAAATGAGACTTAACGCAAAAGCGTACGTCACGTTCCGCTATCGAATAAATTTACACTAGGGGTTCTGGACGATACTCTGAAACTGCAAAAATAAACCATTTTCCGAAATTAAATCAAGATCGATACTATACTTAAGTAAATCGTTAGATATCACTTTGAGATCAAAATGTAAGTTTAAATTTGCCTCTTGTCAGGTGTTTGACCGTACTTACTAGTAACAGGGTATTATATTCTTAGCGCCTGATATAATAAAGAAAACGCTTGTAAAAACGATGTACTGTTTCTTTTATATCAGGCGCTTAGAATACAGCACCAGCACTCCAATAAATTATTTATTTTTCTTGAATTAGTATTAATTTAAACGGAGATAGCGGGACGACCTTGATACATATTGTAAAGGGTGGCGGGAGTGAGTGGGGAGGCCGGGGCTGAAAGTTCCGATTTTCAAATAACATGGAATTATATGATGAAAAAATAAGTTTTATTTTTGATATTTAAATCTTTTAAAGAATCTTAATCGATATCGGTAATAATATATTAATTTTTGCCAGTATCTCAATAGTTTTTTTTACAGGCATATTTTTGCAAAATTTCGGAAGGGAACATTTAACCCCGCGTTGGGGCGAGTTCTTCCATGTGTGGGGCAAATTGTGCCGCTTGGATAATAGAAATATAATATGAGAATAATTTAGGTTTCTTTCAAATAAAACAGTAATTTTAAAATTTATATTAACTGCGTGTTAATGCAATGCTATAAACTATAAAGAAAACAACAAAACAACATTACTAGTTACATCTAGATAAACATTTGGCACTGGTTAACTAAAATTGAGATCTAATAGCTTAGTTAAAATCTTACTACCTCCATGCTTAATAATACTTTAGGATGCAAAAAAATTAACTGGAAAAGATCCTCGAGATAAACACTTTTTCATAACTAAAACAAATGGGCACATCCATAACAGAACTTAAAAAAAAAACATAAACATAACTGGTAACTTTCAGATAAATGTTTCTTTTATACTATAATAGAGATTCATCAAGTTAAAAACCTTATCATATACATAACTGCATTTATTTTAACTAAATAACACAACTGGTAACCTCCAGACTAACGTTTCATTCATAAGTGTAATAACAAGTGAGATCACAACTTCAATTCTAATCAAATTACAAAACAAAACTTCTAACGTCCATATTTTTTTCATTTACATCTTGAGGTTATTAAATTATTTTTCTTTTAGTGGAATCATCAGTCTTGTTTTAAGCAGTCATAATTAACTTTGGTAAATTTTATTCTTATTCATCATTCAATTCTTCATCTGACTCACAATTGAGACACACAAGTAATACCAGCTTCATTTATACATTTAACATGTGCCCAATTTTTACACATTATACATTCTATCCACTGTTCTCTTGGAAGAGAATTTGAATAAGAATCACAACAAACTATGCAGTACCATTCCAGATCCTCGTTACTATCACTCTCGCTTTCTTGTAATACTCTTCGCTTAGCCTTTTCTTTAACTTTTTCCTTTCTTTTTCCTTTGCCTTTACCTTTTCCTTTATTATTGTTGTTTTCTTTAACCTTTTTAGTAATGTCTTCGTTCTTCTTTGCTTTTTTCTTTGCCTGTTCTTCAGCTAATGCATAAAAAAATATGATAAATTCGAAGGGGGTAAGTTGTTCCGGGGAACAACCAACCCCTTTACGAGGGAACTTGTAGCCCCAAATTAAGTTTTTGTATAAAAACTGTCACGAAATCAATTGAAAAAACATTCAAACAATAAGATACCTAACTAGTGCCACTCTTATATAGGAAAGGTACACATAAATTGGTCAGTAATAAATAAAAATAGACCAAAAAGATTAAATACGAAAAAATGTACACACGTGGTGTTCTAATAGCACGGTGCACACAGCCACTCGTCCGCCGCTGTTGGAGCAACTATTGTAAGATGGCCGCCAGCGCGGCGCGTCACTTGATGCTTAAACGACGCACTTCACGTGTATTGCTATTTCTTTCCTTTACAAAGTTATAACTGTCGGAACAACTTACCCCGGGAACTTCCAGCCCCGGCCTCCCTATATTGGATAGGACCAAATGCCGAGAAACAGGGGAGCTTGCCCAGCAGTGGGACAGTATAACAAAAGTATTAATTTCATATTCATATTTTATTGCGATCATGTTCATTACAGAAGATGGTATAATTTTTTTTTTCAGTAGGTGCATGATACCCTGTTAAGGCATTGCAATCATCTTAATAGTTATATTACTAATGGTAACTATTTACAAACTAGACATGCCCGCGGCTCCGCTCGCGTAAGTGAGATAAAGAGTCAAAAAAAAATCAAAATCAAAATAGTTTATCACTGCTAAATGTTGTTTCAAGTTATAGAAATTGCCCGTGATACCTGCACTAGGCTATGCCCTGTCTCGCAGGATGGCACTTTTCCTAGTTTGCCAGTTTTTATTGATTATAGGCGCTAAAGAATTCACTATCAGCTAAAAATAACAAATTGCATGCTACACTACAGTTTACTACAAAGTATACAACAATTTTTGTCTTGTATTATTAACAATAAAAAATAAAATTAAAATTAAAAATTAGTGCTAATCAATTACAAAGAACTAAGGCAAGGAATTTATAAGGGAAGGAGAGTTTGTCTTATGTTTAAATACCAACCTTATTATATAAAGTATAATTGCAGGGATGTTTACAAACATTACTACATTGGGCATGATTTTCCAGGAAATCGATATAACTAAATATCTCTTTAAATGATATGATTAAAGCTTGATTTTTTGGAGCGATAAAGATATATAGCCACAATTGTCACAAAGTTAGGAATATATCTTTATTTGTTTGAAGATTCCAAAAGGAGGAGGTTATCAATTCGGGTGTATGTTTTTATTTTGTTTTTTTTTTTTATGTTTGTTACTCCATAACTCCGTCATTTCTGAACCGATTTTGAAAATTATTTTTTTGTTTGAATTTATATATATACATATTAGTCCCGTTTTTGTCAAAACTCAGTTCTAATGATGGGATCCATGAGGAATCGAGGGAACTCTTCAAATGTGAAAGGCATACATACAGTGATTTTTGTATTTTCTTTAACAAATCAGGCATTTACATTCAAAAAAGTGACATTTGATGAAGTGGAACTGCTAATGATGATCAGAATGGAACTCTTCAACGACGCATAGTACACGTTTGGCGATTTGTACTCTTCCCTGTGTTTGTTAAGTAAATTAGATTTTCAAGACAAATTTTTGTCAAGTTCGAGTTCTGACGATGGGGTCCATGAGGAATCGAGGGAACTCCTCAAATGTTAAAGGCATATATATAGTGATCTTAGTATTTTCATCAACAAATCAAGTATTTACATTTGTAGAAATGACATTTGATGAAGTGGAACTGCTGATGATGAACAGAACGGAACTCTTCAACGATGCATAGTTCACGTTTGGCAATTTGTTCTCTTTGCATGTTTGTCAAGCAGTTAGGTTTCAAGCTACATTTTTATATTTCTACCCTACTTAGTTTTTTAAATAATTATCTGGTGCTTTATTTCATGCATGGTGTGAAATAATTTATCTTAAATACAGTCGAATACCCTATTGCGGGTATCTTACCCGTCAACCATAGCGCAAATCTGAAATGTGCCAAGGTGGATACAGTGACAAAAAAAACATGTTACCTCCTTTTCTACATAATTAGGCGTAGGATGCTTTAATTTCATTGGATAATCCAAAATCAATAATAATCGTGCTTTGACCGGAAAATTATTTGGAAAAAATATGAATTAACCTTTGAATTCAACCCTACAAAGGTTTATTGAAACTAAGATTATTCGATGAGCAGAATTATTTTTATTGTAACAGTTGTATGATACTTCTTATATGTAACATATTTATGGCGTTATTCATAAACATCTGTTAAATTTAAAATGCAGTTGATGATCATTTGTCCTTGTCTGTAATATTGACATTTGTGTTTGTCAGAAAGTGGGAAAATTTAACAGAGGTTTACTAAGTTATATGAATAAGGGGGTTAGTTTGCAAATTGTCAACAAATTATATGATTTGGAAAAATGAGAGATTATATTTTTTCATCCACATATGTATTTGCAAACTATCACACATCTCGTATGGGTATAGACTAAGGTTATCAACCTTTATTCATAATTGTTGTTTAATTAATAATAAAATGAATTGAAAATAATTAATTCTTTGCACTTGTATTTACTTACTCTAAAGCATTACCAGATAAAAATTCTTCGATTGTATAATATGCCTTTCCTATTGAAATTGAGTTGAGTAGTAGACTTTGTATACTTACATCGTGGTAAAGCCACCCTCGGGTGTAAAAATAGTATTTTCATCACACTTGCTCGAAAAATATCTTATTTCATGCAGGTATACTGAAGGACAAAGGCCTATTTTGTTCCCGCGGGAGTTATGGATTGTGAAAAAACCTATAACTCCCTAGGGAGTTATAACTTTTTTTATGTCACTTGTTCATATAAACCAAGTAGCGTAAATGAGTTTTACTTGAAAAATACTGTCGTTAATAATTGAATATTTTTGTTTATATTTAAAAATAATTAATATGATAGCCATTTAAAATATTTTTAGATAATTTTAAATCGTGGCTGAATTCCGAATAGGTCTATTGCCTTCAATGCCTAACCAATGACAATATGGCGGACGAATGTTTGTTATGTCACCGTATTAAAGAATATTTTTTTCTTCGCAAGTGTGATGAAAAACATTGTGTGTAACTGTGGGAGTAAGAAAATTGCAAACTCGGGTCTCTAATACCACCCTCACTTCCAAAATTTCACTCGTTGCACAATGTACGATTTTTTTACGATGATAAATTGTATAAGTCATTTATATACGAACACTGGCAGCAAATTTATTACAATATTTACCAATAGCTAGAAAAAACCCACTGCTAACAACCCAAGGCTTGCATTAACAAATATAGGTGAGACGTACTATACTTGACGCGAATGACGCGGCGAATAATGATCCGTATGGCAGTTCTTCAAAGTAAAAAAATTGGTTGTCCGTAAAATCGGTTTACGGAAGATAATTTTGCGTGATAACGTCATAAGAAAACATCACCGAATTATCATTATTTTGTATAATACAAAGAAGGAGTGACCATGCAGATCTGTCCACAACGTGGCCGTAACGTTACCATGGAGATCTGTCCATAACGTGACACTTTTTCGTGCATGGTACCGGTGTTCATCGATTTATAAGACGTTATCACGTCAAAAAACTTTGCTAAAGCCCTTCTTCCAAAAACGCAATAAAGAAATTAGTTGATACTGACAACTGTTTCTGCTTAATCTTCATGGAAAATAAATTGTACTTTGCGGAAATCCATATGAATTAGAACAATAATATTGCTTTGCTAATCCGTAATAATTATAATAACATGCTAGTCAACTAGTACTAACCCGTTATAGGTACTAACTTGCGTATATTTTACATTCAAATAATGTTCCCACCCTCTCATTGTTTTAAGTGGCCAAGATTTTACATAATCTTCTTATTTAACTATTTTTTTTTATTAATACAATAATTAAAAACTAATAACTAAAATAGTTCCCTGCAAAAATGTATTTACAGTTTGACTGCAGGTATGAGTCTCTTTAACATTACATACAATGTTAAGCAAACAAAAATGAAATAAAACTAAAACTTATTTAAATTTCAAAAGAAACTGGTTAGAGGAAGCGATCATTTCAAAAGTATTTGTTTAGTTACTTAATCAAATAACTTGTCGAAACTATAAGGGTTCCGTTTTTGCCATTTGGCTACGAAACCCTCAAAATGTATACCTAGCAGGCAACTCGCTTGTCACTTACGTTAATTGACCTCAAGTCATGCCAAGTGGTCTAAGATTAATCTAAACACGGCGTTCAGGGCATGTTTACCCTATCGCCTTGTGCTGACAAGGCGTTTATGATCAAAGGTGTGATAATTAATTAGATTGACCGCAAACATACATGTACATATACCAGGTGTTTCCTGTAACACGAGCAAATAATTTAAACATATCTTGTACTCCTCAAACGATGACACTTTTGTTCAATAACTTTTAAAAATTATGAAGTATTTAGATTTCTTATTTTTCATACAAAATAAATATTGCCTTCAATGTACGCCATCATCGTTGTAATTGACGTCACTTGTCACGCTTTAAACATGACAAAATTTGCAATACATTGCGTCTTAGAATAAACTTTAAAGTGTAATAAAAATCAAAGCATAAGTTATTTTTAAAAGTCGCTGAACAAATGTTGGTCAGTTTGAGGAGTACAGCTTACAGTTTAATTTATTGCTCCTGTTATTGGGACCGTGCGAAGTGCATGGTGGGGGTAAGGAAAATGATCCCAGCGCATAAGGTGGTAAAAATTAGAACTAACTGCGGATAGCGTCTTTAACATTTCGTACAAGTTATATGACTCAACATGAAACTTTAATTTACGATTACTCCTGAAATATTCATTTAAATTGTATGGTGTAAGGGACCATTATAATCTGTATGAAATGCTTAATATAACTAACGTATTTAATTTGATAATTATCAATACTAAACCCGTGTAAATAGCTTTGCAAATGCCACATACTATTGTGATCTTTTTCTAGAAGTAAGAATGGATATAGTAAGTTATCCTTAAAAGATAGACATTCAACATCGCGGACTTTTTATAGACCCATGAAAGAGTGACAACTCCCCCATACATTGTGTTGTTATAGCTCAAACAGATTAGGCAACGTTTTCGATTAAAGCTCCTAGCCACACCGTTAACATCGTTATATGTCAACCAATTTACACAAAACCTTAACAAGTTGTATAAGTACCTAAACCTTCCTCAAGAATGACTCAGCTATTGATAGATCAAAGCCGTATGAATTCTGTTCAATCGTTTTTAGTTATGGTGTAGTTTTATAAGATGTAGTGCATTAACGTTTTCCCCTAGACTTGCGGACGCTAGGTTGCATGACAGTCGTGCACGTAGCGAATAGGCAACACCCGGTATTTGAACTAATCTAATCTAATCTCACATTTAAAGGATGATGAAATAACTACCTAATACATTAATGTAAGTGGCATGTTTCTTCAGATTATTCATAAATCATTTCTTTCACATTTTACCCTTAACACATACCTACGCTGCGGCAATTACTGTAACTCGTAAGTGAACATACTTTGCAACGGGTCTTTCGACAGTTTCGGCCCGGGTCGCAGTGAAGAAGTTAAGTTAAACACTGAGGCACGAATGTGGTTAATAAGTACGTCGCCGTAATCGTTATGACGTCTTTGCTAACGTTCATAATACAAAAAAAACACGTCAAAGTTTAGTTTACATAGTTTAACGTATTAACTTATAATTATTCTGTAGTCAGTGTAAACACGCTTGTGGAAAACTACGCAACTAGCGCTGAAAAGGAACGAACAGTCAACTCAAAACAACGGTATAAAAATTCGCGCGAAACTACGCCGAGATCGCCTCTGGCAGCGCCTCTGGTAGCTCAGCAGTGACAGCACAAAGACGTTCGTTCATCTTTATGCCTCTGAACATGCAAGAACGTTGTTATAAAGACAGATAACGAAATTACGATTTTCGCGGTAGGCCCCTTCCCGCGCGCGTCCTTCAAGGAACTCACCTCCCCCGTTGTTGTAGCAGAGATAAGGGAAACGCCACACGTTGCCGAGCCCGACGCTGTAGCCCAGCAGCGACAGCAGGAAGTCGAACCGGCCCGTCCAGTTCCCCCGCGCGGGCTCCGCTTCCACCGCCGGAACCTCCACATCCCCAGGCTCTTCTCTAGTCTGTGCACAATACAAATTGGTTAAGTTACGGTAAATTTAACGACAGTAGGTAGGTATAATACTAATTATGCGACAGGACAGTTCGATAGACGGCCAAAGACTTTGTACCGGTCTCATACATTTTTGGCCCAAATCTCAACAGACAGTATTAACTGTCCTTTATCAGGTTTCCTAAAACTCAAATGAAAATATTTTTAATTGGGTACTGGAGGCTTATTCTGATTGTAATAACAGTCTGTATGCTGCTATCAACAGTGACATTATTCACCCAGAAATCAGATTTGACACTGACGGATCATATCTAAAACAAATCCAGATCAAATTAATAACCTGTTATCATAATCCGAATAAGCCTCCTGGTTGTAAACGTGGACACGACTACAGCCAGGGGTAAGCGGTCGTACTCTCATACTACTTAAATCAGTAGCGACTATGTGTGGTGAGTGGTGACCGCGAGCTGACTATATGTAGGAGCAGAGTTGGGCGTTATTTATTTACATAATTTCTTATCTAGATAATTATTACAAATAAAATCATTTCAAATAAATTTATACGAAGATAAATTCAATCACAAATAGTGCGTTGACAACTCTTTTATTTAGATAAATTATCTAGATGAAGATAACAGACCTCGTTTGTTATTGAAGTAAGCTTATAATAATAAATGTATACAGAATGTCACGTCGGGTCAAACCGTCACACTGACATTGCTCATATAATCAGAAAATAAATTGTTGCAACATAAACAAAAACTCGCCTCCATTTTTAGGGTTCCGTAGCCAAATGGCAAAAAACGGAACCCTTATAGATTCGTCATGTCCGTCTGTCTGTCCGATTATGTCACAGCCACTTTTTTCCGAAACTATAAGAGCTATACTGTTCAAACTTGGTATGTATTCTATGAACCGCATTAAGATTTTCACACCAAAATAGAAAAAAAAAAACAATAAATTTTGGGGGGTTCCCCATACTTAGAACTGAAACTCAAAAAATCTTTTTTCATCAAACCCATACGTGTGGGGTATCTATGGATAGGTCTTCAAAAATGATATTGAGGTTTCTAATATCATTTTTTTCTAAACTGAATAGTTTGCGCGAGAGACACTTCCAAAGTGGTAAATGTGTCCCCCCCCCCCCCTGTAACTTCTAAAATACCAGAATGAAAAATCTAAAAAAAATATATGATATACATTACCATGCAAACTTCCACCGAAAATTGGTTTGAACGAGATCTAGTAAGTACTTTTTTTTAATACGTCATAAAATTTTTTTTTTTTTTTCATCAAACCCATACGGACTTCTTTAATTCTAAAATGAACTCCATTTTTGAAATCTGCACCCCAAAACTCCCCAAAATGGACGTCATTTTCGTAATCGGAACCGCGAGGAACCTTGGAGATGACACCCATATCGTTTTAAATAAAAATAATGCCCGCCATCTTGGATTCCAAAATGGATGTCATTTTTGTAATCGGCACCCCGAGGACTCTCAAAAATAATTAAAACATCAAATACTACATGATACATATACAAACAGAAGCATGAAACAATTTCTTGCTTTTTAAATAAAGTCTTAAACTACTCGTAATTTCTTAAAATAAACTATAAAACATGTCCGCCATTTTTAATTTAAAAATTGATATCATATGATATATTTTTGTTTACACTGAAACAAAAAATTAGCACATGTCGTATGCATTATTTTATTTGTGCACAAATTGATTGATAATTATAAGACACGCGTCAGCCCTCAAAATTGTATCCCTGAATACTAACAATAGTAACAATAGCGTGTATGAAACTCAGGGACCGGCCCTCCCGCCCCTTGCCTCTCGCACCCCGCACGGTTGCGCTGTCTAGACGCCTTCGTCGACCTACTGTATTATTTCTTAGACTGTGGCTGAGTCGGCACCCTTTTGTTGTTGCTGCAATGCACACATACTATAGAGTGATTTAAAGTAAGATACAATATAATACAAATAATGGAGACGGTAAAGAGTATACAAAACAAAAGCTGCTGCCTTCAGTAGTGATATGATGAGGTAGTAGAAGAGAAGGGTCTTGGGGGACTTTCAGTATATGATTCGTGCACCATCTTCGCACTCAAAAGCTTTAATGTGTCGTCTTGTGCCTCTGACTCTTATGGAGACAGCTCTAATTACGGAATTTTGAACTTTAACTTTCAGCCAGAAAATAATTTGTGAATACGCTTTTCCCCATTTATCATTTAACTTTGATGCATTATGCACACAAACTACTACCACTATTCCACTTTGTTTATAATATTTATAAGATTCTGTGTTTTGTTTTAATTGATTGTGTACTTTGTTAATTGTATATTCCTTATTTGCCTATGTGTTTCTAAATTTGGTGTATTTGCAGCAAACAAATAAACGCTTTATCTATCTATCTATGTAGTAATTAACTTTGATAGGATATAATGCGAGAGAATAGAATACACTTTTACTCAGGGATCGGAACCGGTTTTTTGGAAAAACTTTGAAATAAACATATATTTCGGTTTATTTTATAATCCAAATATAGGACTCGGTTGTGTTTTTAGATAACGACTTCGTATTATGAGATTGCCCAATAGGGTTGTTTCCATCTACAAATCTTAGGGCAGAATTGTATCCTAATAAATTCTTTTGGATTATAAGAACATGTTAAACTACTTTTAGGGGACATGTAATGACCATATTTTTATAAATATTGAATTTAAAATATATTTTGGCACATGTCACGTGACCAAACTCGAAACGTCATTGAAAATTCTGATGACGTCACAACTCTGGGATTGACACTGTTGACAGTTAGGCGATAAACAACAAATGACAAATGTCAGTTGACAGTTCGTATCTTCTACGTGCATATGTAATGTAGTTATGTGTCAAACCGTAAACTGTGACGACACTCAATTTTCAAAGAGCGTTTTGGGCGCGAAAGCAGCTGTCAAAATATATTTTGTTAATTTAACATATTTAAAGCCGTTTTTAGTATAAAAGTTGAATTTTAGGGCAACTTTTAGTTAATATAGAACGTAATACGAGCGTTTCAAAAAATTGGAAACAACCCTATTAGAAATGAAATAATTAACAAAGAACGAAATAATACCGTTTTCGTTCCCATACAAAAAATACTGGTTTCCGATCCCTGCTTTTACTTGCGAATTCCTAAATCAGGATATCAAGCAGTACCTATAATCTGGGCCCGTAACCAATTACAATCATGGGCTTTAAGCATCACTGGTTAAAGTGGAGCAGGTTCAAAATGCTGGAAAGCAAGACAATCTCGACTCCGAGGTCTGAAACTGGACATTGATGTAATACAAGTTTTTAAAGTTTACGATAAGCGAAATTAGGAAATAAGATGTTTTATTATATTTTGTAAAACTAGTTAATACGATTGTTAAATAAAGGCTTATTGAATTGAATATTGAAAGCTCAAAAAACGGATTAAAAAAAAGTCTCTTTTTGGGATCACAATACGGCTGCCATAAATTTGATTAGCAATCTTGAGGCCTTTCTCTAGGGATTTCAGCGATTCGCAAGGCCGTCTTTATACACACGGGGGCCTTGAGCACTCAGGAATAGGGGGTATTATTAAAAACCCCGTTGGACTGTAAAAAAATGGCGCTTAAGATATTTCGGGGCCCCCGTGAGGTTGGGGGCCCCGCGCACGTGCCCCGAGTGCCCAGTGGGAAAGAGAGGCCTGGTGATTCGCATTCTGAGTTTTTGACTTTCGCTCGATAGAAAATAATCACGAACATAGGTCTAAAATGCACTCTAAAAAATAATATATTATAATACATGTTTTAAAAGAGCGGGCAAGTGCGAGTCGGACTTGCCCATTAAGGGCTCCGTACCATTTATGACGTATTAAAAAAAACTACTTACTAGATCTCGTTCAAACCAATTTTCGGTGGAAGTTGCATGGTAATGTATATCATATATTTTTTTTTAAATATTATCATTCTGTTATTTTAGGAGTTACAGGGACGGGGACATACATTTTACCACTTTGGAAGTGTCTCTCGCGCAAACTATTCAGTTTAGAAAAAAAAGATATTAGAAACCTCGATATTATTTTTGGAGACCTATCCATAGATACCCCACACGTATGGGTTTGATGTTTTTTTTTTTTATGACGTATTAAAAAGAAACTACTTACTAGATCTCGTTCAAACCAGTTTTCGGTGGAAGTTCTCATGGTAATGTATATCATATATTTTTTAGTTTTATCATTCTGTTATTTTAGATATTACGGGGGGGGGGGGGGGGCAGACATTTTACCACTTTGGAAGTGTCTCTCGCGCAAACTATTCAGTTTAGAAAAAAATGATATTAGAAACCTCAATATCATTTTTGAAGACCTATCCATAGATCCCCACACGTATGGGTTTGATGAAAAAAAATTTTTGATTTTCATTTCTAAGTATGGGGAACCGCCAAAATTTTTCTTTTTTTGTGTGAAAATCTTAATGCGGTTCATAAAATACATCTACTTACCAAGTTTGAACAGTATAGTTCTTATAGTTTTGGAAAAAAGTGGCTGTGACATAAACGGACAAATAGACGGACATGACGAATCTATAAGGGTTCCGTTTTTTGCCATTTGGCTACGGAACCCTAAAAAGTAAAAAACAATACAGTAATAATTTCCCGTCCGTTAAAACACGACAATAATGGTTTGAATTTTTTTAATTTGAGTTTGATCATAACGAAGAACTTTCCGTACTATTTTTGCTAAAATAAGGGGAAAATTTCCGAGCATATTGGAGAAAATATATGTACCTACAAGTACTATTTTATTTTTCCAAACAACCCATTTTGGCTTTATATTTCCAAAGACGGGCTATGATTGTAAAAGAGCAATTGATACTTAATAGCCCTTTTTGATGCCTTCCAGGTTGCTTTTACTTTCTGTAGTGCGTCGTAAGGCAGAAAAACATATGTAGATACTCGTATCTCACCAAAATCGTCAGTATTAGCAGGACGTGAATCCCTTAAGTCCTAGCAACACACTTTAAACGCCGCTTGCGCGTTTCAGGGTTAGCCAATTAACTATTAGCTACATTAACGTCCAGTGAAATCTGTTATTGCCCTTTTGAAATTTGTTAGATTTCTAAGATTGTGCATTTTTTCTGTCCATTAAAGAAACCGAGTTTAATGCTACATTTTCTTGCCGAATCTTTATCTATAGGCAATTTGTTTAAAGATGTACGATTAAAGACTTAGAAAAATATCGGTACCTACCGAAATCGTTAACTTTTATATTAGTTATCCACATAAAATGTCCTAAAAAATTTAAGCTCTAATAACGCCTTAATTACTGACCGCTTAAAATTTCTTACAAAGTATTATAACCGTATTTCTTGGAGCCGTGGCGAGATAACAATCATTTATCGAAAAACGCCAATCGAAAAGTATAATATGTGATGTATTGTGATGTGATAACAGATGCGACAAAAAGAGCGGTGTTCTGATTTTAAAATTTGTTAAAGTTTTAAGTCCATTATGGGACGGGAAGACCTTGGCCCGATTCCCAGTGCATCTCGCGCGCGACAATCAGCAGCGTGAGCAATAATCGAGTTCGCGACTTCGCGTCATAACAACGCTCCGTTCCAACACGAATTTCGTTAAATGAATGTTGTAATCGATGCTTTTTATCTAGTTTTCATTAAATAAACTCTATGACAACGAGTATTTATTGTGACAACATTTGAAGTAATGTTCATGTTCTGTGATCTTTATATTTTGATTTTGATGTAGGTATCAAAACGTTTTTTACTTCTAAGTATAAACAGGGGGCCTACTGCGAAATCCGAAATTCGCAAATTGCGGGGATCTTTCTCTTTTACTCTCACTAAGACGTAATTAGAGTGACAGAAAAAAATGCCCGCAATTAACGAATTTCGATTTTCGCGGTCATAGCCCAGTACATGTAGGCATTCTGACGGAGCACGTCACGTCACGCGAACAATTTCAAAACTGCCAATAACAGGCGAGGCGGTCAGATGCCGGCTCGGCTAGCTCTGCATCTGCACCTACTTTGCAGTGGAAAAGTGTGTACTGTGTAGTGCCACTATAACCGTAAGTTATGGGCTATAACCGCGAAAATCGAAGTTCGTCAAATGCGGGCATTTATCTCTATCGCTCTAAATACGTCTCAGTAAGAGTAAAAGCGAAAGATCCCCACAATTTGCGAATTTCGATTTTCGCGGTAGGCCCCAGGTTAGTCACTGTGCAAAGTTAACTTGATCCGACTTAAACTGAGACTTTTACTAGATTGGAAAGAATATGAACTTTAAACTAATTCTATTATATGAATATAACAAAAAAAGTAGGAAGCGGTGGTGGTCGAGTGGATATGACGTCCGACTTTCAATCCGGGGGTCACGGGTTCAAATCCTGGCTCGTACCAATGAGTTTTTCGGAACTTATATACGAAATATCATTGGATATTTACCACTAGCTTTTCGGTGAAGGAAACATCGTGAGGAAACCTCCATACATCTGCGAAAAATTCAAAGGAGTATGTGAAGTCCCCAATCCGCATTGGGCTAGCATGGGGACTATAGCCCGAGCCCTATGAGCTAGCATGGGGACTATAGCCCGAGCCCCATGATAGGAGGCCTGTGCCCAGCAGTGGGATGTATATAGGCTGAATTATTATTATTATAAAAAAACCCGGCCAAATGCGAGGCGGACTCGCGCACCGAGGGTTCCGTACAAACCTGTAGGTATATATTATTATATGATGTAACTAAAATTTATGGCTTTCGCAATTTTTCCTTTATCTATGCTATAAAATGTTGCTTCGTACCAAATTTCAAGATCCTCAGTTCACGGGAAGTACCCTGTAGGTATTGATTCCCCTGCGAGTGTCGAAAATTTGCGGCATAAACGGCTGTATCTTTTGATTGCGTTGGCTTAGAAAATTGATTTTTTCACAGCTCTAAGGGACAGTAGACCTGAGTATTTGATATAAATTCCAGCTTGATACCTCCACGCATTCCTGAGAAAAAAAGGTCTTGACAGACAGACAGACGGACAGACGGACGGACGGAGAACAAAGTGATCCTATAAGGGTTCCGTTTTTTCCTTTCGAGATACGGAATCCTAAAAAGAGTAAATTTAAACTAATTTCTTCCAGCATCATTCACCTACTATTAAATAATGAATAATGACATTGCTATTGTCAGTGTAGTGATTAGAACGCAGAAGCAATAACATATGATACTCGTACAATGTTTGTTTAAGACGTTTGAAGTCTGACAAAACTAGTGCATGGGTGTCATAATACCTAACTGAATTATTAAACTGTCAAGAACCAGAATCACGAATTTGTCTCAGACTTTACACAACTAATACAAATAATACAATTAAATAATCTTGGCTTGTTAGTGCCCGGACCGCGTTAGATTATGTTATGGCCGACAGGCCGACCTAAGTTTTACGTGTTTAACCCATTCAGCGCTAATCACATGTTGTAGTTTTGCCTCTACGAAACAGTTCCATGCCATATTATGCCCATGTTATCGGCTACGACGTAGCGCTACGACCGTAGCTCAGGGCTGAATATTATGCTAAGACGAAAGTGGAGGACCCGTACGAAATCGAAAATTATTGAAAATATTTTAAAAGAGTTAGGAGCATTAAGAAATTTGTATGAAATCTGTTTTCCGCTCCTATTTTTACAATATTCCAAAAATCGAAAAAAGTCAAACGTAGGGGCATAGCTATGGTTAATGTACATCAAGTTATGTAAAAATATTTTCCATAATGTAAATATCCAGAGAGGAAAATGGGGACTACAATTGTATGGAGAAGCGGCCGTCCTCTTTGCGCTGCGGTAATAATGTCCTATAATATTTATTTATTTAGCTAAGTTATACCCACTTACTTATATAGTTTAGTTTCAATGTTGTATACACCTACTATTGAGGATCATATTTGTTCTTTAAAATAGCTTATTTTAATAAAGTCCTTGATTGCTGCATAAAGCTCACTTTTCATCTTCATTTCTTTTAAGTGCACTATAAGTACTTGTAAACATCACAAAAATAAATGCACTTTAAAAGCTTTGACTCATGCAATATTCATAAAAGCTTGTTCATGGGAAAATGGAGTATCAAAGCTTTTGTTTATTCGAGCACTTAGGTGTCCAATCAATCGGATTAATAACATACACCTACAAGCTACAAGCTTTTAGTCTATCAAATATATCGGTTAGCTATTTTTTGCTTTTAAATTCGTCCCTGTTGCGAGTTAATATATATGTATTTATGATTTCCGGTTAAATATGTGCAATGTATTCAATCAATCAACCAAATGCCGGAATGTAACGCAAATCGCATTAAATTATAGGTCAGGTGAGAAGAGGCCCTCGGTCAGGAATTGTAATCGTACTCGTAAGATCTGATAAATTGTGCCACCGATGTGCTCTCCAAATTTCTTAAGAAGTTGGCCTGCCTTGTTTGCTTGCAGCTTGCTGAAAGCTTACCGTAATTTTTGTATTTTCTCAGATTTCACAGGCCGATACTTAAAACCCGTTCATACTTCACCCTTCCATTGAACCGGTTGCAGCAAGCATTGGAACTACGAGTATCGTAGAAAAAGTGAACAGTGTAACGGTCTATTAGTTCAAGAATATTAACCCCAATATGGGCAATCAGGAGAAATAATTCGTGTAGTCGTGCCGTACAGATTAGCTCAGATGATTATGATTTTGAAAATTGGTACAATTATACTTTGTGGTTTCCAGGTGAACATACTAAAAATCCTCGAGGGTGGGGATTGTGTTGAGGGTGTTGGAGGGGGATGAAGATACCTTTGTTCAGATTTTTGCTCATATCTTCAATATCTGTACAAATACCATTATAATTACTTCAGACAAAAGTTTTACCATAATATTTCCTACAAATTTGGTTAGTTTATATTTACCCTATACTGTTCACATCACATCTGTGGGATGGTTCAGCAAAATACCAGCTTGAGGCGCTCGAGTCAGTCGAGAGGAGAGCCAAGAGAATTATTAATGATGACGATCTGACGAATGTTCGACTCCAAAGTCTGGAGCATCGTCGCAATGTTGCCAGCCTAACGATCTTTTACAGGATACATTTCGGAGAGTGTGCCGAGGAACTGCACAACCTTATTCCTCCGTCCCCATTTCACCATCGGACTACCAGACAATCGGCACTCTGGCATCGCTTCATGGTAGGTATTCCACAAATACACACGAAGCGTTTTGCTTCAACATTCCTTATGCGAACTGCCAAGGAGTGGAATGCCCTGCCCGAGTCAATGTTTCCGCACGAGTACAATCTGGGTCTCTTCAAGGCTAGGGTAAATAGGTATCTCATAGGTAAGCGTGCTCCACCGTAGACCGCATCATCACTTACCATCAGGTGTGATCGTAGTCAAACGCCAAGATAGGCATCTTTATATTAAAAAAAAACCTACATTCAATACTTTAGGAGCTACAGGGTGTTTAAGTTAACAAAGAGACAAAAATAGACGATTTAAGAAAACGTCGGTTTTTCGTAATTGTAGTCCTGTAGCGCCTAAAGTATTGATCGTAGAGTAAAAGTAAATTAACCAAATTTCTAGAAAATTTCATGATAAAACTTCTGTCTGAAGTAATTATAGTGGTATTTGTGCAGATATTCAAAATATGAGCAAAAATCTGAAAAAAAAGTACCTTCAACCCCCACCCTCGAGGACTTTTAATCAGGAGACCACAAAAACTACACGAGTTATTTCTCTTGAGCTATATGGATTTTAATTTTCTTGAGCTGTATGGATTGAAGTTTGAGTGGACAATGAGACTAGGTTATTGCAAAGACGTCCGGGCACGTCCGTTTGTATTTTGATTATTATGCCTATTTTAGTGTCGTACTATCTCCCATAGTAATTAAGAAATTCAAAAAACGATCAGCATTTCAACCTCTGACCATTGGTAACGGTTGCCGTAGATGTAGCACCTGAGAATATAATCAGAATGTATGTACACCTACCTACATATAAAAAGCGGCCAAGTGCGAGTCGGACTCGCCCAAGAAGGGTTCCTTTATGACGTATTAAAAAAAACTACTTAAACTACTAGATCTCGTTCAACATTTTACCACTTTGGACACACATTTTACCACTTTGGTAGTGTCTCTCGCGCAAACTATTCACTTTAGAAAAAAATTATATTAGGAACCTAAATATCATTTTTGAAGACCTATCCATAGATACCCCACACGAATGGGTTTGACGAAAAAAATTTTTTTTTTTAATTTTATGACGTATTAAAAAAAACTACTCACTAGATCTCGTTCAAACCAATTTTCGTTAGAAGTTTGCATCGTAATGTATATCATATATTTTTTTTAGATTTTTCATTCTGTTATTTTAGAAGTTACAGGGGGGGGGGACACACTTTTTTTCACTTTGGGAGGTTCTCTCGCGCAAACTATTCAGTTTAGAAAAAAATGATATTAGAAACCTTAATATCATTTTTGAAGACCTATCCATAGATACCCCACATGTATGGGTATGTTGAAAAAAAAAAAAATTTTTTAATTTCATGACGTATTAAAAAAAAACTACTCACTAGATCTCGTTCAAACCAATTTTCGGTGGAAGTTTACATGGCAATGTATATCATATATTTTTTTTAAATTTTTCATTCTGTTATTTTAGAAGTTACGGGGGGGGGGACACACTTTTTTTCACTTTGGAAGGTTCTCTCGCGCAAACTATTCAGTTTAGAAAAAAATGATATTAGAAACCTTAATATCATTTTTGAAGACCTATCCATAGATACCCCACATGTATGGGTATGTTGAAAAAAAAAATTTTTTTTTAATTTCATGACGTATTAAAAAAAAACTACTCACTAGATCTCGTTCAAACCAATTTTCGGTGGAAGTTTACATGGCAATGTATATCATATATTTTTTTTAGATTTTTCATTCTGTTATTTTAGAAGTTACAGGGGGGGGGGACACACATTTTACCACTTTGGAAGTGTCTCTCGCGCAAACTATTTATTTTAGAAAAAAATGATATTAGAAACCTCAATATCATTTTTGAAGACCTATCCATAGATACCCCACACGTATGGGTTTGATGAAAAAAGATTTTTTGAGTTTCAGTTCTAAGTATGGGGAACCCCCAAAATTTATTGTTTTTTTTCTATTTTTGTGTGAAAATCTTAATGCGGTTCATAGAATACATCCACTTACTAAGTTTGAACAGTACAGCTCTTATAGTTTCGGAAAAAAGTGGCTGTGACAGAATCGGACAGACAGACGGACATGACGAATCTATAAGGGTTCCGTTTTTTGCCATTTGGCTACGGAACCCTAAAAAGCAGGTAAGGATGTACATAAGTAGTTGAATTAAAGGAATTTCTAAAAACCATTTCTACGGAGATGATCTTGATCAATTACATAAGTTTATATAACTACAATTATTAACTCTAATTAATAATTTCCGCTGAAATTGGTATCAGATTGGCTATTAATGTAAGATTTCTGATAAATTTCAAATAGCGTTGTAAGTTTCAGCCAATTTCGATAAATGAGTTCTAATAATTCTGTCTTAGGCCAAAGGTTACATTATACGTAAATATATGATTTATGCTCAAACAACTTAAAGAATGTTAAAAACACAATTTCTCATCAACGCTTGTTTTCCGAATTGCGTTAATTTAATTCAAAATGGTACATTCATTATTTGGAATAATGAATATTTGGAATATGTTATCCATTATGCCAATTTATATCACAGTCCAATTAGACTCCCAGCAACGTTTGCCTATTAAAAATTAAACTTGATCTGGCTTCCATATTATTATTTTATGTACCTATTTATGCATGTTTATTGATAATAGTAGTGTTTAGATAGTGTCTTTTATCTCTCTGTACTGATTTTCTTTTCCTCACCAATTGTGGGTTTCTGTTTGGCCCAATGGTTGACTGGTAGAGAATGCATTTAGGCATTAAGTCCGCCATTTGTACTTTTTTGTATTGTGCAATAAAGGTTAAATAAATAAATCCATAAAAAATAGGTAAATTATTTCTCAAAAAACAGTTAAAATAAAATAGAAATACTTGGGCGTAACAAAAGTGGGCCTGATACTTACTCACCACAATAAATAAGCAAAATGTACCGACTTTTAAACGCTAAGCGGAATGTCAAATCAAACTAACTTATTACCTTTTTCGTAGCATACAAATACATAATCCAAATAAAAGGGCCTAACTAATATGTTATCGATTATGAGAAAAACTATATCACACACCTATCTTGGAACAAGTTGTATAAGTTTTATAGGTTTTTGTTAGGCCTCTTATTTACCTTGTCAAGATCTATATATCACGTTGTCCTAATGCAGCTGTAATTACTAGGTAGGTACATGCAATTTACACTGGTATGACATTTATCTTCCTACGACAACATGTTACTGCAGCGCGAATCTTCATACCTTCGTGTTAAGTATACCTACATGTGAAAAGTTACGAAGCAAGACATCATCATGGAAAACACCGTGTTGTACTTACTTGATACAATTATTAATGACGGTGTTACGTAAGCAAAAAGTTCCCAAAAGTAGTAAGTAAATACAACTTATATAAAACATTTAAACTGGGGTAACGAGAGTATATTTAAGTGATTAAAAAAAAGGTTTCTCAAACGTGTTGAAGTCATTAATATGTATCAATAATCCAATTCATTATAATTAATGTTTTTAATAAGTACTTAAACATGAGACTCTCAAGAGTTTCAAGTTCAAAAGCGAGTGTTTATATCCTTTTTTTGAGTAAAAAAGGTAATAATTTAAGTCCGGGCCGTATTAGGATATATTTTCAGCAATTTAGTTGTATTTAAAATCCTTGAAACTTATAAAAGAGATGAAATACTTACATCGGAATGTATATAAACATCCAAAGCTGTGTTGTTCGCGTCTGGTAGAGATGCCTCGGTGGCATCCGCCATCGCGCTAAGTCGTCTGACGTACGCTATTTGAGTGCCAGCTGGACCAAGGTGCTTGAAGACATTGCAGCTCCGATCCCTCGGGCTCCAAACGTCTCAAGACTCATCAAATCCACTCACTATTAAAATTCATCAGTTCAAAAGTATCAAAAATTGACATAATTTAGCAAGGTAACGAGCAATTCCTGCTCAATTGCTCAAGAAAAAAAATAGAGAAAAACATTTAAATGTACATTAAATTGGAAAACATATAACGAAGGATCGCGCAGATGTCAAGTTCCCCCATCGACCGAACACTGAATGAACATCTAGGTCAATATCAAGCCTTCTCCCGCCCCGCGCCCCTGCGGGACCCTTCGGGGAAAACGCTCTCCGACAAATTTCCCGTGCAAACTTCGCAGTGCTCCCGAGTGTGTGCACACCGAGCCGCTGCCCAACTCTCACTGTCGTCGCTACAAAGCGTACCTATTAAAATCACGCAGTACCAACTGCACGACAACCCAGACGCAATCGCACTAGGATGATTCCAGGATAGATGGCTCATTTTAATTTCTACTAGTAGCAGGACTGTGGAAGTAAAACTCCACTACATAACAGCAAGCGCTCCCCCCGCAAGCCTCAGTGCCTCTGGGAACATAAGCCCAAGTGCATGCGTTTCGTCCATGAGTGCCAAAACTTTCCGCGGCTATTCAAAGAGCATGAAAATAATATTTTGAAATATTTGTTATCGAATAACTTTTGACTCCTTATAACTCCTGTCTTTTATTAATTGATTTGGGTACACTGAAGCTTAATGGATCAAAATATTTTGCTTATATTATATTATTACTTTGTTTTTTATTGAAAAGAGCATCTATCCTCTGCTAAAAGTATAGTTGCCCCGTTTTCGAACCGCCATAGAGGCTCTAAGGGCATCTATACTTAACATGTTTCAAATCATTATTATGTTTCAGAAGGACAAAATGGCTTGTAAGAGAACACGTGGAATACCATCTAAAACACTTGGACAACGTTTACAAAATATTTTATATAAAAGACTGATGACTTTTAATTTTGCTTGTTTGTATTTCCAGGAGCATCTATCCTCTAGCCCATTTTTGCGACGTTTCGTCGCTCCCCCACGGTAGGTATCGCATTTATAAGAGGTCAATAAATGTACGATTTATATAAAATCTACAACTTATATCAAAACAAGTACAGTAAAATAATAGATAAAGACTCATAGTTATCATACGTATAGGACACTTTGCTATAAAAATGATGAATTATTGAGTTATTAAGCTATTTCAAAAGCCTGGGGTCTGCTTGGCGACTTATCCCAAGAATTAGCGTAGGCACTAGTTTTTACGAAAACGACTGCCATCTGACCTTCCAACCCAGAGGGAAAACTAGGCCTTATTGGAATTAGTCCGGTTTCCTCACGATGTTTTCCATCACCGAAAAGCGACTGATAAATATCAAATGATCTTTCGTACATAAGTTCCGAAAAACTCATTGGTTCGAGCCGGACTACAAACAACCTAGACACCGGGTAATATTTACACGGAAGTGGGATGGGTGGAAAGGTGAAGGTATCTACTATCGGTTGTATACAGTGTCATTGACCACATAGTTCGCTGTGGCTGACCTATTAAAGTTTGCCGTAAACGAATATCAGCAGATTATTTCAATCCAGTCCAAATCAGCTGAAATATAAATTACCTACTGAATGTTTAACGCTTATTCAATTAAAGTTTTGTAGGTAAAATCTACTCTGATGACGTGTTTAAAATGTTGCACGCACACAGACCTTAATGAACACACAACACACTGTTACGAATCATACATCAAAATTGTATTAAGGACCAGAGGGCCTACCACGAACACAAGGTTCATTTTGGGTCCATTCCTGTTTTTGGATTATATAAATGATTTGCCATGTATAGTAGAAAACCTTTAAATTGTAACAGGTGTCACAGATAGTCCCCTATGCCGAGGATGCATGGATACAGAAGAAACAGCCTAGCCTAGGCGCCAGTCGTCGAGTTGCGGAAAATCGCCCGTATTACAAGTACAAGTGCTCTGCGCTTTGCTACGTCGGGCGGGGCCTGCTTCCCCTCCAAGCCTCCGGCTTTTTACATAGACTCTAGGGGTAGGACAGACAAGACCACGTGGATAGTGGGGTGCTCCGATTCGGATTTTGGTTAGTTATATTTTTAAGTCTAAGTGCAGTCACGTTCACGTATTGCCCATTTCAAAGTCGTAATTTCGATATAATCGGGATTATGAAAATCGATCTTATGAAAGTCGGAAAAACATATTTCGGAATATTTGGGTGTTCCCGTTTTAAACAACACAGACATTTGAGAAAAAAATACTTGCTATTAAGAGGTAGACATTTGGCAGACATTATCTTCCATATACAATTGCCAACCCCTTAGAATATATTTATTTATGAAAAATAAATTTACAAAAAAAAGCACTTAATATAATTAAAATATAAAATAAAAGTGTATCACTCTTATTTGACCACCCTGCATATTATATATAAACTAAAAATAATAATATACACCCTAATACCCTAGCCTGAGATATGAATATTTCATAAATTCCTTTTGCAGTTTTATTATTGAAATATTATGTACTTAGTACTTACATAAGCAGGAACTATTAATTAGAAACCCTGCTGGTTTTGCTTGCTCATATCCAATAAAATTCCCGCAGCATATTGTTTAGTACCGTTGCGTAGTTACCGCACTAGAGCAGTAAAGTAGCAACATGTGTACTGTAATGTTTTTTCCTCCTCCTTTTTGGAATGGATAATATGGAGTCTTTTTCAAGAAATGAGTGTAGACGTGTTGACGGCTGTCTTAATAGTTCTCAACTTGTCGTAATCAAAGCTTATTAGCTTATAACAGATTATTTTTTAAATTGCGAATTATTTGGAAGAGCTCGTGGCTTCCTCGCACAACGTATCAGTATTGCGATACAACTCCGATAGCATCCTTGGTACAGTGCCTGAAGGGCCTATTTTAGATTTAAGCTAGTTATAGTAATCCTCCGTATATATCCATTATGTATATTATTATTGCTGGCGGCCAGCAGGCGCGTGCTCTGCTATGCATTAGCGTTATCGTCGGAGCAAGCTTCCTCATCGGCGCCGCGTTAAATTTAATTAAGAGGGGTGTTTGGCTCTTCAATTTTATTATAGGTATTTTAGTATACTTATACAGATTTTGACGAAGTGTATATTTTATTTTATTTTATTGTAAACTTATGAAAATAGTAACAATAATTGCCTCGAAATCTGAAATTATGTGTTCCGCTCCTCTCTTACTTTTGTACCGGGCGGGCGTAAAAAATATAAAAAAAAATTTAGATAATAAGTTTTTATAAATACTTTCCACAAAAATTATTTTAAACGTGATCAATTGAGACTTTAATAAGTTTTTCCAAAAAACTTCTCTTCATATTAAAAGGACGTACCTAAATGTATACCTACGATTTTTTTTAATAAGGTTGTTCTGTAGAATATCCGACCACTAATGAAAGTGTATTAGGTAAATAACCTTTTTATACCTATGTATGTACATAATCATTTAAAATTCCATAATCCTCACTCGTGACCTTCGCCTGCAATTATTTATATCAACCATACCAAAATTATTATGAACAGGTTACTCGCGTAATTTTAGTCGAAATATCGTAGGACGCTAATCCGATTAAAATTACGTCAGTAGGTAACCTGTTTATGATACGTATTTTAATATTTTCGAGCCTCACGGGAGTTTTATCGCTAAAATTGATATCGCCCGTTTTTTACAGTAGGCACGTATTTTTACTGCAGCCAATAGGTATTTTAAATTACTGGGTAGCCTTCTCAGGAAAGGAAAAATCATTTCGCAGGAACTGAATAAGCTCAAGATCTTGAGGTCTTTCTATCTAATCTCGTTCAGGGGTTTCATTGAATATCGGATTAGGAGCCAGATTGGTGCCTATCCGGGCGTCCAAGTCGGGATGACAATGAAATTGCCAATTAAACTGACAATTCCACACATAAACCATTGCAGCTATGGCCCTAAAACAGCATTACCGCATTTTTTGATCTGAAGTCCGACTCACGCTTATTGACTATAGAATTCTAATATATAGCTTTTCCTGGCATTTATAATTAAGAATAAGAATAAGAATAAGAATAATATTTATTTCAAGAATTTGGCATTACAAGACCAGCAGTACATTGATCCCCACACTAGGCTCAGCCTGTCACGTGGGAATCTCAGAGAAGTATCGAAATGGTACGGTTCTCATTTTAACAGAATACATTATTGTTAAAGCTAAATTAAATAAGATTTTTTTAATTATATGACTAACTATCAAACTAAGCACAAAAACAGTTAAAAAGGTCTCAGTAAGTTGTATGTAAGTGAAAGTGTTTATGTGAGGGTATGTGTGTATATATGTGAGTATGTATGTATGAATATGTGCGTGTGTATAACTACGAAATGTGAGAGAAAACAAAATAAAAGAAAAGTAGCTGTAGAAGTTATAATTAAAGAACTATAATCCCCACTAATACATATAAGAACAACATAGTTAGGTAGGGTACATTTTCAAAAAAATATTAAAAATATACGTATATTGCTTCATAAAATCGAATAGTAGAGGGCTAAAAGTATATACCGGGATTTTTTAATTTTTTTTGCCTTAAATAAAAAAAGACATATTTTTAGTGGGGTTCCCCTTCTATATTCAAGAGTTTTTGATTTCGTACCGCCCTAATGTTAGTCTTGTGATCCAAAGACCGACATATACGGATTTTGATACGGATGTATAACGTAAATTACTGATGGGTCAAACTCTTGCACTAAACTCTATGGTGGGTAGACAAGTCTGTATTCTAGTTTGACACTAACTGCCACTGTCTGTCATAAACTCAAACCTGACTTACGTGCGTTTCGATACTAGTCTGGCTAATGAAATATTACACAATATTTTGGGGGGAAATTCAAAAAATCTTGTGCTGGTCACACTTTGTGTGGTAGGAATTATAGTTTTAATACTGGAAAATATTGATTTTCTGTGCACACGTAAGGTACCTAAGGAAATAAGTTAATATATGTTGACGTGCACTCAAAGTCAACTCACGTAATTTGTACCTCTATGTAAAGTACAAAGACATGTATAGACATGTTTCGCCAAGATAATTTTTTTTTACTAGCCTATTTGTGTGTCCCACTGCTGGGCAAAGGCCTCCCCTCTCGCTTTCCAATCCTCCCTGTGCTGAGCAAGATCCCGCCAATCCGCTGAAACGCATCGAAGCCGTTCCGCCATCTCTTTCTCGGTCTGCTTCTGCCACAATATTTTTATATATTTTATATTTTTATATCAATTTATTACTGACCAGTCATTCCACAGATTTCTTCTAAATATTAGTTTTCAGTAACTCGTTACGTTCCAATGTTTTGATTTTATTGATATTTTTCTGAACTTTTAGTTTCTCCGTTTCTTTACACACTTGTCCTGTTCATGAGATTCAGGTATTAATAAATTCACGTACTTAATCAAAGTTACAGGTAAATGTTAGAACTAGTACTTAAACTACTTAAAGTATCAAAATATTAATAGAGCACCTACCTACTAAATTGTTTACGACTTGTAAACATAGCAGGTTTTCGTTATACAACGCTTCACGTCGACTTCGCACATTATCGTAATTATTTATGAGCTTAAATAATAGTTTGCGGACCTCACTCGGTATAGTCATTATTAATATTATTTAAAATAAACCGCGAACAATTTGAATGAATGACATAAATTGACAGACTTTTAGCTTTTTTTTTTAAATCATAGACAATTGGTAATACAACATGAAAATATCTGTCATCAATATTTGGCTTGCCAGACTCTATTAAAAATATCACAGTATCATTTATTATCTATCTGGGGGCACGGCCGTGCCCCCGCCAAGACGAAACAAAGGGCAAAAGGCAGTGCCTATCTTTTCTCGGCACGTTTCGTCGTATTTTCGGACCCTCGTAGTTTCGGTTTGAACAACGCTAGAGAGCTGGAATTTTTAAGGTACTATGTAGTCAGTAGACTTATCAAAAATACCAAGTTTTATTAGGCTATCTATTATACTTTAGATTTTATAGATACCTTAATTTTCACTGTCCGAGCCATATGAAATTCGTGTTATAGAAAAGATAGACTACTTCCTGAAGTCTTAGAAGGCTGAAATTTGGCATGTAGAAACGGGTCTGTATTCTAACACATGTGGTCATGAGAAATCTGTAACTTTCACCCTGCAACTCCCTAAAATGGGGATACCTTAAAATACCTACAAACCTGAAAACATTGGTTCCTGAAGTCCTAGAATCGTGAAATTTTGTGTGCTAATAAAAAAACAACAATAATAAATACAAAAAATATTTAAAGTGTTGATTTGAACCTGGTTCACGTAAAGCAGCCAAGTAGCGCCCTCTATAGTATTGCCACTGTTTCGCCACATGGCGCCACTTTTTGATATTTAGCAGAACACTTATCAGTGAAAAAATAAGGATCAAAGTCAAATTGCGTTCTTATAGTGGTAATTATGTGTCGAAAGATGGCAGTAAATTACTTACAACAAACACAAATGACCAGTTCACGATTAAGACTTTTAGAAAATTAAAAAACGAATGGTCCCGTGAGCTGTATACCTTTTCTTATACTACGTCGGTGGCAAACAAGCATACGGCCCGCCTGATGGTAAGCAGTCTCCGTAGCCTATGTACGCATAACCTCGCGAGCATAGATAAGCTTTAAACTGAATAACTACGTACGAGCTCCGCTGCGCTGTAAATTTCAAACTTTTTGCTAAAATAGATTTAAGCGATATTGTAAGCGTCCTGAATAAATTTATTTTATTACTTTCTTTCAAAATTGCAATAACGGAACCCCGTATAGTTTCGCCATGTCCGTCTGTTTATTTATCCCTATGTGCACTCCATACTATTTTTCATTAAATCATCAAAAAAAAAAAATACGATTATGAATTCCAAAAAAGTATTTTGATGAAGTGAATACTTTTTGGATTAATTGATTCGAATATTCTCACAAAATTACACGAAAATAAGTTTAGTAATGTGACCTAAAATAATAAAAAATAAACCTAATAAAAATAATATTTAATAAGAAAATATTTTTGTTCAAGGTGAAACGGAAACGCTTAGCTCGTGCTCCGCAGTCGCTTGGTCAGTCAAAAAAATGAAATTTAGGTAAAAAAAAAAAACCGAGATTCGAACTGGCGACGCCGCGCTTAGATAGCAAGGGTTTCCCGACTGCGCCACTCTGTCTGGGTTAATCTGTTATTGTCATCTTGGTTAAACATTAGGGCTTGGCCGTTTCGTTGCTGTGACATTAGACATGGTCGTGCTCAACATTTGTAACAGCAGTGAAACGGCCAAGTTCTACTGTTTAACCAAGGTGATGGCTTTATAGAGTTAGATCACCATATATAAAACCAACCCAGGAGCCTATTCAAATTCTTGGTCACACATACGTTTGTTTACACATCGAGAAACGAGATTGTAAATGTAAATTAATAGAAGTAGTTAGCCTAACTATAGATAAACACATTAACTGGAAAATACACATAGATGCTGTATGTAATTTTTTTTTTTTTTTTTTTTATACTACGTCGGTGGCAAACAAGCATACGGCCCGCCTGATGGTAAGCAGTCTCCGTAGCCTATGTACGCCTGCAACTCCAGAGGAGTTACATGCGCGTTGCCGACCCTAAACTCGCCCCCCCCTCGTTGAGCTCTGGCAACCTTACTCACCGGCAGGAACACAACACTATGAGTAGGGTCTAGTGTTATTTGGCTGCGGTTTTCTGTAAGGTGGAGATACTTCCCCAGTTGGGCTCTGCTCTAGATCTGGAATGACATCCACTGGCTGTGCCCTACCACACAAAGCGAGATGATAAATAATAGACTAAGATCTATACTGTGTAAAATTATTAGTTTAAAATGTATAGTTAATAATAAAATAATTATTACGAATGTTATACCATGCACTGGCAGATGCTGTAATTGGATACGGTTTAATAGCTTATGGACGCACCTTCAAAACTTATTTGGACAAAATATTAAACTTACAACTGCGGCTATTAAAAAATATAATTTATAAAAAACTAAAGCAGACTGTAGTAACGATTACACGGTCTTATTTAAGAAATTGAACATCCTGCCAGTGCATGATAAAGTTAAGTACTTAATAGCAGCTGGGCAATTTAATAATCCCAAATTTAAAACTCCGCGAGTTTATACCCGAGCGCCAAGAGGGTTAAAGCGTCGTAAATACGTGGAACCAACCAACCACTAGCAACTACTATGGTAAAAGGACGCGTAGTTATATCACACCGCGAATATTTAATGAGTTATCAGTAGAAGACGAATGTGCTAGGAAAAACATCTTTAAATCAAAAATTAAGAAGTTACTAATAGGTAAAACGCATGACTGAATAAATAAATATTAGGATAGGTAAATATACTACAACAACTTATACTGTGTTAATATGATATAATTAGGTATTAACCTTAGTATTATAATATAAGTTAATCATATAATTTAGATTAAGGTACTAACGTTGAAAATGAGTGCCTTATTTCGCCGTTAAACGTAAGTTTGGCGAACCTAACACAAGTTTAAAACGTACCATACTATTTTTGAAAAAAAAATAAAAAATAAAAAGAGCTTGTAAAGTTAGGATTTATAGAGTTAAAGGGTTAGGATTAACGGAGTAAAAGTCTTAGTATTAAGAGATCTGATGACTTTTTAGTGTGAAAGCTATAGGCGCATGTTAGTCTTGGCAACACTTTACATGAAATGTTTTTGGTGGGATTAAATTATCTTTGAAATGATATGACATGAAAATATTCAAACTAATTAAATGTATAAAAAATAATGAGTAATTAATACCTACTAAGGAATTTATCGAATGATTGCATGATAGAATAGGGACATATACATGTATATATATATATATAAATGTATTGTGACTTTTTACGAAGCATGTCTTTTTTGTGATTATAAATTTGTAATTTGATTGTATATTTGCGAGAAATAAAAGGCTTTTTTATTTTTATTTAGTTTATTATAAATAGGCTGTGACAGATGGACAGACAGACTTACGAGTGATTCTATAAGGGTTCCGTGTTTCCTCTTGAGATAAGGATCCCTACGAAAAGCTCTACGATTCTTCAAAAACTTTGCTGGTTGAACCAACGACCTTATTCGCTCGTGTGTCAGCTTAAGTACGCATTTGAGTTCGGTGGTGATCCGACATGTTTGAAATTTTGCACGTAGCCCCCCTCCGCTTGCTGGCCATTTTCTCAGACAAAATTTCCTCCGTTGACGACATAGCGCTGGTCGACGCCAGTGAAACGCGTGAAGCTAAATGAACAAGCTTCAAGTGCTTCAACGTGTGTCACCGACGACGTCGCGCTGAGTAAAGTTCGCCTACTTTAAGTTCGTACGTCTATCACTTTAGCTTTAGGTGCTGTTGCTGTAGGTTCAGAGAACAGTTTTTGAAAAACCGTACCGCTTTTTTAGAAGAATATCAAATCAAATCTTGAAGAGTTTCTCTAGTGACGATACTAGATGACTCGATAGAAAAAAATCACGAATATATTTCTAAAACACACTTTAACACGCACAAAAGCTAAAAATATGAAAATTGCTCCAAAAATGCGCAACTCATCTCTGGAGAGAAGGACCATTATTCCTTCATATACGGACACATTATGTAGGTCAATGTGGTCTAGATATGGCCAAGGCCCTCCAGTGCGAAGGAAGGCCGTTGAAAGTGGAACAGCGTATTGATTCTGTAGGGTAGGCTGCGCCGTTGTACCTTTAAAATGCACTTGATGGACACTTACAGATCACTTACACACACTAGATGACACATATAAAAACCGGCCAAGAGCATGTCAAGCCATGCTCAGTGTACGGTTCCGTAGTTACCCGCCCGTCACATAAGGCCGCCTTGAAAGGGGCTCTTAGGTGGTATCCTGTGTATAACAAACAAAAGGGATTACCTACCTTTGCAGCATTTTACTCAGAAGGGAAGACTTTTTGCAAATAGGTACTCAAAATCGGCCTAACCGATCATATAGCTATAGTTTTCATTGATAGTATTTACAAAGTTTTACTTTAACATTTTTTTTTTCTATTCTCTTAAATAATATCAAAACAATTAATCTTAATATTATGAAAAAAAATGAGATTCTCACAATTAGCTCTTTTATTTGATGTACAACACAATATATAGTTTACAAAACATTTTTTTGTTCTCTAAAAATAGCCTCTATGTGTACTTTATTAATTTATTATGTTTCCACTTAATTGGTCCAGTAGTTAGGCTCTGGCAGACGCAGAGGCGGCGTTAGGCGTGGACGACGTGGGCCACCGCTTACGGCCTCGCGGTCCGAGGGGCCTTGCTCATCAAATAAGTAGGTATATATCTCGGACACAACGTAAAATGTTCGTTATTTCTTGCGCCACCAGAGGGCCTCTCTAAATGTACCTTGCCCACATACAATTTTGGCCCTGCCCCGCCACTAGGTAGATGGACAGACGCACGAGTGATCCTTTAAGTAAAGGTTCTGTTTTTGTCCTTTTGAGGTACGGAACCTTAAAAACCCGACTTCGCGAAACTGTTTAAAATATTTTCCGCTATACCAGAAATTATATAACTCAAACTATAATTATAACTCAAACAACAACTTCTAGAATTTCAAAGCATGCTACCTCCTGGTACTAGAGTAAAACCGTCGTATCTGTAGTGGTCGAAATCGTTCTTATGCGCCGTTCAACTTTGTTAATCTCGGTACTTACTTATAGTAAAATTATTACATTCATGTTATTTATTTCCTCAATATATACTTTATTACCCAACGTATTTATTTAGCCTAAACATTAAACCTACTATCACATATGTCATAGTATCATACAGTATAATCTTATAAATATATCCATAAACATAAACATATATTTGCATACCTATATTATTTTCTACACAAACTTAAACAGTCTTAGCCATACAGTTTCCGACAAGCAGCAAGTAAATTCGTATTGTACGAAGGGTCGGCCTGAAAACCAGCGTTGTAGTAGGTAAGCCTGCTGCAACACATGCTGAGGTTCGCTCCTTTTTAGCATCATAATTTTAAAAGTTTTTTATATCTACATGTAAACATTAACCTGTGCCTAATTAAGTTTCATTTTAAGGCTTGTAATGTTTTGTAGTATTGCCTGTAAACATGTTTCAATGTGGTGTTAAATAAAAAAATTCTATGTCTATGTCTATGTCTATGTCTATATATATTTTTCATTTCTCATGCTCTGGAAGTGGGTCATTGTTGTTCTATGAAGTGTGCTAAAAGTAATACGTTTCTGTTATAGAGCATTTTAATTTCCCAGTATATTTTAGGGTTCAGTACCCAAAGGGTAAAACGGGATCCTATTACAAAGACTCCGCTGTCCGTCTGTCTTTCTGTCCGTCTGTCATCGATATTTGAACAGTTGAAATTTTTACAGATGATGTATTTCTGTTGCCGCTATAACAACAAACACTAAAAAGTACGGAACCCTCGGTGGGCAAGTCCGACTCGCACTTGTCCGGTTTTTTTAAGACATTGACTTTCCTCGTATTCAAAATGAATAGTAGAGTGTTTAACTCAGGTGAAAGGCATCATTTCATCAGCCTCGGACTATTGGCAAACTACCTTGACAGATATGGGTACTTAAATACATAAAATTCGCAATGACCAGCGTTTATGAATAAGGAGCCAGTGTAGTTTACGGTGAATAGCAGTGACATAGTATGGCATGGACAAGGCGAATGGCAGAGACACATTTGCGAAGGTCAAAACAAATCTAATGCAATTGTTGAGGCGGCAATCAATTTTGGATAACGAGTTCTTGTGTACGTCATGTCAATTACAATTTGCTCAAACACTGCTACCTCGTTAAGTCGTTATACTCCCTTAGCTCTGGAAAGGTCAGCTACTCTGCCTTCGTGGAACGATAGGAACGCTGCGCGCTGCCACCATCATCTATTCATTCTTTTAAACTGAAATACAAAAAACCAAAATGAAATTAGCAAACATTTTTAAAATTATGTGTTTATGCAACATACCTCCAATAAGTTTACCAAATGCGAATATTCGGCCGAATGTCCGATTCAAATCTTACCGAAGCGAACCAAATATTTGGCCGAACTATTCGGTTTATCTATAAAATGCTAATAAACCATTCGAAAATGCTGCAAAAGATTAACCACTTCTAAGATAATTCCCTAGAAATCGAGATGCGGGTCAAAAGCAAGGAACTCGCAAACAAATTTTCACCCATCGTCAAATAATCAAAATATTATATTCAACATGTCTCATCATGCGTTTTAACGACAACGGGAAAACGTAACCAGGCAGAGTAACTTGAAAAGTTCTGGAGGAACTTGAATTTTACAGTGTCTCAATCACAAGTAGTCACAACCAGACAAACATAATAAAAAATATTAGCCTAATATTCGTCACTTAAACCGAATAATTCGGCCGAATACGAATATTGAAAAACTTACTAATAGATACTAACCTAATCCCATCAAAAACATTTTCATGCAAAATGTTGCCAAAACGAAACCATAAGCCTCACAATGTCAAAAAGGTATCAGAACTCTCGTAGAGTCAAGCTTCTCACTCTACAAGCCCTAACTTCACAAACTCTACACCTTAGTCAAAATATATGGCTTGGCCGTTTCGCTACCGTCACATGGGCTTAAGGGAGAAAATGTATTCACTATTCATTATTTTTTATAAACAATATTTCTTGTAGTCACGAAACGGCCAAGCCACATATTTTGACTAAGGTGTAAAGTTTGTGAAGTTAGAGCTTGTAGAGTTAGAAGCTTGCCTCTACAAGAGATCTGATAATTTCTTGACAGTGTGATCCTTATGATTTCGTGTTGGCAACATTTTACATTAAAATGTTTATGATGGGTTTTCCCTTCTTTTTGGAAGTTGCTTATGTAGTTACACTTTCATCCCCTAATTTAAATAATTGGCATCTTTTAAAAAGTCCCTTTTTTTACTGATTCCCCAATATAAACTTCAACCCTTTTTTCCCCTAAGCCCTTTTCCTCCCCCTTTTCAGCCTTACGGGGTAATTTTGGGGCTGAAAACTACACTGTATTCTTCCCCATAACAGAAACTATCTACATACCAAATTTCAACTAAATCGGTTCAGACAAATGGTCCATAGGACTTCAGGAAGTACCCTAAAGGGGTCCATATTGGGTTGCATAAAAGTTTAAGTCATATCTTTGTTACGCATAACAACTTGTGTCATATTCATCATTGCGCATACAAATGAAAAGTCATATTATATTTTGTCATACGTTTTTAGCCGTAATATTTGATCACATACAGAGCAGATCACGTACAGCAGCTGGCCCGCAACGGCTTATCCTTTGTCTATTGTTAGCTAAAACCGCGCGTGCAGTGGCAAAAACCTGCAAAAAAACCTGGTGACCTGCAAAAAAAAGGTCGTATAATTCTAATTTGCACCTGAGCGCGGGCTAGTCCAACGCTCAAAAAACCAGTGTAGGTGCGCTCTTCGATAACGCGCCTTTGTTCCGCATATCGAGGACACATTTTAGACTGGTACGGTAGCGTTCGAGTCGCCGGCACTCAGTAACCGTATAGGGACCACACAAGAAATCACAAATTATTTTGCCATTAGTTCATTTTGAATCTTATTTCAATTACCATAGGAGTTCTAATTAAATAACCGGTTAAAGTTACTCGGCCCTTTTTTGCAGGTAAGTGGCACGCGCGGTTTTAGCTAACAATAGACAAAGAATAAACCGTTGGGTGCCAGCTACATAGCTAACAACTATACTTTTAACAATAAGAGTGTCTGTGTTTGCAAAACTACGTGCGGAATCTTTAAAGAATAATCTATGTCAAACGTCAAACAATGTACAGTCAGCAATACTATGTGCTTAGCACCTTTGCATTCAAACTTCTATGCAGGTGGGATCACTTTTCTCAGCAGCCGATTGTACATTCGTACGATGCAACTACGAGTACTACTTCCTATACCTACGTAGCTGGGTGGGAGCCGCGGGAGATCCGATATCCCCATTTGCCGACCTAAAAATGTCATGACTGAATATTACTTGATACATACGCCCTTTCTACGTTAATAGGTTGCTTGAAAGCTTTAGCAATACGACGAGATACATAATACTTTTATAAGCTTTTAATGAAAATGAAAATCCCTTGTTAATGGAATACAAATTAAATTTCGTTACCTAGTAAGTAGTGTAAGTACTTACATACAGCATCAAAAGTAGAGGACCAAATTACGTGTCACATTATCGGGATTCGACGAATTTCGACCTGTCGCGACATGTATTAGCCACGCAGTTCACTGTGGCGCGAATCATTCGAGCGAACTTGAACGGTGTTCGGGGTCCTGTCGGTTTTATACCACACATCAAAGGGATTTTATCGCAGCAAAGTTCGCGCAAGTGGCTACACTAGTTACACTTCATAATTTCATTTTAAGTGTTTCATTCGACTGTTTCGAACGTACCCGTATCTATCGTCGCCATGGATTGGAGCAAAGAAAAGGGAAGCGAAATCTATTCCGAAGAACCCTCAAGATTCCTGTCATAAAAAAAACCGGTCAAGTGCGAGTTCGTTTTACTCGCGCACCGAGGGCTCCGTACAAACGTTGAATTATCTCGTGTAATAATATAAGGCAATTTTATTATTAATAATATAAGGCAATTTAGATTGCAACTGATATATACCTAATTTGAACGCAATTGTAGGGATTTAGAGTTAGACCAAGCTTCGCAGCGATTTTGATAGCACAGACTGTGCAAGTGTTATTTTAAACATCATAATTTCATAGATTTTTATTCGGAAAAGTATTCCAGGTTAGCTAGAATACTTTTGGCTCGTCGTTTTATTCGCTACTTTTGATGCTGACTTTACCCATTATATTACCTATTACCTAGGACACGTAGCGTAGCCCCGCTCCAACGTATAAGTTAGTTGCAATGTAGAAAGTTAATTACAATGTAGTAAATTGACTATCGGGAAAATACATACTTAACATTGGGATGAAAATAAAACCAAGAGCAAAGCAAAGTAGGTAACCAATCTGCCGTGACGATTCATCGTAAATACATTTTATTTTATAATATAGATGTAGGAAAATTGGCACATAATAGGGCTTTTAATTTTAGTTTTCATTTTATTCGAGTTCCGCATGACCAACTTTTCTATACTATATTGGTCACATAACGGTATGTATTATGTATGTAAGTTACATTTGAAAAACTATTATAAGTATATGATTATGATTAGTGTATGATTCATCGGCTAGTCATGCGTAATTCCGGTAGCTTTAAACACAATGGTGATATTTTGGTAAGGTTTTGGTTGTGGCAGTCATGCATATATCATGCAAGGGTGTGTTATGTTATTGGCTACTTGACAGTTTTTTGAAAATAATGTCAAACGATCTTGATTTTCTTGAGGATCAAATGTCCATATGGGACTCATGGCATTTGAGCAACACGAAGGTCAGAAATGAGAGTTAAAGTCTGACGCTCGCACTTGACGATTGAAACGCCTCTAACAAAAATGTGATGAGACGTCACATTATATAAGCCTGTCCTAAATCAAAGATTTTGCCATTTTGACCCTGAAATATTGCGTTTATGTGTAAAGTTGTCATACAATTTATTTTTCAATAAAATGTAAGGAATCGAATGGTACCATTTTTTTTCTATTTTTGAAAGACAAATTTTTTTTTAGGCTTTGGAGCCTTGTATTTTTTATAATCTCAATATAATTTTTTACATTCCACTTTTTTATAATGGATAGCTCTTTTTCTATCCATTTAACTAAAGTTTGTTATAATATTCAACATGTGTCAAGTACCCAATTATATAAAAAAAAACTATCATACATTCACTATAATGCTGACCAAGGGCGGGTTTAAATCCAGCAAGCTGTACCCGCACCTTTTTCATTACTTACACAATCAAATTGTTGCACTTTGTTGAGATAAATACTTACCTACACCTTGTACCTAAGATGGACTACTTACCTAATACCACCACCACCACCACCACCACCAGAACAGGTGGCGCAACCGAAAACTGCGTCGTCAAAATGATATTTATATTTTAAGATTTTTATTATTGTAATGTATGTTAGTCCGTAAGGTATGTATATATGGGCCATAGTTGCCTGAAAATAAATGATATTTAATTTAATTTAATACATATTTGTTCCTATGAACTTCTGTAAAAAGTAATGAAATAAACGTTTTTGTATTATAATATATTTGATATAATATTATATGTTACAATGTAATTTTTATGTACGTATCTTTTGATATATTGTGATTTCATCTAAACTGTCGTTGATATAATGCCTATTGTAATATATTTTTTAAGTAGTATATAGACATGTTTTATAATGGCTTTTGTTATATTATATTTGCTTATAACGTAATACTTCATACAATTTTACCAAGTATAAATACATATATTGTATAACATCTTTTGTCATATTTCTTGTAATGATATGATGAAGTTTTACATATTTTTTATAACGAGTAGTACGCAGACCGTATACCTTTTTTTTTTTTCCAGGGGGGAAAATGCATTCCGCATACCACCCGGGTGCGGGGGGTGACCCGAGTGGTTATGTGGGACTCCCGTCTAGGCTAATGAGGCCCACGGTATACCCACTAAAAACCCCCCATATGCCACCTCGCCGCCTTATTGGTGGGGTTACGGGAACACTTGCGTACTCATCCGCGACCCCACCGGCGGCAGCCGCCCGCGAGCGGCTCCTTCGCGGATGCCCGAAGGCCCTTCACGCGAGGCGCGCCAGATGGTTCGACGCGCCTTCCTCCTCGGCCTCCGTCCTGCAGTGTAGCGGACCCCCCCGAGCCCGCCACAAGGAGGCCACGGGCGCCAGAAAACTCCCAGCGCCCGGCGGCAGATGAGGTCCATGGTTCTGCCGCAAACCACAACTCGGCTGCAGAGGACAGGGAGAACGGCACACCGTAACACCGACACTCCTCTTCCTCTGCAGCCCCACCAACGCCGTTACTGCGGAACGGCCCCGCCAAGGTCGCAGGGGATAGGGAGAGTGGCGCATCGTGATACCATCACGCCTCTTCCCCTGCGATCCCACCTCGGCCGTCGAGGATAGGGAGAACGGCTCACCGCAATACCGACACTCCTCTTCCTCGACGGTCCACCTCCAGCGCGTCACAAGCGGGCTTACCAAGCCCACTTGGAGCGTCCTCCTCGGGCCAGCCCGCACCTCAAACAGGCCGGCCCTGGTTGCCTCTTCGCTTCACCGTGGGTGACCAAGCCACGGCTACTAAGCCCCTCCACCACGACAAGGTGGGCAACCCGCGGGGGGGCAGACCGTATACCTAACTGTACAGATTATCATCCCACCTAACCCAACCTAACCTATTTTTTCAATGTTTTCGATTCTGCGGGGGCCGCAGTCCAAACCTTACTTAAACCCCTTTTAAACTAGGTAAGTATTTTATTCTACGGGGGGGGGGGGGGGGGGGGGTCGAACCTAACCCTCCTTTTGCTAGATAGTTATTAGTTTGTGCGGAGTCGCAGTTCCAGATTGGAACTTCCAACCTAACCTAACCCATTTATGTCTTGCAACTAATAATGCTACACAAATAATTATGTGATGTCACTTGACTTGTTAGAACAAATAATATGCTTTAGAGTATGTAATAGTTATGGCAATGTATATTAGACGAAGTGTAAATATACCTTTATCACCATTATACCAGTAATAATATTATGTATGCCGTTAGTTCGGTAATACGGCAGTATACCATTTATTACGTTATTTAAAAAAAATCGTATAAACTATAATATAAGTATTAAAAGTAATTATAAAAAATGTGCACCAATCATACAATTCAGGTTAAGGAGTTGTGCTTGACGCCATCGGCAAAAAAATGAACTTACATGACTTAGTCATATGTTTTCGCAGTAGGAACTATTAAAGTTTACATTTTTAAATTATGTCTTGGTAAATATGTATTTTCATCACACTTGCTCGAAAAATACCCTATTCCATTTAGGTATACTGAAGGACAAAGGCTTGTATTGTTCCGGCGGGAGTTATGGATTGCGAGAAAAAGTTATAACTCCCGTTTATGTTAAAAAATGTTTAATTTGATTAATTTAATGGCCGTTTTAAATATTTTTACCCATAGTATGGTCAAATTAAGTCAAATTTCACTAAAGTCAGGAACTAATTCTAAGGACTAATAAAATCACTACGGATTGTTTTGTATGGGCTAAAAATCGAACTTTATAAAATCGTTACTAAATTCACCCCCCCGGAAAGGGGTGAAATCGGCTGAAAATAATGTAATGGTTATAACTAAGAAGAGAAAAAAAGTGTACTCGGTGTAATTTGGCGTACGTTTTACAACACTTATATCTAAATTCGCACGTGTTATTTATGTTAATTTAAGCTACGGAAAAGGTAAAAAAAAAAACAACATTAAAAAAAATCTATTTTGGCCATTGCGGGTCTGGGGAAAGTAATGTACTCGGTGCAAATTGAGTAAATAATTAAAAAAAATATCTAAATCTAATGTCAAATTCGCACCATGGTGCGACACCCGGAAAGTAGTTTTTCATGTTTTACTGTCGTTGTACTTCGGGGGAAATTTTAATACTATTGGAAATTCATGCAATTATATTCATTTGATTTTGTTTACATTCGCACCCCATAAAAAATTGGCATTTTTATACGGAACATGCAGTTTTGTAATCAAGTACCAAAAACGTAGAGCAATAAATACACAGAAGCGACAAGCGCGTGATTAGTGGCAAGAGAAGGAACGCGAGTAGATGCACCGACGAAGCACGGCTCTTGAGGCACGAGTAGTGGCATGTACTGCAAAAATAGTAGGGTTTCTGAGTATGCAGACAGACAGTCAACAAATTAAATACAGGTACGCTCAATATTTGTTAAATTCGAAAAATCGCGTTTTTCCATATACTTACGAAAACGTTAGACTACTTAGTTCACTCAATGATTGTTTAAAACAAAAGTTCCGTTTTAATGCCAGAAGAAAGATTTGTGCTCGTTGCCCGTCAAAAGTGTCAAACAAACTGTCTCGGAACAATCGCTGCGCGTAGGGTTTGAGATCCGGATATCCGAAATATCCGGATATCCATCAACTATAAGATCCGGATATTACGGATCCGTTAAATATGGTTATTGACCTATAACCGAAACAATTTTCTAATTAAATTTTTGCATAATTTCGTACCATTTTGTCATTTAAATATAGTATCATATATTTAATCAATTCAAACACTAACAGCACATCAATTTTGATAGGTACATCATGTCACGCAGTAACTTTGTTGTTGAATGTTGCTTAATGCAAACATTAGATCATTGGATATCTGATGACTTGGGGCTATAGGCTCAAAACAAAAGCGACCTGGAGGCCAAGGCTAGGATAGTAGAGTAGGAAGGAGAGAAAATTAGTCTGATAATCAACCACTAGAATATCTCCAAATGAATAGGGCTAAGATGGCCTGCTATTTATCATTTGTCATGAAGGGCATAGTGATAAGTGATAAAAATAGAACCATGCTGCCACCGCAGATCGAAAAGAAAAGACCTACCTAAAGTAATCGGGAAGAGGAGATAGATGTTCGAATCCAAAATGCCCTAAGATGCTCAGCAGCGCTTCACCGAGTTCTAGTGTCCAACCTGATCAGTAGATTGTCCATGATTCAAGTCTATAAGACAATAATTAGATTTTGATGAATGGCATCGGTAAGTATTACACTTGGACTCTGAATCAGAAAAAAAAAGAACAAGTTCTTAGTTAAGAAGACGAAATTCTGGCAGAATATTCTGGGACCTATCAGAAATGAAGATAGAGAAGATGAAAGCGTAGGAAAAATAGGGAGCTAGAGTAGCTAGTTGCGGCACCCAATATAATTAGCGAGATTATAGCCGCACGACTTCGCAGGCTTGGTCACTTGGAGTGGACGGGAGAGAATCGGGCTGTGAGGAGATATACCGCAGGAGCGATGTAGCCCTAAAACGCCCTCGGAGTATCCAACTAGCGTGGAGTGGTGCAGAATAGAGCAGAGTGACGTTGTTCTTGTGTCAAAGGCCAAGATTCTTTTTAGGTCACTGATCCAGTGAAGTAAGTAAGTGTTGTGGGATTTTTGTTTTGTATTTCATGACGAATGAACACGAGGTGAGGCATTGGATGTATTTCCAACTATGCACCAGCTAATCCAGATATAAACCCTCCTTATTAAGTACGGTTTTAGAGATAACATTAAGTTAGCTATTATAGTAATTAAGTAATCATTTAAAATTGGTTGGGGTGATATCATTGTATTAAAACATAGTTAAAAACGTTATTTCTGTGTTATCTAAATCCGTTTATTCGGATATTTATTTTGGTGGATATTCGAATAATTAGAATATCACAATATTCTTATTGCAAACCCTACATATAACTTCCCAGTAGTGACACAAATAGGTAATGTAAATACTGCGAGGAGGATCTTGTTTAGGAAAAAACAGAGCGATCGAGTATATTCCTTCAACAGGATGCTCTCCTACAGCATATAAAAAGGGCTTAACAGACCCACATTGGGACCAATTTACCTGAATAACGACCCACAAATGCTAGATTCTTGCAACTAGGCTTGGTGAAAGAAAAATGATGGACCAGCGTACACCTCTTTGTAGAAAACCCTTCCTGATGCTAGTCTCAGCTGCAAGTAGCTATTGTCTTGCAAGTGCAAAGAGCGCTGTACAGGGTGTGGGTGAGTAAAACACGGATTTAAATACACTATGCTTTGCGCATGCGAAGGTGCAAGCTCTGGGACAAAATAATACGTAAAAAAAAAATATTTTTGTTTAATTAGTGTGTAAATTTAATTAGCTAGATCCGGAGTAAATTATAATAAAACGATCTCAGTATTCTTAATTTTGATAATAATACTTTTATCGAAAATATTACTTTACTATAAATATCGTTCAGCAAGTTACCTTTACTTAAAAATCATTTGCCTTGCAAATTGTATTGAAACAGCCATCCGACTCTTGGTGGTGTCATCCGGTATGGAACAAAAATAGTGTAATTTGCTTGTTTATAAACCGATTTTCAAAATTTTAATGGAATTTTATAGCTTATTAATGTAGCATTAATATCTTGATACAATGTTTTCCTGTAAAGTTACTAGTAAAGTTGATGAAAACAAAAAACGGATTTTTTTTTCGGGAAAATTTAAATAAAACTTAAAATTTCTCGCAAACTATGGTATTTACAAGGTCAAATGTATAAACGATATTGTAGCGCATTTAATTTTGCTTTTTATGACACCCCACATAAGCTTAAATATGATATACTTTCTGTGGTATACGCAATATTCTGAACACGGCAACGGCCATTCTGATGACGTCATAACTGGTGACTTAACCACGTTAGAAACTGTCTCCCGATGGTTTTTTAGTCAGAATAACATGCTTAACAACATACTAAAATATGGTGCTGGTTTCATCAAATGCACCTTTTGGGCCCTATATGACCCTAAGGGAAGCGACTTCATACCTACTCGTATAACATTTTTTTATACAATCAAACACATTTGAATAAGTAGTCGATAAAGCGGTCAAACACCGATAGATTATTAATATGTTGTAACTCACATAGACAATTTACGCATAAACTTGCATTTCATTTTTGGTCGCACTTTTGAAGTTTGACAGTCGTTCTTGATATCCTATTTCTATGTATCCGGATCCGAAAAATTATCGCATATTGCAAACCCTAGCTGCGCGCTGCGCTATCTCCCCGCGCCCCACGTGCCCCGCGCCGCGTGCTGCCAACCACCTTCGCTTGCAGTTCGTTGCGATTAATTCTATTTACTTTTTGACAAACTTCCGGTAAAAAAATTCTATTTTTTATTTAGTGCAAATGTAGTGTCTTTAGATAAGTACCGTTTTTAAAATTTTCACGTCTCTCTTAATTTCCCCCGAAGCACAATGTACAAAATAATTAAAAATACATGTTCCATAATTTGCCCAGGCGTGCAAAGTTAACTGAATGTTTATAATGCTTTAAAAAGCTTAACTTGAGATTGCACCAACCGACTGACTTATCCTCGAGCCGCAATCGAAAAAAAAAAAATTTTTAGGGTATCATACATTGCACAACTTTTTAATTAAGATATACTATGCACCAAGGTGTTCTCTATACACTACTTAGCTTGATCCTAATAGCTTTTAATTTACTCCAAAATTACGGCACTTTATAGTTTATACCTAAAATTTAACGGTCTTCCGTACATAATAGAAACGGTGCAACTCGGGGGAAACAATCTAGTTGTGCCATCTAACAAAATCAAAAAAAGCACGACTACACGACTTACTTCCATACTTTTCCTTAACTTGACTATACTACCACACAATTTTCAATCGTGGCTGTATGCCGGATAGGATAGGCCTTTGATGTCTAACCTGTCAAAGACTGACAATATGGCGGACGAATGTTTGAAATGTCACCGTATTTAAGGATTATTTCGCGTAAAATTTAGTTTTTTCTTCGCACGTGTGATGAAAAACTCCGGAGGTAAGAATATAACTCACTTAGCCCCTCGTTGCACAATGTACTATTAACGGTTTTAAAGACGATTTAGACTCGTTATCCGTAACTCACGTACCATAAGCAAACGAAGTTGCGCGTGACACGGCAGTAATAAAATACACGTTTTAACATATATTTGAGAAAACTATTTGGTATTTTAAACTTTTCAGAGAAATAAGTTTTCAATTCATCCTGGCGCCGGGACTGTATTTGACGTGTAAATTTCCGATAGGGTTGTTTCCATCTACAAATCTTAGGGCAGAATTGTATCCCAATAAATTCTTTTGCATTATAAGAACATGTTAACCTCGTAAGGCCCAAGGTCCTACCTATAGGACTTATTCAGTTCGATTAAATTTAAATCATATTCAATTAGGACAGAGTTGCATTTGTTTTGTTTCGTGCAATTTTCAAACAAAATAAAATCAACTGTATTCCGTGCACTATAGGTTCAAATTCCAGTGGCAAATTTTGGATTTTTCATTTCTATGGCTGGGCCTTAAGAGGACTACTTTTAGGGGGGACCTGTAATGACCATTTTTTGTAAATATTGAATTTAAAATATCTTTTGGAAAACGTCACGTGACCAAACTCGAAACGTCATTGAAAATTCTAATGACGTCACAACTCTGGGATTGACACTGTTGACAGTTAGACGAGAAACAACAAATGACAAATGTCAGTTGACAGTTAGTATCTTCTACGTGTGTTGTAGTTATGTGTCAAACCGTAAACTGTGACGTCACACAATTTTCAAAGAGCGTTTTGGGCGCGAAAGCATCTGTCAAAATATATTTTGTTAATACAACATATTTAAAGCCGTTTTTAGTATAAATTGTAGGGCAACTTTTAGTTAATATAGAACGTAATACAAGCGTTTCAAAAAATTGGAAACAACCCTATTGCGAGGATAGCGTATACTGTTTCTGCGTTAAAATATTTCATATTCGAGGTCGCTAACGAATGCCAGTAAGGACATTTATTCAATTTGTTTTATCTAAACACGTATCATAATAAAACCCTCTATGATGCGTTCAAAATCCGTAAATTATGGCCAGCATAAACTATTTTGTTAGAATAAATTTCCTGTCTGTAGAAATGTTATTATTGCGTAATATTACCGTCGATACTGATTTAATAATGAATTAATGACATTCGATTTACAAGGGAATTTGATTTGACCTTATTTGTAATATTAGTCGATTCACGTTTATTTCGAAAAGTAGTGTCAATTGCAAACAGTGTGATCAACTGATGCAATGGCGATCGTACCATAAGGTTCCTAAACAAATCATACGCAACTACATACGCAAGCATCATACATATGAAACTGTACATAATTAGGCATTAAAAACTCGGAACATGATTTTATGAAACTCGCTTTCAGCTCGTCATATAAACCCACACTCGTATTCTAATGCATTTTATAATGTAGCAGTCACATAAACTACTATTATGGGCATTTCTGTAAAATATGCCACTTTTTTTAATGTGAAATTTACTGTGATTTTTTTATTATTTACTACACAGAATCATGAGCTCGCTCTTTCCACCTTAATAGATTTTTTTTTAAGAAACGTGGCATTTTTTCTAAGAAATGCTCTTATTATGAATATTTTGCGAATAATAATATTTGTTGTGTTGTTAGTTTCTGTGTGCGAATATATGCATGTTGTTTGTCTTGTATTTGTTTTAGGCCCTAGGAACCTTACTGGGCATGCCACATGCTGACCGCTGCATTTCTTTTAGCTAATATGATTGCAATAAATGCTTTGTCTTGTCTTGAATATAAAGTCCTTTAAGAAACTGTCTGATATCCATAGTTATAATACACGAAATAAACATAAGTTAGTAGTCTCCAAGTTTCGTCTACAGAAAGTTAAAAAATTGTTCATGGGAAACTGTATAACATTTTATAACAAGGCATGGAACCTGTCCTGTGCTTCATTCAAGAAATATGTGAAAAATGCACTTCACAAAAAGGGATACTATAAAATAGAGAGACAAGGAACCATGGCCAAGTATCCAGTCTCAAAAGCTGTAATAGTTTTGCTTGCAGTATCCCGGAGAGGCATAGGGCGCTGTTGTTTCTAGCTGTTCAACCTTATGTATTTATGTTTGTTATGTTTAGTTATTTTGATGATAACGTTTTGACTTATTAGATACATAGTAGTTACGAGTAGGTGTATTCTGTAGAACTAGTTTTAAGATTGTTAGCTTAACAGTCTCTTGACGTGAAACATGTATTTCATACACTTGTTTTACTTTTTAATTCTTTGACACTTTGAGAGCCTTTACACCTCCAAATCTTATGAATGTCATTATAATTGTATATTATTATTTTTCTCAGACCGTGGGGACCTTATACACCTCCAAACTTAATGTATTAACCGTGGAGAGTATACGTCTCTGTAATATTGTATAATATACTTGACTTCTAGTTACATATTAGTTTATGTGACTGCTAGCTTAACAGTCCAGGCGCGATTTATTTATTTAGTATACATTTTATTTTGACACTTGTAGAGACTTTACACCTCCAACTCTTATTAGTATTAGTACTCTGACATTGGAGACCTTTTACATCTCCAGATTTAATGTATTTTTAACCATAGAGACTATACATCTCTATTTTATTGTAGTAATTATTTATTTTCAGATTATTATAATGTAATGTTTACCCAGGTATTGGCTGTTGTATTTATAAATGTTGTTATGCATTTTTCATGTCACTATATGATGTTACTATAAATGTTGTATTGACTTGTAAGAGGCCGTGTGGCCTACTTGCAGAATATTTTTTTGATATTTTAAAAACCATCCTTGAACTTTGAATTCAGCCCACGAGCACACACTTTACTTTGTATGGGATTTTTTTGTTATTTTATACACACATTTTAATTCGTTTTGATTAAGACAAAAGTGGAGGAACCGCGCGAAATCGCCTTTTCATACAAACGTAGTCCTCATTTTCCTCTCTGAATATTCACGTTATTGAAAATATTTTGACACAATTTATTGTATATCAACCACAGCTATGACCCTACGGTTGATTTTTTTTTCGAATATTTATTTATCATAAGAGTTAAGAGCATTAAAAAATGTAAAAAAAAAACCATAAATAATGTCAATATCCAGTAAGCGTTAGCAAGGGACAGGTAAATTTGACGGGATTAGAGCATTTCACAAGTAACATTTGAAATGTAAGGAAAAAGTACCTTAAATAAAAATAACTGAAACTCAACAATTACGTAAGTCGTTACATATGTGAAAAATAAAAGATAATAAAAATAGTTAGAAACCACCTGATTTATTTTATTACAACAATTATATACTTACCGAACAATATTTTATTAAAACAGGAATGTACAGTTTTATAAAGATTTATGGTCCCAATAGTTATACTTGATTTAATAACAATTTCACAATTAAACTCTTAATTGACAGTTACGCTTAGGTAAATCAACAAACGTATAAAAGTCATCAAAATATGTAAACAATTTTCAAAAAAACAATTATACTTAATATATTCCTTCATTAAATATTTATCACCATGGATTTTGACGACGCGAGTACCTAGTATTTAATGGAGTGAATAAAATAAGTATACGTATTTTCGTAATTAAAATAAAGTAGAAGAACTCATAATTATAATTAACAAAGGAAGACACTAGGGCCTTGCACTTTATACGCTGTGTCTCTAACGAATACATTTCTCCCAACTTTAAACCTTCCTGTTATAATAACAGTGATTGTAGAAGACAAGCTTGGCCTACATGAATGATGTGTGCCAATTCTAACTGTATGCTTTTGATTACGAAAATAATACTTATTACATATTCACTGTCTAGTGGTGTTTCACTTCTTGGCGAGCAGGCTCCGGATGAGGGTCTCGAGCTTCCTGGTGTCGGCGGCGAACTTCCTGATGCCGTCCGAGAGCTTGTCCGTGGCCATCTGGTCCTCGTTCATGTGCCAGCGGAACTGGGCCTCCGTCAGCGATACCTTCTCTATATCGCTATTTGCCGCAGTTTTTGGGTCAAGCACCTGTAAAAAGAGTTGTGTTTATAAAAATAAGATTATAGAGTTAGGGCCAAGCTAAGTTGGCAGCGATTTTGATAGCCCATACTGTGGAAGTGTTATTTTAAAAGTCAACATTCAATGAAATTATGACGTTTGACGACCGGTCTGGCCTAGTGGGTAGTGACCCTGCCTATGAAGCCGCTGGTCCCGGGTTCAAATCCTGGTAAGGGCATTTATTCGTGTGATGAGCATGGATATTTGTTCCTGAGTCATGGGTGTTTTCTATGTATTTAAGTATTTATATATTATATATATCGTTGTCTAAGTACCCTCAACACAAGCCTTGTTGAGCTGTCCTATAAGAAAAAAAAAAAAAAACACTTGCACAATCTGGGCTATCAAAATCGCTGCCAACTTAGCTTGGCCTAATTCTAGCGCCATCTGGTGAGTAGAATACCAATTTCACCATCGGTGTATCAAATTTTGTTTACAGAAAGCCGCAAATAAATCAATTCAGCCAATTTTAGAAATGATTAGGAACATTCATGGGCACAAACGAACATCTACACAAACAAACAGCCTCACAGCTGAACGCATATACATAGTTATGTCGCGTCTATCAGCGGTAAAAAGTATAAACTACTTAAGTGGTGTGTACTGCGTACAAGATCAAAGTTCACCAATACCTACGTAGTTTAAACACGTCATGCTCCACGTCAGAACCACCTCTTCTTTAATAAACATAAATACATTTAAAAAATATCTACAATATATCTATAAAATTCTACGACCATTTGAGAAAATCTATATGCCTAGTTTCCTCGTAAACTCGTGTTACAAAGTGGTGCTGCTACAGAGCATCCTCGCAGCAGAACCACCGTCATATTTTTCTTACCACACGTACTATTTACACACATATTCGTATATTAAAAGTTGTGCAAGAAAGACATGATATAGTGTTGTTTGCAGATGACACTTCCCTTATATTTAAAGTGAACAGAAAGGAAAATAGATTCGAGAGCATTAATGACGCGCTATCTACCGTATTAAACTGGTTTACGGCAAACAATTTGCTTTTGAACGCAAAGAAAACCAAATGCATCAAATTTACGCTACCTAACGTCAAGCAGGTAAATAACAGCAAGATTAAAATAAAAGGTGATACGCTGGAATTTGAAGATCGAACTGTTTTCCTGGGAGTCACTTTAGACTCAAAACTGCAATGGCATGCACATATAGCCACTTTAGCCGGCAAACTTAGTTCAGCAGCCTATGCAGTGAGGAGAATCAGACAGCTAACAAACGTAGAGACGGCCAGGCTGGTTTACTTTAGTTACTTCCATAGTGTTATGTCGTATGGAATTCTGTTGTGGGGAAAAGCGGCAGACATTCAGACAATATTTGTACTGCAAAAGCGAGCTGTACGTTCCATCTATGGACTGGGCGCTCGAGTATCCCTAAGAGAGAAATTTAAAGATGCAAGCATTCTTACCGTTGCATCTCAATACATACTTGAGAATATTATGTATGTTCGGAAAAACATTAACGAATTCAAGCTTAACAGTTATATCCATAACTATAACACTAGAAACAAGCATAAACTTGCTGTGCCCGCCCACCGCCTCCGTAAGGTTAGTACGTCTTTCGTCGGGAACTGTACACGTTTTTATAACAAAGTTCCCACTGATATAGTGAATTTGCCTCTTAACAAATTTAAGTCACACGTTAAGAGCTCTTTGTTAAGTAAGGCGTATTATGCTGTGAATGATTTCATAGATGATAAGGATGCCTTTAAGCCAGTAGCTTGATCTTGATAGTATGATAAAAATGTCAGTAATAGTGTTTTCGTTTTCTTCCTGTGAAATAACCATACTAGCGTCCAGTAGAACTGACACAAGAGAACATCATGTTCTCGTTTGATTGTATTATTTTAGTTTTGGACACTTAGAGACCTTATACACCTCTAAGATTTTATTTATTTTAAATTTTATTTTATTTTAAATTTCATTTTATTTTAATACCTATTTTAATGATTTGGACACTTAGAGACCTGTACATCTCTAAGTCAATTTAAATTTATAATTTAGTTTTATAGGTAGGCACTCCTTATGAATAATATGTAGTCGCGTTTATGTGGCGCTATGCCGTCTTTAATGTAACTTACAAGCACAAATGTTGTATCTCACAATTTTTTTTATTATATTTATATTAATACAACCCGGCAGCTTGAACATGTCATGCTCGCTTAAAAGTCTTTACTTACGGTGGCGTCGTTGATCGGGTCGCCACTTTCCCGAATGAAGGTTGAGGGAGGCGATGGCTGAGATACACGTCATACTCGTGAACGGGTGCTGTTTGTGGAGACCGGTCTGTTTAAGCTTACACGGGGTACAGGTTATGTTAAAGTATGTAACTTTACTTTTGAGTGACATTAACGTGAGACACTTCATTCGGTTCTTGTCTGTTTTAATTTATTTGTCTTTCAATTATTTATATAAGAATTCAAGCCTTGGCGACCCTCTACATCTCTAAGGATAATTTAATATATATTTTTATATTTTATCTCTGACACTTAGAGACTTATACATCTCTAAAGAATTTTAGTATTTTATGGTTTTATTTTTTTATCATAGTTTTTTTGTGTAATTTGACATTTAGAGACAGTATACATCTCTAATAAAGTATTTATTATTTCATAGATTCGATATTTGTAATTGTTTTTTTTTTTTTAATTTATTGTTTGTAAAAATGGACATGTAAAAGTGCCCCTGTGGCCTATTTGCTGAATAAATGTTTGATATTTGATTTGATTTGATATTAATAATTATATATAAATTCTACATGTACGAGTATCTAGTTTACTTAATCTCTCATTTTACTTTGAATATTTAAAGTCGACACTTCTAACTTTTTATTAGGAACAATTCATTACGCGCCTGCACACAAAATTGTAGCAAATGTCGTTTTAAAATGAGAGCGTTACTTGAATTATATGGCGGCGGCTATATAGGTTGCGTGAATCAATTGTTATTTTGTCCCTTCAACCAGGGGACAAGGTAAGAAAAGTTTGTTAAAGGAATTGATGTAGCATATTTTTTAATACAGTTGCTCAAAAAGTGCTACTTTACGTAGCTGTTTAGCGTTCGCAAAGTTGGTTTTTAGACCGCGGGCCAGGAGCACATATCGTCAGTCAACGCCTCCCGGCTGATACTTTAGATGTTATCGTGAATTTAAAAAACAGTCAGCCGATTGTATCGCGGTGGAAAGACCTCAGTTGAAGACATGAACATGTAAAAAAAACGCGCCTTACCACTTTATGTCCGCAAAGTATACGTATGTGTAAATTGCGTAGCCGTTTATTTGGAGTGCCTGATGGAATGCTACATGCAGTTTCATAATTTTTTATTGCTATCATAAAAATGTAAAGCGCTTTTTTTCCATGTCTATGCGACCAGAGGACGTTCCGCGGTACAACCGACTGGCAATTTTTTAATTAACAATAGCATCTGAACTATCATCTGACATAGTATCAAACGGGAGACGATGACAATTTTTTTTTACGTGTTTCGGTGGCTGCCATTCCTCAATTCAGCAACGGAGCGACAGCTGACGTCCACGAGGGTTCATCATACATAGCCGCCGCTATATGAGTTTTCGCCCGGGAGGCGATTGGTGCGACATCTGTTCCTGGCTCACGGTCTATTTTACAAACTAGTTGCTATTGCTATTTACTTTCCAACTTTTTTTAAATTTATTTCTGACCGTAATCCATTCGTGGATACCCAAACAATTTGTCTTTAAATTTTGCCGTTACACGTTTATTACGCCGAAAAACATAAATATTTATTTGTTCTTATATAAATAAAATGTTATAAATTACGATATTTTTCTCTAAAACATTTTTTTAATTATTGGCTGAATGGAACTAAAAAAGCCGGCCACTTTTTTCAGTATTTTCAGTTAAATTTTACTTGTATCAAAATAATTCAACTTAAATTGCAACTGTGAGGGCGTTTTTGTATGAAATTAGTTGTTGTGATCTGAACGTAGTGTATACCTAGTGCTGAATAAACAATATCATTCAAGTTCAAGGGAAAATTCGTAACTGTATGGTCTGCAAGCAACATTTAACATTTAGTTTTATCGTGATTTTTTCGCAAATGTATTAAAAAACGTCGTTAAATGTACGCGTGCAATTGAAATTATTTACTTGTCCCGTGTCTGTTATTCGCCTACGGCTTATAAAAGACATCTCGGGACTCGTACTCGTACGGGACTCTGGCTGTATAATGACACACTTTGCACACTTGCATTGAAATGTACTATCATGTTAATTAGTTACCTCATTTGGTGCTTTCGAAACGGTGAAGATGATATATTTAAGATAAAATAAACAGCGAAATTCTATGATGGTTTAATGTATTATTATTAAGTATTTTGTTTATTATTTCTACCAACATTATAACCCTTGCTCTTAAGCATATCACTTATACAGACCAATGAAAAATGAAAGAGATAGTAAATGACTGCAGCTATAAATAAAGAACATGCGCTTATCGCTAGTCACAGCATCAATTGTACATATAGCATGAATTTTGTTGGCTATGCACCCAGGGTGCCTAGCCAAGATGCCAATCGTTTGCGCTAAGACAACGAAACGCTATCTGTCTTTTTATCGCACTTATATGTAAGAGTGATAGAGACCGAAAGCGCTTCGTTGCCGGAGCGCAAACGATTGGCATCTTGGCTAGACCCCCAGAACAGCTAAATTGTATCTAATGCTTTGGTTGTCATATCAAAAACAATATGGTTACTAAAACTATGTGACAGTCAGATTCATAAGATTTATTATATAAAAGTAGGTATAAATTACTAACTTCAACAAGAGACTATTATTACCTCTACCGGCACCCAGACTACATTTTATTCGTGGAATATTATTTAGAGAAAAAAGTCATGATTATTTATTTGATTAAAAAAAAATTATTACCACTAAAAAAAAATCTCAAGAATATAATTCTATTTGAATAATTTTGACGGGAATAAAATCGAAATGATTTTATTCTTACGAATTCTTATTAAAATAATGATTTTATTCTTGAATGCCCATCACTGACAGGTGCAATACTGCATACCAACTGTTTTAGCTATTAATTTTTTTTTCATATGAAAGTTAGTTTCTTTTTTCCTCGCAAGTGTGTTGAAAAACGTCGTATAAAACGCGTGTTATATATACGGCATAAAGCGAGCGCGCAGTAAGAAAGCCGATGTTTTCTTATTGCGCGCTCGCTTACAGCTCGCGCTAAGTGTCGCCCCGTATGTAATAACCATCGTAGCACACTTTTATCACAATGTACTATTACGAACATACTCAGCAGTTTACCCATTATGGAAAAGGCATACATGCATGATTAGATTGGTTAATTTAAATGCCATAACCATAGTCTTGGCAACGAGTAACAAAAAAAAGTAGATTTATCCCTTGTGAGTGTAAAGGTCTTAGCACTCGACTCAAAATTAAATATTGAAATTAAAGCCTTATCTTGTATGTCCTACAGTACAATGTTTAACATTTAGTAACTGTCGGGTGGTCTACGCGTCGTCCACTCGTCGTCCACTAAGCTGAACCAAAAGTGAGTTGAGTTGGTGTGGAATTGATATAGTGTGCGAAGACCTTTAGGAGAGGGGTCTCGGAGGAGTGTACCTTGGACAGCGGCTGGTCGCTGGCGGCCAGCTCCTGCAGCAGCTTGGGGCTGATGGTGAGCAGGTCGCAGCCCGCCAGCTCGCGGATCTCGCCCACGTTGCGGAACGACGCGCCCATCACCTGATGATACAATCATGAACCAACAAACCAGAACAGCAGTAGAAAAGATAATTACATTTACAGTACATATGGTGCTGTTTTCCCACACGCGTGCGGGAACGAGCACCTTCCGTGCATATGTCGAGACTTCAAAGAGCCATATGTACTGTAAAACGTTGTACGATACACGTGCGAATAGGTAATTCGCAACTCGTGTCGATTTAATTAAAAGTAAAAATTAAAAGTAAAACCAGCGCCCGCTATTTTCAGTAGCTATATTATGACTTAAAAATGAGTTGCATCGAAATAATTCAACTTTAAATAGCAACTGTAAGAGTATTTTCGTATGTAATGAGTTATTGTAATTAATTTATGCAATGTAAATCATCGTTGAACGTAGTGTACAGTGCTGAATTAACAATATATAGATTAGATTACATTCATTTATTTCTTATTGGAAATGTACATTATATTTTATATAGCATACAATAGATTGTAATAGTAGACTATTAGGCGGGTCCACACACAGCGAGGAAATTGACTCGCGCGTTATTATCGCTCTGTGTGGTGGATATAACTTGTTTTTTAATTTTATTAAAATCGGACCGGCAGTTATGGGGTTGACCGCTCGAAGTTTTTTAGGTACATATGGCACCAGTATAGGTTTCCCTGTCAATTCTATGTATAGTGATATTTTTTTGTTAATTTTATGACCCAGATGCTTAGCCCCATCCGTCAAAACCCATAGAACAAAACTAGAAAAGCCAAACTTATGCTGGCGTCATTTGTAAACAGTCGCAAACCCCATACTCTACCCTAGTCTAATCTGATGATTTTTGTCAATTTCTTTTTTCAAACATTTTTTTGCTTAGATGTAGACGTGCGCGACGCTGCCACCACCGACAGTTTTTCCACGCCGCCTCCGACAATTTTGATCCGTGTATAATCGGCGTGGAAAATTTAACCAAATTGACTTATCTTGTCCTATTGCATATTGGGCAGTGAATATAGGTCTAACCGTTAGGTTTACATCACATCCAACTTTAAAGCTTTAGATCAATTCAGTTTTGTAGTATTATGACTGGGCTGATCTATTATTTAGTCCAGTTGAGTTTGAAACGGTTAAAATGCAATGTTACCTGTGTGTTGTAGCCGAACTTTTTGTAGTAGTTGAAGATGCGGGTGACGGACAGCACGCCCGGGTCCTCCTTGCCCTCGTACGTTTTCTTTGTATGCTCCACGTACCTGAAAAGACGAGGAATTCAACTATTATTATATCGCGTGCGATTTACAAAAAAACAATTCTGAGACAGTAATAGTAATTACGCCCGTTTTCTTAAGTAGGTATATAATTTCTAATGGAACAATTAAACTTATGTAAACATTTCCCTGAGATGATTGAAGTAAATAAACGTCGTAAATGTGTAAATAAAGTTAGTTATTATTTGTTTTGTTTTATTTGTCCACGGTACTCACCAGTCCAAGATCCTGCCGACAAACGGCGAGATGAGGGTGACATGAGCCTCCGCGCACGCGATGGCTTGGTAGAGAGAAAACAGCAGCGTCAGGTTGCAGTGGATGCCGTGTTTCTTCTCCAATTCCCTGGAACATTAAACTAAATAAAGTAATATGGCCTAAAATATATTGCCAATAAAATGGACTAATCCCAACAAGGTTCGGTTCGCCTCTGGTTTGGAAAATCACTTTGCAGTAGTTGTATATGCATAGAAAGCAAAAGCTAAGAGCCTAATAACGCGAAAATTATAATCGCTCTTGCATATACGAATGAAAGGGAGGCAAATACACGATTGATCAAAGTTGTGATACCAATTAGGTTGGCAAATGAAACCAGATAAGGCCTTTTAAGATCGTATGAAATCTATTAATTTAATATCAAGACAGAGGCGTAATCCACAACGCAGGCTTCACCAAAATAACCGAGCAAAGAGAAGTGGAGAGAGTCTTACTTGGCAGCTTGGATGCCTTCCCAGGTGGATGCCAGCTTGATAAGGATCCTCTCCTTCTTGATGCCATACTCGGAGAAGGCGTTGATGAGCTTGATAGCCTTCGCAATGCTGGCTTCTTTGTCAAATGACAATCTGTAATAAATATTACACAAATTAGCCAAGCGGTAAGGCCAGGAGCGACCCTAGGGTACAACGATGCCGCCTCCGAGTAAGGCTTACGACTTTCAAACTGACAGTCGCGGTTTCAAACCCCAATCGCGGTTCCAATGACTTTTCTGGAATCAGAACAAGAGGAACATCGTGAGGAAACCAGATGGAACTTCAGATGGCAGTCACATGCGTTAATTCTTGGAATTAGATTGCCTAGTGGATCCTTAGCAAGTCATGTCAAGAAGTCGGGACAAACAATTAATAAAAAAGCACTTAAAGTGAACTAATTAAATTATAATGATGACTCCAGATTATTGTGTAAAAGCGACTGTGTTTTACCACTTTTCCTTTATTTATTTACATATACCTAAATATGTGATGATGAAAGAAAATATTGATGATGGAAGATTTGCATCACTGACCTAAGTAATAATTAATAAATGTATGCATATGCCAGACTTAAGGAGCTATTATTTTTCTCTGCCTGCTGTTATATTGGTTTGAATATTTTGATAGGTACAGGTAAATTACAAATTTTGAGAATTAAGAAGGTAAAAAACAAAGATTTTGTTTACACAAGAAATTATGACCAACGGCTCCATTGCCAGGACAAACAAAATAATCTTTCAAACTATTGTCTTCAGAAATGAAATTGCAAACACTGTTTTGAACATATCAATCATGCAAGACAACAATCATATCAAGCTGAGAGCATGGGCATCATAAACGCGGCGGCTGCTATCACTGCAAGGAAGGTAGTAGGAACCTCCATCCGCATATTCTCTAGTAGACAGTAGAGGAGTCTTAAATGGCTCTAAAATGCCATATAGTCAAATCCAAACTTATACACAAATGCCACGAAGGACTAACGGAGGTATGTCATAATAATAAGATCAATCTACAATGGATCAGTGGACAGAGTGGATCCTGGGGTAACAATGCTGCGGACGAGCTTGCCAGGCATGGATCGAGTGCGGGCGTGATTGGCCCGGAACCGATTCTCCCGTACCGTTTAGCAAGGTATGCTCAATGCTGCTGGCACGCAAAATGGGCGCCAGTCGTCGAGTTGCGGAAAATCGCCCGTATTACAATACATGAAAAACAAATATGTTAAAAAGTACAGTAATACACAAAGTCTGAGCACTCGTAACAAAACTATGCTTCAGTTTTATTTTATTCTGTTTCTAAGCTAAGTATTTATTTACCTGGCATCAACTTCAACAGACACTCGGCCAGGGATGATTTTCAGGATCTCACATCCAAAGAGTACACTCAGCATGTCTAGTGTTTCGCTCACTTGTTCCTCAATGGTGCTGAAGAAATAAAAAACATTATATGATTTAAAACTTTAATATGAACTTTTTAATTCCTTTTATCTGATACATAAAACGAAGTTACAAGGTAAATAACACTTTTGTAAATTATGATACCTAGAGTTTAACCCTTAACTCAATAACATCCAAAATACTGATCATAAACTTTAAATCTTTAATCCTCTTTTTTATAATTGCAAATTCAATTTTTAGGGTGTGGTGTTAAACAGTTAATTCTAGTAAGTGTAGCATTATTCTCACCTGCCGGTATCCTTGCCATGCTTGATGGCTTTATCCAGAATGTGCTGGTACTGCTCCATCGCTGAAGCCGACAGGATCAGACTGGGGTTGGTGGTGGCATCTGTAGGCTTGTAAGCCTTCATGGCTGAAATGAAGCAAGCGTATTACTCTCATTATTAATAACTTTCTAAACAAGATTGGGTCTTATATACTTATATACTTTTTAACTATCTTCAGCCCACACTTTGTCCATGGAATAATGATGATGATTGATCAAAAGTACCATTCCCGGGAATCAAACCACCTCCTTACCAAATTTGATCTACACAGTTCAGTGGTTTAAGCATGATGAAGTAGCCAAATAGTTACAAACAGTAGACAAATAGTACACAATAGTTGGGATAATATCCTTACCTCACACTTATCAAGTACCTGTTAGAATTTTTTTACTTCTAGGTCTATAAGGAATCAATGGGACATCTCCAGAATCATTTGAGTGTAGGTGATAAGTCAAGATACATTGGAATAGAAACCCATTTGCTCGACTCATCAGGTTTGACCGTTTACCCCTCAGCATAATATGTCCTTGACAGGCATCATATCCAAATCGGATCTAAGTTACTAATGTAACATTTTTGTACATGTGTATAGATCATGTCATTCACGAAAACGCCAGCCTTGACTCGTATTGACATGTCATTAAAGGTTAGATTCGACAAATCTGCGCGTCATCATGGATGACACGAACTACGATGTGTGATGTATCACATTTTAATAAATATGATAATTATTTGCAATTCATTTATTTTACTAGTATACATTTTATGTAATCACACTTGACACTGGCTAGCATTCCTATCTTTGCAACCGCAAATAATCTCTTATCCATCTAATTATTAAATTTCACATATAATAGAGTTAAGTACACAAGGCATCTTTGTAAAACAATCTTTAAATCCAAAGTTAGAAACAAAAGAGTAAAGTTTAATTAAGCAGTGAATTACATGCTCAATTCGGTAGGTAAGCTAACCTTCAAAGTCCCCGGTGTCGGCGACCACCGTAGATACCTGTTTCAGCTGGTCAAGGGCGCTCATTTTGGTGCGCTTTGCTTGAGGTTCACCACTCATACTGACTATTGGGTGCTACAGTATTGTTATAAGTAGAGCGTAATTATGCCGAATGCCGACGGACAAAACACGAATACAACCTAAGAAGTTCACAATAGCGTGAAGGTGACCCTGCCACTATCGACATACAATATCGACATTCATTCACTAGCCTTCACTACTTGCTTCTCCCTCCCCTTTACCCACAATAACTTATCATAACATCAAATCAACTTGAACTTTGACAAGTTTAAATATTTTATGTAAACTTATCTTAAGCCACACATAATTAAAATAATCACAAAATAAAGCACGTTACTTTTACCTGACCTTTTGGCTTATTACGTTAAAATATTTATTTTCCGTATTTATATTATTTTTATTTTTAATTCAGATACAACTTTTTACTTTAAAATCTCACAATGAGAAGTTAAATCTTCTGAAATCCGAACGCTTGCCTTAAATAAAGTGACAGCGAATATGAAAGTGCCAATTACATCCACACTAATCCACACTATACATATAATGCCAATTACATCCACACTTAATCAGGCCCACCGCGAAAATCGAAATACGCTAATTGCGGGGATCTTTCTCTTTTACTCTCACTAAGATAATAACGTCTTAGTGAGAGTAAAAGCCCTGGGCTATAACCGCGAAAATCGAAGTTCGTCAATTGCGGGTATTTTTCTGTCATTCTAATTATGTCTCAGCGTGAGTAAAAGAGAAAGATCCTCGCAATTTGCGAATTTCGGTTTTCACGGTAGGCCCCCTGGGATGGGAAAGATCCCCGTAATTTGCGAATTTCGGCTTTCGCGGTAGGCTCTCAGACCCAATAGGGTTGTTTCCATCTACAAATCTTAGGGCAGAATTGTATCCCAATCATCCCAATAAATTCTTTTGGATTATAAGAACATGTTAAACTACTTTTAGGGGACCTGTAATGACCATATTTTTGTAAATATTGAATTTAAAATACCTTTTACAGTACATATGGGGCTACTTTATAGCACTAGTGCGAGAAGTAGCATATTATGTTACTGTGTCGAACATTTAAAGGGCCATATGTACTGTAAAACGTTGTACGATACATGTGCGAATGGGTAATTCGCAACTCGTGTCGATTTAAAACACTCCCTTCGGTCGTGTTTTAATTTATCGTCACTCGTTTCGAATTTCCTATTTTTCGCACTTGTATCGTAATGTACTATTGGCACACGTCACGTGACCAAACTCGAAACTTCATTGAAGATTCTGATGACGTCACAACTCTCGGATTGACACTGTTGACAGTTAGGCGATAAACAACAAATGACAAATGTCAGTTGACAGTTCATACTTCTACGTGTGTATGAAGTTATGTGTCAAACCGTAAACTGTGACATCACACAATTTTCAAAGAGCGTTTTGGGCGCGAAAGCATCTGTCAAAATATATTTTGTTAATTTAACATATTTAAAGCCGTTTTTAGTATAAAAGTTTAGTTTTAGGGCAACTTTTAGTTAATATAGAACGCAATACAAGCGTTTTTCAAAAATTGGAAACAACCCTATTGCAGGCATAGGACAAACTATGTCTTGTCTAATTTAGCATGTTTGTCGTAAATTAAAATAATCATCGCTGCATGAGCGCTAAGGAGGATGGTATTTTCTTCTTACCTTCGAACATATCGAAACCTCCCGGCATTGCCTTGAATACTGTTAAAATTTTAAACCTCCAACTTTGGAATTATTGGGATTCTGATTTCCCTATTTGAATTTGACTCGTGTTTGCTCCGATTTTACTCTGCTCTGCACTTTAAAATTAATAGAGAAATAATAAGTTCATGTCAATCATATCTCTGTTTACATTTTTTCACAGTAAACAACAGTTGCTAGGTAACAACATTATGACTAAAGATAGGTCTGGACATATGAGGTATATGCAACCTTCTTAATGTTGTATTCTTGCCTTTAAATTGTACCAAAATTATAGTGACATCTGGTGATATAGTTTGCACAATCGGTAGTCAACTATACGCAAAATAGGTTATCGGATCCCATTAATAGAAATCGCCGCCATCTTTACTAATGTTAACTACATTTCTAAGTGTCGCCCCCCTGGGGGCCCTCCACTAGAGATGCCACGAATATTCGGCAACCATTCGGTATTCGGCTTATTCTGCCACTGCCGAATATTCGGTATTCGGCCGTATGTCGGCTACTATTCGGCCAAATACCGAATATCTGTATTGCAATGCAATGGAACAATTATATTATATAACTATAGATAGGTTAAACTCAGTATAAACTTACACATAAGAAGCACAAAAAATACTTTTATTTTCATTTCTATACCTACGAAGAAATCTTTTATTTTTGACATTCCATTTATCTTCGTCGTACTCGTTGTTAAACATAAGCTGGTCTCTTTCGATGAGCGGAAGCTCGTTACCACGTAACCCTCCTCGTGGACGTTAGCTGCCGCTCCGTTGGTGGTTTAAGGAATGGCAGCCACCGAAACTAATAGTCTTTTTTTTTTCTTTTCATGCCTTACCCTTGCTAAGTCAACTTAGATTTAGTTGTTAATAAATTTTAAAATACTTATATATATTTTAATATTTACTTATAATTAGGGGTGAACTGAAAACCAGCGCTGTGACAGCCAGTCTGCAAATGCTTGCTAACACAGCAAATGCTGAGTCCATCCCTTTTGTCACACTATTGTTTGCATAATTTGGATAGACTTAAGAAATTATGTTAATTTTATTGTTGCTGCTCTTCTATTCAACGTGTCTACTTGTTTGTTTTTCTTTTAACGTCTTTGTATTCTTGTATGTTTGTGACAATAAATAATTATTATTCTTATTCTTATTCTTAAACAAGTAAAAAAAAAAATTGTTACTCATCGCCTCCCGTTTGATATAGGGACCGTGCGCGTTGGAGGGTCTGCCATCTTGTGGCCTGAATCGGAACCATAAACATGCACATGTACACGTCACGTGTTTTCTTGTGCATAGTAGGTTCTGCCATCTTGTGGGCTAAACCTGAACAAACAATATCACATTTACGCCTCGCGCCAAAAATCTGACGGCTCCTGTGCCGCCTCCTACAGTTCATGCACGCTCCCTATACGGAAGGTGGAGGCAAGGAAATAAATCTCCATGTACCAAAAAGTGTCATCAAAAATCCATAAATAGGTGGCGCTACAATACCTAGAATACTTAAACAAAAAAATCAAATCATAGACAGCGCACTTCACTCCGTCAATAGCGTCTAGGTTCTTAGCTATTCTAGCGCTACTCTGGAGAGATTTGGAACTATTATTTATAGCTGACAGCTGGACACTTGCAACAGTTCTACTAAAACGTAGTGATTATATGCTCTTTGAGTATGGAGTGTGGAATTAAGAGGAGTGGCATCTCTTAGGGTAGAGCTGTTGCAAAAGTGTCCAGCTGTCAGCTATAAATAATAGTTCCAAATCTCTCCAGAGTAGCGCTAGAGTAGCTAAGAACCTAGGCGTTATTGACGGAGTGAATTGCGCTGTCTATGATTTGATATTTTTGTTCAAGTACTCTAGGTATTGTAGCGCCACCTATTTAAAGTTTTTTGATGACACTTTTTGGTACATGGAGATTTCGTTCCTTATCTCCACCTTCCGTATCTTTGAGCTATACCATAAGAGATGTCACTCCTCTTAATTCCACACTCCATAGTTTGATACTTTGTCAGTGATAGTTTAAATTATGGACGGTGGAGGTAACGAATTAAATCTCCATGTACCAAAAAGTGTCATCATCCAACCCTCCATGAACCAACTTGAAAAAACAAAACCAAATTATAGACAGCCCACTTCACTCCGTCAATAACGCCTAGGTTCTTAGCTACTCTAGCGCTACTCTGGAGAGATTTGGAACTACTATATTATTTATAGCTGACAGCTGGACAATTTAGCAACAGTTCTACCTATGTTCTACCATTAGAGATTTCACTCCTTTTAAACCCACATTCCATAGTTTAGATGCTATTGTTAATTTAAAAAATCGTCAACCGGCTGTATCGCGGTGGTAAGAACGTCAGCTGGTCGCATGAACATGTAAAAAATAAGTGCTTTACCTTTTAATGATAATAATAACAAAATCATGAAACTTTGCATGTAGCATTCCATCAGGCATTTCAAATAAACGGCGTTTCAATTTACGCATTACGCATACATTGCAGACATAAAGGCGCGTATTTTTTACATGTTCCTTGTGACCTGCTAACGTTATTCCACCGTGATACATACGGCTGACGGTTTTTTAATTCATGATAGCATCTAAACTATCATCTGACAAAGTATCAGCCGGGAGGCGCTAACTGACGATATATGCTCTGGCCCGCGGTCTATTGGGGGTTTGACGAAAGTCAACGCAGCGACGACGCAACTTCCTATATCTATACTTACATTACTTACTTTACTCTTTGGACGCAACCGCATCCCTAGTGAGTATTGTATTCTTTGGACGCAACTCAATACGGGACGTGAATGAATGTACTCTTTAGTAGTATCCACCTATTTAAATATTTCTATTAGTTCTAATTTCGATTTCACGTGTGTCATAAATATTTGACAGTTTCGAGTTAATTTGAGCTTTTTTAAATTGAAATAAATATAATGGGCAAACATTTCGGCGAATTAGCGACTATTCGCGGAATAGTCTACTACAGACTGTCACCTCATGAACTAAAACCTTTAGCCGGACTAATAAGTAGAGGACTTCCGAATGTTTTGCCGAGGACTACTGCTACTATACTTTACTGGTTGCCACGTAAGTGTATTTTAACCGACAACAAACAAATTTAGGAAACGAGTTAAGGAAAAGTCCCAATCCGCATCACTAATCATCATTTCGCACATTTATAGGTATACAATGGTCTCAATTTTTGGATTTTTAAGCGTCTTTGTAAGTTAGTTTTAAGTACCTACACGCCAAACTAATATTGGTAACGGGAGCATGGTGCTGTGTAGTGTTGTGTGTTGTTGAGGCGATACGTGATTTATAGCAACAACCTAAATATCAGTAGTTACTTATGTGAAAGCGACTGCGCGCTAAAGGGACTCAACGTGCACGCTATGATTTTGGCCCAAATGTTTGCCTTGAATAATAAATAAATACATTTTTTACAGCATTCGTTTTGGGCTATGCATGGTACGCTTCCGTAGAGTATGCGTTTCTACAATCGAAAAGAAAAAATCCGAAAGACTACCTAAATGAAGTCGACCCCAACCCACCACCGCCCCCGCCACCTGAAGAAAAGAAGTGCGAGCCCAAGAAGAAGAAAAAATAAGTATATAGTGAGAAAATAGTGTTGTGAAATTAGGCTCGTGGCTTAACGGCTTATTTTTTATATATGATTTTTTCATTATGAAATAGGGTATGTTGAAAGATGTAGCTACACACTGCACTTTCTATAATCAGACTTTCATACAGCATAGGTAGGTAATATATTGTTATTGCTGCCAGCCAGTAACAATATCAACTACAAGTGTATAAGCATGTTTAGAGAATAAATCCAGTACAATCGTAGTTTACAAGGCTGGATTCATGTTACCTTTACCCTACTTTAAGGGATTAGTTCCTAATTCGCCGGATTCTTGCTTAGTTAGATTCTCGTTTAGTAGGGTTGTAACATTTATGACGTGAACTAAAGTAAATCCGGCGAATCAGGAATCCGGCAAAACAAGCATCCAGCAAAACGGGAAGTAATCCTTCAGGACACCCCCCAAAGCCTTCGGATTTTAACCCTTTTCCAAGCCCCACCAATCTGCAAGGTTTTCCCAAAAAATCCAAATATATTCCAATTAATCCAGCTTTGACGATTAATTTGAAGACAAGTCACATTTCTAGAAACTGCAATCTAATTTGAACCTTAAATCGCAATGCTAAAGTTGAAATTGTAATGGCGCGTATGTGGTCGATAAATCGTACTACCTGGAAAAGGGTTAAACTCACACTCTCGTTTATTGCACACATAATATATTATTAGGAGCAAATATTGTGGACTGTGTAAGAGCATGGCAATTTAGTCACCTAGGTATTAAAAGCTTAGAAAGCATTAAGGCTCGGGCCTAGCACTCACAACGCTAAAGCACGTGTTAAAAGAAGTATTCCCCTGATTTAATTATATATTATGTATTGCTACTGTAAAAATATATTGTTATATCCTTGGGTAAAAAAGTAATTACAAATTTGATATCGTTTAAACGGCAGGCATGCAGTCTTTCATTTAAGGATTTGCCACACTGGATGCTTTCTGCGGGCTGCGGTCAGGTCAAATTGAACGCAGCCCGCATTATGTATGAACAACATTGTCGGTCAGGGCAGTCGGTCAGCAGTCCGGGCAGCGAAACCGGTCAGCAAACCGGGCAATGCGGGCAGGGCAAACAGCGTTATTTGACTGCATGAATCGTTCTTTTGTTGTGTTTTGATCGAGGAAGAAGAAAATATTGTGTTATTATGGTTGCATAGTCGTAGCAAAACAAGAAAACGCGTGCACAACTTGGAGAATTCAGCAACTTATACTTTTATGGATGATGTCGTACGGCATCTATAAACTCCTCTGTTCGTTCGGCAGACATTTTTTTGGGAAATTGTTGTGTTGTGTCAATCCATACTGTTTTCAGTTAGAAGAAGATGTAAGTTATATGGGAACGTTAAACTGACAGTGACCGCCGCCCGCCTATCTGCCCGTACGCGTCCTTCCCTTCCGTTCCTTCCGCGTGCTCGCACGGTCAGATCGCATACCTATACAAAATATATAGAGACCGACGATGTTTTTGCGGGCTGCGTTCAATTTGACCTGACCGCAGCCCGCAGAACGCATCCAGTGTGGCAAATCCTTTAACCCTTTATAAGATCCCAATTATACAGATATGCTACGTGAAAGTTAAATACACTACCATGTTTGTAAATGCACTGGGGAACATATCTACGGCAAAAAAAAACGAAATCATTAAGAAAAACATGTGGTCAATATATGCACTCAGCCTGTTAGTGCACTTGAGTTTTCAGAGGATCTGTTTCCAATACACCTACTTATCGATATAGCATGTCGCTGCATGTAACCTTTTATAATTTTTTTAATCTTATCAAGTGGCAAATGATACCCTTTCCTGACGCTACAAACAACATAGTACAGTTATTGCAATTCACGATGGAGAGTGGATTTATCAAAATTAGACCTTGTCATCATACCAATAAGAGTCTCGCCACTCGCCATCGTGAATTGCAAGAGCTATAATTCAAATTATTACGTGCTTTACCCGTGTTATTACCAGTCTTACTACCGTTGTACGTTGTAACACGGGTAATGTTTTGTCACCGTTGTTACAACTAGCCGCTCTGGTAGTAACAAGAGAAAATTCTTATTCCCACCTTGACAAACCTTGGTGTACTGAATGAATCTTATATCCTCGTGGCGCCCACGCGCCTTTTGATAAACCAAAATAAACATGGCGACTCCAGCCCAGAACTTTTTTCAAGTAACTTTCAATTACCGCTCATGCGCCTTTCAGAAGGTCATATTAAGAGCAATTCCTAGCTGAGCAACTTTTCAAATCTCGAATTTTTGAAGCTATGTTTCTGTCGCGCTGCGGTGGGCGGGAGCCGGAGCTATCTAAGTGTGAGTGCGCGCACACAGACGCGAGACTCGTGCGTTCGCTCATTGCGCGTCGTTCCGTCGACATCGCCTGCGAGCCGGACGGAATTTATTCTGCGCTGCCCGACGCAAGTTGTTTTTGTTGTTACCACGTAATATTGTTTTTCATTTTTATATTATACTGTATCTATTACACCCTAATACCAAACACCCTATCATCTGTACTAAATGTATTTTACACCTATGATGACGAAATAATAAATGATTGATTGATATTAATTACCATATAGGTAAAAACTGTAAAACAGAATGATGTCTCAGCTTCGGTTGTCGTCGTACAGTCAAGTGCAAAAATATGTATCGAAAGAATCGTCTCATAAATATGGTACTACGCTCTTATTACACTCGAATAAGATGCTATGGGACATATTTTTGAGTAAGATGTGTACACCCATATTTTTACACTTGACTGTACCTATCCGTATCAGTAAGTTGGGAGTGATCATGGTGTGTTGTGAAATTTTGTAAGTAGGTATAAATATACCTATGGTTAAACTACAATCTATTTAACTTGTAGTACGATGGGGCTAAACTTGGGCCGCCTTATTGAAGAACGTATCGCAATGACAATCTGGGTAAAGTATGTTGGGATAATGCCGGACAATTTTGGGACCAATTGAGAGAACTCGTGAAAAAATGTTTTTTTCAAGATCTCAACACGTGACAGATTCTTGAAGTACGTAGCGAATCGTTAAATAATAACCGTAGATTCGGCCTGAATTTTGGTAATCTTCAATATAGAACGGTTTTAGTTTTGTACCTGTGTAAAGATGAGACATACTTTTTTTAGGGTAACGAGTGTTTTGCCATCAAGGGAGAACATTGGATGGTGAAAAAAAGTTGCTTCTAATGGAAAGAGAATAAGGTATCACAAAGAAATAGGTCCGATGTCTACCCTTTTGTATCCGATCTTAACCCTGATACAAAAATTTGTAAAATTGTGGCTCTCAAACTTTGATACCTATGTCATCATAAGGCAATTTGATAAATAAACAATGTGCTAAGAAACCTCTTATTGTAAGGTTTACCCGAAGTAATAAAAAAAAACCACTAAAATAATAGATACGTTGCGAAGTTTTGACAATTTAAGATTTCGTGAACAGTACAGGTTTAGGGAAAGTGTAAATGTATTGTTTATTGAATGGAATGTACTGGAAGATATGAAGTACTTAAGTAGGAGGGACAAAAATCAAAATAAAAAATAATCGTGCCCAGTCATTTTTAATGAAGGTCGCCAAAAAAATAAGAATCAAACTTAGAAATCAAAAAGATTAAGTAGTTCTTTAAAAAGGTCAAGGTCACTGAGAGCCCATCTTGAAGTATGGAAAATAATTAAAATTGCGATTTTGTTGGTTTAATTTTGCAATTATGTATATATATATATATATATAGTTGATATACAATCTTTTTTTTTATAAAATGTAAGGATCGTATGTAAAGAGTAAAGTAAATATATAGGAAAAGAGAGCCCTCTTGAAGTATTTTAAGGAAACTAATTTCGAGCCCTATCTCTATTTTGTATCCGAAACTAGCAATGTATGTATGCGTGCACATCTATATATGCATCCTTATGTGTAGGTACTTTATTGCGAAAAATTGCTCATTTGCTATCTATTTTACTCGATTTTGTTATAAATTTCAACATGTATCATCATCCCTATACAATATAAATACCCTTTATTGCACACCTCAATAAAAGAAAACAATACAAAAGAAAACATATACATGACGGCGCATCAAGAGAATTGGCTTGATGACGCTAGTGTCGTCTGTTCGATTTCTGAACGAAACGTTAGAACTGTCAAAGTGACGTAACACCGAGCGCTGGGGTGGCGGCCATGCTGATTGAGACTGACAGTTGTGATTTGAAGGTCGCCATGTTGCGCTCGCGCCTCACGTGCTACGGTGGAACGCCATATTAATTGTAATCGTAATTAATCTAATCAAATACTGTGTTACAAGTGTAATTTAATACTGAAGTTGATTATACGTTGAAAAGCTATTCGGAACAACATTTATTTCGACGAACCTGGTCTCCTCGCCCGAATACCCACCAATAATGGATTCCGTGAATAAAGGTGTACGGAACGATCACAATTATGCGCCTTTATCAGAAGTGGGATGCCGAGGGCCTGATATTCAGGGGACCAATAACGTAACCGTCGACCCCCCAAGGACGGACAACGGAAGTGCAAATTTTTTTGGCAACATGGAAACACTTTTATCTCGCCTACTCGCGGCAACACAGAATACACCTTCAGTCCATGCTCAGGCAAAGTTTGTCAAGTTTGACCCAGACGAAACCGACGCAGACATACAAGGTTGGTGCAACGTGACCGAATTCGTAGTTAATAGCCGTAATCTGGCCGGGCCTGAGCTACTGCTAGCTCTTACACATGCTCTAAAGGGACGCGCCGCTAAATGCCTCACCTCACTAAAGGTTGATGACTTAACATGGCCCCGTATAAAAGAAACATTGCTTGCTAGATTTAACCGTCAGATGCTAATGCAGGACTATTTTGATGATATCCTTAAGTTTCAAATAGGAAGCAAGGAATCCGCTACGGAAGCAGCTGTGCGTCTATGGAATCTTATTGAATGTGTTCCAAAGGTGGATATGAATGAAGAAGTCGTCACAGGATTTGCTATTTCGGTTCTGTCGCAGAAAGACCCTTTAATCCGCAGAGAATTGAACTCGCACGTGATTTCAACAAGAGCCCAGCTTTGCAGAATCCAGGGCGGTATATCACTCAAGAGACGCCACGATGACCATGAAACCAACGAAGTGGACTCAAAGAAGACTCGTTCAAATAGCGCGATGGACACGCGCTTTTCTGGCACCTGTCACTTTTGTGGAAATCGAGGACATAAAATTGAAGACTGCCGCAAGCGCCGCGATTCCATAAAACCAAAGGAGGCCACAAAGATACCAGACAAAGAAAAAGAGAAGATCTGCTTCACCTGTGGAAAGCCGGGACACATCAGCACCACTTGCCCCGACGGAAAGAAGAAATCAGCGAGTGAGACGATTGCACGCAAGGAGGTTCACATCTGCGAGCGGCGGTCAGCCAGAGGTACCCTGTCGACATCGTCTGGTGAGGTTATTTCATTCCTTTTTGATACAGGTGCTGCCTGCTCATTGATCAAATGTAGTTTTAAAGATAGGCTGACCGGCACAAAGCATAATGACCCCTTCTGTCTAGTAGGAATAGGAGATAATATTAGCTGTACTGAACAAATCATGAGCACGGTGGTAGTTCAAGATATCACCCTACCCCTTCTATTTCATGTCGTGCCAGACCATGTGATGCCGGAACCAATTATAATAGGCAGAGATGTATTAGCACTGGGTATTTATGCCGAAATCGATAGTGATTGCCTTAGGTTCTCTATCCGTAAAGAAGCAAATCTGTGTAGTAGTACACGAGTCTTTGATCTAGGCGAGATCGATACGGATCTAGTAGGCGCGGAAAAAGAAGCGTTATTAGACATCTTGAAAAAGTATAGCGAATACTTCATTGAAGGTATCCCTACACGTCGCGTAAAAACAGGCTGTTTAAAAATTGACCCGATTGATCCACATAAAACCGTCCAACGTAGGCCGTATAGGCTATCCGTCGCGGAAAAAGACATCGTCAAAGGCAAAGTAGAAGAACTATTAAATGCTGGTGTTATCCGCGAAAGCTCTTCTCCGTTCGCGAGTCCTATCCTGTTGGTGAAAAAGAAGGACGGTTCTGACAGGATGTGCGTCGATTATAGGGAGCTTAATGGGAATACACGACCGGAGCACTATCCTCTGCCGAGGATTGACGATCAAATAGATCGCCTTACTGGTGCCTATTACTTTTCCTCACTAGATATGGCATCTGGCTATCACCAGATACTAGTAGAGCCTGACTCGGTAGAACGTACTGCTTTCGTGACCCCGGAAGGTCAATATGAGTACTTGACAATGCCGTTCGGGTTGCGAAATGCTGCGTCTGTCTACCAGCGTTGCATTAACAAAGCATTGAAATCTCTTAAAGATAATGTAGCGCTTGCATATATGGACGATGTGCTTTGCTTTTCACCAGATGTTACCGAGGGCTTACGTCGTTTGGATGCTGTTTTAGGAGCGCTCTCTGAAGCCGGCTTCTCCTTCAACATTAAGATATGTAAATTTATGAAAACTGAAGTCCAGTATCTTGGGTATGCAATAAAAGCTGGCGAGGTAAAACCTAACCCGCGAAAAATACAAGCGCTCGTTGACGCGCCAGCTCCAGCTACAGCTACACAAGTCCGACAATTCTTGGGGTTAGCGTCTTATTTTAGGAGGTTCATTCCCGGGTTTGCTACCCTCGTCAGTCCGCTCTATCCGCTCAGAAAGTTAAAGGGGCGTATTACTTGGACCGACCGGCACAAAGAGGTCCATAGTAAAATCGTGAAAATATTAACTTCCGAACCGGTTCTGACTATATTCAATCCCGATGTTCCGATAGAACTCCATACAGACGCGAGCTCGGAAGGCTATGGGGGTATCTTAATTCAGAGGGAAAATAATGTACCACATGTTGTTGCTTATTTCAGTCGTCGCACCACCGAGGTGGAATCTAGATATCATTCGTATGAACTGGAAACATTGGCGGTGGTGCGCGCTATCGAGAACTTCCGACACTACCTTTATGGACAGCATTTTACGGTTTTCACCGACTGCAATTCCCTAAAAGCCTCTAAAGCCAAGGTTGACTTATCTCCTCGAGTCCACCGTTGGTGGGCGTACCTACAGGCCTATGACTTTGATGTCGTGTACAAAGAAGGTCGTAATATGGAGCACGCTGACTACTTGTCCCGAAACCCTCTCCCTGCTTCACCGACGACGGCTAATGACACTTGCGAGTTTAATAAGAGTGGAAACACTCGCTGCAAAGCGGTTAACTTTGTCGAACTTCATGATAGCTGGCTTCAAGTAGAACAGAAACGTGACCCCGAAATTCAGGACCTAATAAGTAAGCATATAAATAATCAGCTTCCAGAAGGCTTAGCTCATACTTACGACGTACGTGATGGAATCCTCTACAGGAAGGTTGAACGTAATAAGATGAGTTCTTGGTTGCCTATTGTCCCACGATCACTTATTTGGACTCTTATTAATCATGTTCACTGTGAAATCAAACATTTAGGATATGACAAAACTCTAGACAAGATTTATGAGCAGTACTGGTTTCCACAAATGGCAAAAAATGTCCGCAAGTTCGTCGATTCGTGTATAGTGTGCAAGGCCTCCAAAGGACCATCAGGAGCTCAACAAGTAAGAATGCACCCCATCCCTAAGATATCGGTACCCTGGCACACTATACACATCGATCTCACGGGCAAACTACGTGGCAAAAGCGATCGAAAAGAATACGCGTCAGTCATTATCGATGGTTTTACAAAATACGTTTTACTCGAGTATACTCAGTCCCTAGATGCGGCGTGTGCCGTGAGAGCCTTGCGGAAGGCTGTCTCATTATTTGGAGCACCGAAAAGAGTCATAGCTGATCAGGGGCGGTGCTACATTAGTTCGAGTTTTAAAGAATTTTGCAACGAGCACAACATTGAACTGCACCTGATAGCGACCGGCTCTTCTCGAGCTAATGGTCAGGTTGAGCGTATCATGCGCACCTTAAAAAGTCTCCTTACCATTATAGAAAACGATTCCAATAAGGTGTGGCGAGAAGAGCTTGACAACGTGCAATTAGCACTGAACAGTACACGTTCAAGAACAACAGGATATACCCCAACTGAACTTATGTTTGGCATAAGCACCCAATCACTAGGCCTTTCTAAAACCTGTCCCAATATAAAGCCTCCCCAACGCGCTAACTTAAACGAAATTCGAGATGAAGCCGCGCGTAGTATCCAAAAAGCAGCCCTAGCTGATGTCAAACGTTTTAATCGTGGTAGGGCTCAAGTAAAAGCCTTTTCGAAAGGAGATTACGTCTTTATAAAGTGTAGTGAGCGAAATCAAACTAAGTTATCCAGAAAATTTCGCGGACCCTTTGTTATCACGAAAGTACTAGAAAACGACAGATATGAGTTGAGGGCTATCACTGGTGGTAATCGTGTCTACAAATATTCGCACGAAAATCTGCGTTTAGTGCCGAAGGGTTTTGAGGGTTTGGTTGAAATTGCTAATAATTTAATAGACAATGAGGAGGCCGAGACGGCGATTAATAGGGAACAAGTAGACCATGACGATAGCGACAGTGATACACTCTCGGTGTTTAGTGATAGCACCATGACTGCTGGCTCAAACACCCTCTCTGATTCAGATAACGAAGATCGATTAGTCATCTTTAACAAGGAAGAGCGCGCAAATAAAAGTAAGTCCAATAAAATTGAGTAGTCTTTATTAGGATCTTGTACATAACTTATATTCTGTATTCAGGTTAGTCAGTAGTAAGCTGCCGAATATGGGCCATTGGTGTTGGTACTGGCAGAAAAGGCCGTGTATGCCTGTGCCACAATCTTGTCAGTGTTGGTAATGGCCGGTCGAAGAGGCTTTAGATGCCTGGTCCGCGTCACGAGTGTGTTTTCAAGGCTGGTCGGAAGGGCTGCAAACGCCCGGTCCATGCTTCATGTTGATGGTGGCTAGTCGAAGGGGCCTAGCATGCCCGGTCTACGCCGCAGGTTAGGGTAGGCTGTTCGAAGGGGCCCAGTACGCCCGGTTCACGCCATGTGTTGATGTGTGTCAGTCGAAAGGGCCTGAGAATGCCCGGGCTACTAAGTAAGTAAGAGTAGGTTGGTCGAAAGGGCCGTGAGCGCCCGGTCCACACCTAAGAGCTTAAGTCGGTTCTGAGATGATCATAAATTTGTGTAAGCAGGCTTACCACGCCTGAGTTTGACATTAGCGACTTATGAACCACGCATTCGTCTTATCAGTCAGGAGTGGTCGAGCGAACAGATGTTGAAGCTTTACTCTTTTTTTGCAGATGCTCCATTGGGTGACTAATCGCACGAGGGCGTACGACGGTCAGGGTTGGCCGTGACGGCGCATCAAGAGAATTGGCTTGATGACGCTAGTGTCGTCTGTTCGATTTCTGAACGAAACGTTAGAACTGTCAAAGTGACGTAACACCGAGCGCTGGGGTGGCGGCCATGCTGATTGAGACTGACAGTTGTGATTTGAAGGTCGCCATGTTGCGCTCGCGCCTCACGTGCTACGGTGGAACGCCATATTAATTGTAATCGTAATTAATCTAATCAAATACTGTGTTACAAGTGTAATTTAATACTGAAGTTGATTATACGTTGAAAAGCTATTCGGAACAACATTTATTTCGACGAACCTGGTCTCCTCGCCCGAATACCCACCAATAATGGATTCCGTGAATAAAGGTGTACGGAACGATCACAATTATGCGCCTTTATACACAAGCACAGGTAAACAACATGCGGTCTTATCGCTGAAAGGCAACCTTTGTGTTGCGGAAATTAAAAAAATTACATTGTCAGTAACCGTCGCGCTGGTAGTGGTACTGGATAAAAATAATGGTACAAAAGTCTGATCAAGAAAACAATAAATGTGATAATTAAGGTCAGTAGGTAAATTGAAGAAAATTTAAAGTTTGATAATCACTGCTGTTTTTTAAATAGGTAAAGATCTGATTGTTTCTGGTCCGATCTTTACCTGGAAGTGACAAGATCGGATATCGGTCTACAGCAGTGCTAGGTCTGTTAACACAATTACAAAAACAAACACAGTTTCATCACAATACGCAAAATAAATTACAGAGCGAAGATCGGATAGAAGGAAGAATTCGCGAAATTTACCTTGCTCTCTGTGATTGCACATAGCACAAGCCCGACTCCCTGAGCGACGCGGGGACACTGACAGTCGAGGCGCAATGAAATGGCGTCTTACACAATGTTACCAACATTAAAAAATAAAGCCAAATTAGGGGGAAATGAATGTCCTACGTTCTTCACCCGCATCCGGTATTTACCCAACATACCTTAATCGTTGAACCGCCGCATTTCAAAATGGCCCTTATTTTGATATCGGCTAGCCGTAATGTAATACGGCGGATTATACAATACGACTGCAATACTTATATATAAATCCCCTCGTCAATGTAATTTCATTAAATTTGCTATCTAGTGGCAAACATCATAGTAGTTATCTTTTACTTGTGTGTAATTAAGTGTGAGCAATGTAAAATACTATATTTCTAAAAAAAATTGCCTACTACGTAATAAAAGAAAATGTGATTATTAAATTATAGTACGAAAGGTGGTCAAATCGCAAAATGCTGTCGTTTTATTTAAAATAATGAAATAATTAGACCAGTTCCGAAAGTACCGGGAAATCCCGGTTCTTTAAAACAGTACCGGTTCTGCAATCCCTAATAAGGATGTTATGCCCATCACTATTCCTTCTGTGTACGTATATTTAGAAACTGTCTCCGCCTCCAATTCGTGCGATAAGGACAACTGCAGCTCGGACCGAAATTCACTCGCAAACAACTCAAAAATCGAGGTTTCGCTCTCGACTGTTTCCTCCTCCAAAACGCAACTAATCGTTATGAAATTTTGGATATTGCAAGAGGAAGAAATAATCTATGCCGCTATGTTTTGATTTTTTGGATATTTTTTGTCATATTTGTATACTGTGCCTTTTTTTACAGCCAATTCAATTTAGCCGTTTTTGCGATTTTCGAGGCGCTGTATCTTTCTTCAAAATAAAATAATCCAAAAAAGCAAAACATAGCGGCACAGATATTGATGATATTGATCTTATTTGAAAAAAACACTGCTCTAGGTTAAAAATCCAGGGAGGAATCAGTCGAGAGCGTTTGTATGGAAAAATCGCAACTAGGAATTCCTCTTAATAAACTCTGTATAGATTTTTGAAATTTCGCGGGTCAAAGAAATAATTTATTCCGATTTCTGAACGAAATATTAGGGAACAGTTTCCGGTATGCTACCATTAGCTGTCACAATTGACAGATGACATTTTTTTAATAAATGGATGGCGGTATGGCTGGCTCACGAACACGTGGTAAGTAAATCGCATTTTATTATGATAATCCGTGACTGTCGAGTATGTTTTATGCAAAAAGTTGCTAATGAATGGGTAATTCTTAAATGGAGATAATTATTTCGCATCTTTATAGCTTAAATTCTTCGAAATCTTGGTTTGAAATAATATGTACTTTGTGAAGTCGGTTGGGTTGAAGCTAGTACTAAAAATATCTTAATGTTTTTAGTTTGTGGCTTTATGTTATGCTGGTTTATGAAATATTACTAATATGAAAATGCTACTTTTTCACTAATAATTTAATACTCTTTACACTACTAAGTTTTCGTGTCTAGTCTGTGTAGATACACTTATCTAGCACTATTCTAACCCAGTATTGTTAGCCAGAGGTTCAGGATTGCATTGATCACCTATACGTAAGGTGTTTTAATCACAGGTTTGCGGGATGAAGAAATCCAAGCCTTTATGGGCGATGGTAACCTGGACAGTTCGGAGTTTGAAGATGACGGAGAAGCGGATGCAGATTTTACAATAGATCATGGAGACATTGTTATTATTATAAGAATTTAATGAGTAAACCAAACCTAAGCCTTGTAATATGAGACTGATTAAATAATAACTGTAATAGAAGTAAGTCATTTAATTGAAAAATAACTGAAATAAACATATTAATCCTAAAAAAGTTATTAATTTTACATCACTTAATTCCTTCTAATCTAGTAATTGTGGCCCAGTGGCCTTTGTAAAGAACAAAAGGTAGACAAATAATTGAATTGAAAAACACATGCTAATATAATCATAATTATACCCCGAAAGTTTCACTTCAAACCGGTAACTCTAACACATAAAAATTTCAACTCGAAATCTTGGGCGGATAGGACTACTGATGGTAGATTATTAAACAAGGGATGAACTGTGGGTGTACGTCTTTTTACTATGAAGGGGAAACTTTTTGCGATAACTCAAAAATAGCTAAACTGATCATATCCGCTATAGTTTTCATTTAATGTCTTTCTTAAGCTCTACTTCCAAGATTTTTTTCATATTTTTTGGACCTATGGTTCAAAAGTTAGAGGGGGGGGGACACATTTTTTTCCTTTCGGAGCAATTATCTCCGAATATATTCACTTTATCAAGAAATGTTTGTTGAAGACCCGTATTAGTTTTGAAAGACCTTTCCAACGATATCCCACACTGTAGGGTTGAAGCAAAAAAAAAATGTTCACCCCCACTTTACGTGTAGGTCAGGCACCCTAATGAAAATTAAATTTTTAGATTTTATTATACGACTTTGTCGGCTTTATTTATTTATATATCCATGCCAAATTTCAGCGTTCTAGCACTAACGACCACGGAGCAAAGCCTCGGACAGACAGACGGACATGGCGAAACTATAAGGGTTCCTAATTGACTACGGAACCCTAAAAAGAATCATTCATTAGCAATCAATGATACGTCATTGTACCTACTTGTAATGCTAGAAGTGTTATGAAAATGGATATTTTACAAAACAATCGTCTATTAACTAGGACGCCGGAGGACAGAAACGTCTGCGTCTTTGGTGGATGTTGCCATTTGCCATTGAAAGCAATCCCAGGAATTATTGCCATTGATAGCAATCCCAGACAATGTAAAAGCGTCAATGTTAATAAAATGGAACCTGTACGTTTCCCCGGGAACGCGTGCCTGTTCTTACCATCTGCGGCCGGCCCACAGTTGGGAGGAAATAAGAGAGGCGGAAGACAATTTATAGGACTTCAACAGAAGTCATTGAGAAGATATCATCAAATTGATGAAGATTGGTATTTTACTACCAATTATAAATGTCTTTCGGGAATTTGTGTAACATTTAGTTTATAATAACATTTGACCGCTCAAGTTCCGTTTGACCTTCTTATTTTCATTAATATGTCATAATTGACACTAATTTGTAAAGAGTACGAGCATTCAATCAAAATAATTGTCAATGGCTATTCGTGGTACATGTCATACTTTCTAGCGGTGACATGGTAGCGTATGGAATTCAAACTCACTTCAAACACCAAAAGAACGAGGTACGTAAATGTACTCGAATTGGAAGAATTACGCAAAACTATGCAGTCGGGGCAACTACCACAATCCATATCCATCACAATCTGTGGGTCTACCGCGAAACAAGAAAATCGGCTTTTCGTAGAAATACCTCTCTATCACTCTTGCCCATTTGAGGGATAAAGAGGCAGATAACTAAATTTTCGTGTTTCCCGGTAAGCCCTTTGTAAAACCGCCATTGCATCAATGTCATCTTGTTAATTATCTGTGAAAACTTTTTTTTTTAATTAAAGGCACAATATGTATAAGTTACTCTGTGGTTTACGATAGGTGCTAGTGCTGCACTCTGGCGGCAGAACATTACAGTAATATACATTATTTTTACTAGACGTACTTACGATAGAGACCGTGCGCGTTGGAGGGTCTGCCATCTTGTGACCTGAATCGGAACCATATACATGTACATTTACACGTCACGTGTTTTCTTGTGCGTAAGTGCTGCCATCTTGTGGGCTACATCGGAACAATAAACATCACATTTACGCTCGCGCCAAAAATATGACGGCTCCTGTGCTGCCTCCTACAGTTCATGCACGCTCCCTATAAAACAATCTATCACAAAGAATACAATACTCACTAGGAGACGAACGACAACTCCATACAAAATAAAACCGGCCAAGAGCATGTCGGGCCATGCTCAGTGTAGGGTTCCATAGTTACTCTTCCGTCACAATAAGCTAAACTGGAGCTTAAAGTATAGTAAATTTTTAACTAAGGGATGAAACGGTACCTTTCACGCGAGTTAAACAAATAGGCAAATTTGCATAATCAGTACCTAATTAAAGTAAGTAAGTCTTTTTACTATGAAGGGGAAACTTTTTGCGATAACTCAAAAACAGCTAAATTTATCATGTCCGCTATAGTTTTCATTTAAAGTCTTTCTTAAGCTCTACTTCCACGATTTTTTTCATATTTTTTGGACCTATGGTTCAAAAGTTAGAGGGGGGGGGACACATTTTTTTTTTCTTTCGGAGCGATTATCTCTGAATATATTCACTTTATCAAAAAATGTTTGTTGAAGACCCCTATTAGTTTTGAAAGCCCTTTCCAACGATACCCCACACTGTAGGGTTGTAGCAGAAAAAAAATTTCACCCCCACTTTACGTGTAGGGGAGGTACCCTCAAAAAAATTAAATTTTTAGATTTTATTGTACGACTTTGTCGGCTTTATTGATTTCAGCTTTCTAGCACTAACGACCACGGAGCAAAGCCTCGGACAGAGACAGACAGACAGACGGACATGGCGAAACTATAAGGGTTCCTAGTTGACTACGGAACCCTAAAAATGTCGCTTTCATAAGTTCGTTTATCCTACTAGAGGCGCTCTCTTTGTATCTCAGAACTAAAATTGACAACCGGTTTAGCCTGGCGGGTAGGTCACCCTATTGAGTTTGACAATTATAGTCTTGCATTTTTATCGTAAAATTGAATCATTGTGGTTCACCTGTGAAAATATATACCACAATCAGCAAAACTTTCACTATACTTTCACTTCTATAACCTGTCACAACATTTTTTACCAATTTTTTTAAATATTTCGCAACTAAATGCTGAGCACCACCATTCACGTATTTCAAAATATCTCGAAAATATGTCAACAACTTGGGGATACCAATTAATATTCAAAGTTTCTACCATATTCAAATTAATGATTTTTTTGTTGTGCTCATGCTTGGTTTAATCAGTTAATAATATTGACATCATAATTGTTTACAAATTACTTAAAAGATTTGAGAACCGCACTCTGAATATAGCACTTAAATAGTATAAGAAAGTAGACATGATTTGAACTTAACAGATTAAACATTAAAGGTACTAAATCCTGGCGTAATAAAAATAATTGTACCTTAGCGTTTTTTCTTAAAAATGAAATCGATAATTTGAAAAACTATAACGCCTGCAAAATTTTAATAGCAAGCAAAATATAAAATTAGTAAAACTTGGAAACCACAAATAAAATGACCATAACCATTAAAAGGTTTAAGGAAATAAAACAGTAAGTATTGTTAAATCATTCATTTACTAAGCTCTTAACATTCAAAATGCACAAAATAACATATAATGGTTGAACCATTTGCTAGAATGTAAATAATGGGCCAATGGACCGTTTCCAGTGTGTTACATTGATAATGTTAAGTTAAAAAATATTTTAAGCACACATTCAAACATACTCGTGCTAACAAAAATAATTAAATAGGATCACCTAAACATTTTGTAGGCGGTTTGTATAGTGAGAATATTCTTATTGCGAATATTGAGATAGTATCTCACCAAAACCTAAAAGAGAAGAAGAGGTAGCGAAAACGTGACCTCCTCTCTCGGCGTTTATAAGACGTCAGACTAATATGCACAAAATTGCAATGTTTAGCAACGTTAGTAAAAAAAAAGTACTGCGGTTTCTTCCACTATTAAATGCTGTGCATTTATTACAATATAATAATCACCTAATGTTAATCTTATAACATGTGTATAAAACAAAAGTTAAACCGCCTCGTACTAATGAATGCATACTTGTTCGAAGATACAAATTACAGGGTTTCACAACGTACATACACGGGTACTCGCAGCGTGCCAATAATACGACAACTCATTGAACTCTAGTGGTAGTGGTTCTATTTTTGACACGTTAAAGCTCCCATGTATTCAATTTTGTTAGATGTGGAAGGAAAAGTCCAATTGACAAAATAATGACTATTATTTCATCACAGAAATAACCACAATAATAAGACTTAAGAAAGTAAATGCTATGAGACATATAACGAATTTGAATCCTGCGAGCGTATGATGGTCCTCTGTATCATTAAAAACGTTCTTAGAAGTTAGAAAAGTTAAAGTAGATAGTAATTTATATATGCTTTTGTTGATATACCTGACCATCATCTCTAGTATTTGTACATGGTTCCAAGAGCAACTCCATCTGTGGGCTGGCTGGCATATTAAATTTGTGAACTACGTGCTGGGATTGTTCCACTCTAGTTCAACAATTCTAAAATAAAACCAAACACATTGTAAATAAATGCGAGAAATTACATTACGTGCTTAGCATCATATGATAAAACAAGCAATGCATGGGTTTTCATCCAAATTCTACTTTTAATTTAAGTTAAATAGTACATAGCCAAAGTGATTATTTTAAAGAAAGTTACCATGGCTTAACATGGTTATTTATTACAGACAAATGCACTAACTATGTAAATATTTTTGTCAAAAACTTCATTGTAAAGTACTTAGATACGAAGCCGTCATTTTCAATGCAGTGTCAGACTACATGAGTGTTCTCAGTGATTACCACTTTATATGTGCACTTGGTTATTCCACGTCAAGAGCAACGCGAGTCACTATTTGATTGCGTGTTTCGTTTTATCATGATGCAAATTGAAGTGGTTTACTTCTGAGTCTCTCGTTTTATCCCACTCATTATATTACACTTAAAGTTACATCATGAATACAAAAACACGCACTGCAATGGTGACTTGGTGACTCGCGTAACTTTTTTCGTGGAATGAACTCGGTTAAAAGGAAATCTAAAGCCAGTACTGATTGGAAAAGCTGTGCTGTGGCGTGCTGAATTCAACCAGTACCAATTTAGTATCCATTAAAATCCAGTTACATTTTTAAGTTAAGACCATTAACTAAATAAAATTACGCTAAACGATATTTAGAGCATACTAAACAATACCTCACTTTCCAATTCTTCAATAACTATCTCACAGTCAACAACATAAATGATTGATCACACGAGCGGACTGCAAAACAACGGTACAAATGACATTCATTCACAATTTTAATTTAATCATATTAATGGTTAATGCTATTCAGCGTTACTTCAAATAGAATTATTGTTACTGTAAAATCGTGTTAGCCATCGAACTCCAATGGAAGGGTACAATGGCAATAATACCCTACCCTGCAGATCTCGCTCTTAATGGAGGCATAAATAGCAGACATAAAATTTTCGGTCAATTTACAAAATAAATATTTTTTACTATGAACTATATTCAGTGGCTATGTTGAGAGCCGAAACTCGACCGATACATACATATAATATCACATATCTGACCTATACAACATACAAGCGAATCTTTAAAATTTCACCCGCGCTGTCGTTCCAACAGTCTAGCAGCTCAACCTCCGCGATGATACAGAAGTGGTCCTTACATACCCTAAGTTAGTTATGTAGCTCGTCGCAACGATATTGTTCGAAACTGGGCTCGACCTGTTCATTAAATTCTATATTTTTGTAATGTACAAGTATATTATCAAGACAGACTCCATTTTAATTTATAGATATACAATTTAGCTAACTTTACTAATTTAGAACAACGCAGACATTGAAAAAATCGCTCTTTAGTAATATAATACAATTACATAATACATACAGCGTTTCTAAATCGATTCCAATCGGATAGTATCGAGTCAATAATTTCAGCTCTAGACATTTATAAGATATATTAAGCGACACGTATTCATAAAGACAAGTATATTATTTCCAACAAGTTATGAAAGAAGGTTGTCGGTTATGGATATTCTTTCCACCAGAAAAAGCACAGTCACATACTTAAAACGACGAGTTGTCAGTTGCCGGTATTTGCCGTAACCGACAGTGATAGTGATAGATCTTATAACGCTCACGCATAGCATCAGAACTGTATCTTAAAAAAGTGAGGCACAGGTAGCATGGCACGCAGCAGCCCGCGCTGCGGCCACCCATGAGTCCAAAATCTCGGATTAAGACCTAACGTGACGTCGACGCCACATCACTACAACTAAAATAGGGACTAGTGTGCGCGCGCAGATGTTATTTTCGCACAGTGGAACATCGGTGAGGTACTCGACAAAGCGGTAGTCTCCGTGAACGCTCCCCGTGCATGCGGTACGGTTTAAATTGTAGGAAAATATAACATCGTCACGGTGATACTGAATATGTGAGCCATAAAAAAATGATAGTATATTCACTGTGAATAAGAATGAGTAGTGAGTAGGTGTCGCGGTGTGGCGGGGTGGCGGGAGGTTCACTCGACGTCCATGTGGTCGGGCGCGGGCGCGGCCTCGGGCGCGGGCGCCTGGCCGTCGCCGGTGGAGGCGGGCGGCGGCGTCTTCTCCTTAGGCTTCGGTTTGTTGAGGATCGGATTCACGGTGCTTTCGAAGTTCTGAAAGAGGATTTTTCAACTTTGGTAATGGTTCACTTTTCGAAACGCTCAGGCTGCGGTCTCCTCGACCGGACGCCGTCCGCGGCGGGTGACTGCCGGGCGCCCGCGATCTACGGCATCCGAATTCTATGTTCGCAATCCGGCCGTAATGCGTGATCCGGCTCACCCGCCACGCGGGACGACTATTTGAGGCGAAGGTCACCCGCCGCGGACGGCAACCGGCATTCAAACATAGCAAGACGGCGTCTACCCCCCGCGGTATCTATTGTCAATAATAGAAATGATCACCAAAGAAAAGAAAGACATGCTACTTATGAGTGTAGTGCAGTCTAATACTCTTTGTATGATACGTGGCAATCGTCCACCGCACACGGCGTGTGGTCAAGCAGACCAGGCATCCGCGGCTAGCGACGTATCAGTCTCAGGTTGCGTTATAAGCAGATCGTATCCTTAACGCTTATAGAAAATATTAGTAATCAAATCTGGTGCGTGGTGTGCGCGGGCGGCCGCCTCCACCCACGCCAGCGCCGCGCCCGCCGCCTCCGACTCCTCCTGCATGTCGCCATACCTGTCGCTCCTGGCGGATCTGGTGCGTGGTGTGCGCGGGCGGCAGGTGTCGCGGCGCGCGCGCGAGCGCCTGGCGCGCCGCCTCCACCCACGCCAGCGCCGCGCCCGCCGCCTCCGACTCCTCCTGCATGTCGCCATACCTGTCGCTCCTGGCGGATCTGGTGCGTGGTGTGCGCGGGCGGCAGGTGTCGCGGCGCGCGCGCGAGCGCCTGGCGCGCCGCCTCCACCCACGCCAGCGCCGCGCCCGCCGCCTCCGACTCCTCCTGCATGTCGCCATACCTGTCGCTCCTGGCGGATCTGGTGCGTGGTGTGCGCGGGCGGCAGGTGTCGCGGCGCGCGCGCGAGCGCCTGGCGCGCCGCCTCCACCCACGCCAGCGCCGCGCCCGCCGCCTCCGACTCCTCCTGCATGTCGCCATACCTGTCGCTCCTGGCGGATCTGGTGCGTGGTGTGCGCGGGCGGCAGGTGTCGCGGCGCGCGCGCGAGCGCCTGGCGCGCCGCCTCCACCCACGCCAGCGCCGCGCCCGCCGCCTCCGACTCCTCCTGCATGTCGCCATACCTGTCGCTCCTGGCGGATCTGGTGCGTGGTGTGCGCGGGCGGCAGGTGTCGCGGCGCGCGCGCGAGCGCCTGGCGCGCCGCCTCCACCCACGCCAGCGCCGCGCCCGCCGCCTCCGACTCCTCCTGCATGTCGCCATACCTGTCGCTCCTGGCGGATCTGGTGCGTGGTGTGCGCGGGCGGCAGGTGTCGCGGCGCGCGCGCGAGCGCCTGGCGCGCCGCCTCCACCCACGCCAGCGCCGCGCCCGCCGCCTCCGACTCCTCCTGCATGTCGCCATACCTGTCGCTCCTGGCGGATCTGGTGCGTGGTGTGCGCGGGCGGCAGGTGTCGCGGCGCGCGCGCGAGCGCCTGGCGCGCCGCCTCCACCCACGCCAGCGCCGCGCCCGCCGCCTCCGACTCCTCCTGCATGTCGCCATACCTGTCGCTCCTGGCGGATCTGGTGCGTGGTGTGCGCGGGCGGCAGGTGTCGCGGCGCGCGCGCGAGCGCCTGGCGCGCCGCCTCCACCCACGCCAGCGCCGCGCCCGCCGCCTCCGACTCCTCCTGCATGTCGCCATACCTGTCGCTCCTGGCGGATCTGGTGCGTGGTGTGCGCGGGCGGCAGGTGTCGCGGCGCGCGCGCGAGCGCCTGGCGCGCCGCCTCCACCCACGCCAGCGCCGCGCCCGCCGCCTCCGACTCCTCCTGCATGTCGCCATACCTGTCGCTCCTGGCGGATCTGGTGCGTGGTGTGCGCGGGCGGCAGGTGTCGCGGCGCGCGCGCGAGCGCCTGGCGCGCCGCCTCCACCCACGCCAGCGCCGCGCCCGCCGCCTCCGACTCCTCCTGCATGTCGCCATACCTGTCGCTCCTGGCGGATCTGGTGCGTGGTGTGCGCGGGCGGCAGGTGTCGCGGCGCGCGCGCGAGCGCCTGGCGCGCCGCCTCCACCCACGCCAGCGCCGCGCCCGCCGCCTCCGACACCTTCTGCATGTCGGCTTCCGTCAGATGGTTATATTTCGCGTCACCCGCTCTGCGAGGGTAAAAATAGTACATTACTATAGAGGACGGGAAACGAACGACTACGCTCGGCTGTCTATATCTACTTGGCCTGCAACCCCGTTTCTCGCCGAGATTTGTGTTGTGCTTTTCTCAAACTTGTAATGAAATAATAATTTTAAAAAAATAGGACGATGATGATTGTTTCATGTCCTAATGTGATAGGTTATTCAGTGCGTCGGGTACTGAAGGGGAATAAAAATGTGATTATTTTGGCGCTACGACGCACGCCATTCCGATTTTTTTTTGTATTTTTTATTATTACTTTGAGACAATTAAAGGGGGAACGAAAATTTTATTATTTTTGCGCTAAGACGCACGGTTTCTGCATAACAAAAAAAAACATTATAGGGCTGTAACTCCTAAACCATGCTTCGTAGCGCAAAAATTATCAAATTTTCGCTCCCCTTTAGGAGAAGACCCTAAAATAATATTTAACAAACACAGAGAAGAAAAAAAAAGAAAAAGCATAATGGCCAGACATAGAAGTATTTGTGGCAATAACGAGTGCTTGAGAAAATGAAACATCGAAAAATATGTTATCGATAAGTCAGTCTAAGATTAACAATTCCAAATCAGATCATAATTTCTTGATTACATATATTTAGTTCTTACCTTACCAGTGTTGGGTAAAAAGTAGTTGGATTACAGATTAACGATTATGATTACAAGATGTAGTTTTAACTACAAATTACAATTATTAGGAAAAAGTAGTTGAACCTTTGATTAATGATTACTAACTACATTTTGTAGTTAGTAATCGAATTAATAACTAAATTTTGTAATTTTAATCTGTAATAAATTACTTTATAACTAACTAAGTGCTTTGGCTCAGCGATCCAAAAAGAATCTTGGCCTCCGAAACGAGAGAACGCCACCTGTCCTGATCCAGCGCGGTTTCCTGCCATGAATTGGCATTCAGCCGACGCAGGTCCGCCTCCACGACATCACACCAGCGGTACCTTGGGCGCCCGATCGGTCGACGGCCGGTTGGGCGCCCGATCGGTCGACGGCCGGTTGGGCGCCCGATCGGTCGACGGCCGGTTGGTCGCCCCAAGTACGCTTCCTTGACTACGCGATCCTCCCCCATTCTGAGTAGGTGACCGAGCCAGCGAAGTCTGTGGGATTTAGTTACGCCGATGATATTGGGCTCAGCCACCAACTCTTCGATCTCGGCATTTTTCCGGATCCTCCAGGAGCCGTCGTCATTTCGGACAGGTCCCAGGATCTTCCTGAGCACTTTTCTTTCTGCTATCAGGAGCTGACTTTCCTCTTTTTGAGTTAGTGTCCAGGCCTCACAGCCGTACATAAGAATAGGCCGAATGACGGTTTTATAGATTCTTAGTTTTGTACTCTTACTGAGAAGCCTGGACACCAACACTTTATGGAGGGCTGCACTACATCGTAGTGCGTTTTTAATGCGCAGTGCAATCTCCTCCTCCCGGGTGTTTGTATCGGTGACTGTACATCCGAGGTAGCGGAACTTGTCAACACCCTGATAGACGGTACCCTCCACATGAAGGCTGTCACGGTGAAATTACTTTATGCGATTACAAATTACTTTTACTCAAAGAAATGTTTTCGATCATCTATGTATAATCAGGAAAATGAACGAATTTTAAGTTGATCTTAACATATCAAGTTAGACTTTTCATTTAAAAAGGATTGTTAGTTTTACAAGATTTTGTACAAAGGGACTTATACGAGTATTATTACTTTTCTTTACTGAGAGAGTACTAAAGTACTAAATTAGTCTTCTTTGCCTATCAAAAAGTAATTGAGTAAATTTGATAATAAATTAATGTAAATTCGATTACAAATTACAAAGTAATCTTAATTACAAGTAGTTGTAACTACACGTAATCAACTACAAACAATTCAACTACTTATAATCCAATTTGTAGTTAAAAATACACAAGTAATTGATTACGCCCAACACTGGTACTTACTTATAAGAATAAAAACGTTAACTGTTGAATAGTGTCTAAAAAATAAGGCAACTACCAATGGGTATATATATATATCAAAGAAGATATCGAACGTGTTGTGTATTTCGCAGTAGCTATGCTATTTTTATACAATGTTAAAAATATCTAAAAAATATCTTTTCTTAATAATGAAATCGATAATTTGAAAAATTATAACGCCTGCAAAATTGTAATAGCAAGCAAAATATAAAATGAGCAAAACTTGGAAACCAAAAATAAAACGGCTCGTATTATAATTGAATATGAAGGTACAAAAATTTGGCTTTTATAGAATTTATCAATAACCACGGGAACATAGCGTTATAAAGTACACCCGCCATTCTGACTGTCAGGATGGCGGGTGACCTGTTTTTTGGTGATAACTTTAAGTACCGTGAGGTAAAATTTTTTTTAAAGGAGGTACTAAATAGTACAAATTAGGTACAAAAATATGGTATGGTTTTCATTTAATTTTATTTAGGTACACCCGCCATTCTGACTCTCACATTATTTGCGTGAAAGAACATTTTTGCTATGGGCCACCGTTTACGAGTTATTTAAGAACTAAAAGAGGGACCTGTAAACCTTTTCGTTAGCGCCACCCCCATCCATCAGTACTTTCAGTATGTTATGTAAGGTACCTTTATCTACAACTATGCCATAATTCGCTTATACACATTTATTTCCCCGTTTTTTCCTTCGTTTGGTGGCCTATACTACTGACGAGACTGGAAATTTGCCCCTCTTTATATTCGACATTTTCTATACTTAATAAACATAAGGTCTGGGTTAGCGTTGTTCATAACTATTCCAAAACATACTTAAAAAAATAAAATGTTCTACAGTTGAAATGTATCACTTTCTGCACACTTAGAACAACAATGACCCACTTTGAGAGCATGAGAAATGAAGTATTACTTGTACAAGTCGACGGCCTTCTTGGCGAGCTGTATGGCCAGCGAGTAGTCGTCGAGCGCGCCGGGCCGCAGCTCGAACTCCAGGCGCCGCTGCTTGATGGGCTCGCCCTCCGTGCGCAGCTCCGTCAGCTTGTCCACGTACACCTGCACCGACCAAATGTTTATAGCAGGGGTTCCCAAAGTGTGCGCCGCGGCGCCCTCGTGCGCCGTAGAAAGTAAAGAGGGGCGCCGTGAGTTCTATCATTATCCGAAACCACAAATATTCGCGGGTACCTATTTGAGCGCTCGCATCGGTAAATAATATAGCGTCGTGTCACTCTTTTTCGACAGTGATTTTAAATTTACAAGGGCGCCGTTGCAAAATACTAAACTTGTAACTGCGCCGCATGTTGAAAAAGATTGGGAACCCCTGGTTTATAGCTCTGTCTATCGTTTACGGCTAAACTACCGAACCTATTTCGATGAGACAGCTTGAGAATGGACCTGTCTACTTTACTTTTTAAAGACTGAATCCTACTCGGGCAGAGCAAGAGGCTCAGTTAGATGTAGATATACTTGTATCAGCCGGACCGGATTCGATTCGATTGGATTATATTAACGAACGACTGAATGATCCGGGAGGCGCACCTGTCTGTTCTGGTCCTCGCCCTCCTCGTAAAGCCAGGCCTCGAGCGCGTCGAGCGCGGCCACGAGGCGCGCGCGCTGCGCCGGCTCCACGAACTCGTGCAGCGCCTCGCCGTCGCCGAGCTTGCCGCGCAGCTCGCACACGTACTGATCCCAGTCTGTACCTGTCTGTTCTGGTCCTCGCCCTCCTCGTAGAGCCAGGCCTCGAGCGCGTCGAGCGCGGCCACGAGGCGCGCGCGCTGCGCCGGCTCCACGAACTTGTGCAGCGCCTCGCCGTCGCCGAGCTTGCCGCGCAGCTCGCACACGTACTGATCCCAGTCTGTACCTGTCTGTTCTGGTCCTCGCCCTCCTCGTAGAGCCAGGCCTCGAGCGCGTCGAGCGCGGCCACGAGGCGCGCGCGCTGCGCCGGCTCCACGAACTCGTGCAGCGCCTCGCCGTCGCCGAGCTTGCCGCGCAGTTCGCACACGTACTGATCCCAGTCTGTACCTGTCTGTTCTGGTCCTCGCCCTCCTCGTAGAGCCAGGCCTCGAGCGCGTCGAGCGCGGCCACGAGGCGCGCGCGCTGCGCCGGCTCCACGAACTCGTGCAGCGCCTCGCCGTCGCCGAGCTTGCCGCGCAGCTCGCACACGTACTGATCCCAGTCTGTACCTGTCTGTTCTGGTCCTCGCCCTCCTCGTAGAGCCAGGCCTCGAGCGCGTCGAGCGCGGCCACGAGGCGCGCGCGCTGCGCCGGCTCCACGAACTCGTGCAGCGCCTCGCCGTCGCCGAGCTTGCCGCGCAGCTCGCACACGTACTGATCCCAGTCTGTACCTGTCTGTTCTGGTCCTCGCCCTCCTCGTAGAGCCAGGCCTCGAGCGCGTCGAGCGCGGCCACGAGGCGCGCGCGCTGCGCCGGCTCCACGAACTCGTGCAGCGCCTCGCCGTCGCCGAGCTTGCCGCGCAGCTCGCACACGTACTGATCCCAGTCTGTACCTGTCTGTTCTGGTCCTCGCCCTCCTCGTAGAGCCAGGCCTCGAGCGCGTCGAGCGCGGCCACGAGGCGCGCGCGCTGCGCCGGCTACACGAACTCGTGCAGCGCCTCGCCGTCGCCGAGCTTGCCGCGCAGCTCGCACACGTACTGATCCCAGTCTGTACCTGTCTGTTCTGGTCCTCGCCCTCCTCGTAGAGCCAGGCCTCGAGCGCGTCGAGCGCGGCCACGAGGCGCGCGCGCTGCGCCGGCTCCACGAACTCGTGCAGCGCCTCGCCGTCGCCGAGCTTGCCGCGCAGCTCGCACACGTACTGATCCCAGTCTGTACCTGTCTGTTCTGGTCCTCGCCCTCCTCGTAGAGCCAGGCCTCGAGCGCGTCGAGCGCGGCCACGAGGCGCGCGCGCTGCGCCGGCTCCACGAACTCGTGCAGCGCCTCGCCGTCGCCGAGCTTGCCGCGCAGCTCGCACACGTACTGATCCCAGTCTGTACCTGTCTGTTCTGGTCCTCGCCCTCCTCGTAGAGCCAGGCCTCGAGCGCGTCGAGCGCGGCCACGAGGCGCGCGCGCTGCGCCGGCTCCACGAACTCGTGCAGCGCCTCGCCGTCGCCGAGCTTGCCGCGCAGCTCGCACACGTACTGATCCCAGTCTGTACCTGTCTGTTCTGGTCCTCGCCCTCCTCGTAGAGCCAGGCCTCGAGCGCGTCGAGCGCGGCCACGAGGCGCGCGCGCTGCGCCGGCTCCACGAACTCGCGCAGCGCCTCGCCGTCGCCGAGCTTGCCGCGCAGCTCGCACACGTACTGATCCCAGTCTGTACCTGTCTGTTCTGGTCCTCGCCCTCCTCGTAGAGCCAGGCCTCGAGCGCGTCGAGCGCGGCCACGAGGCGCGCGCGCTGCGCCGGCTCCACGAACTCGTGCAGCGCCTCGCCGTCGCCGAGCTTGCCGCGCAGCTCGCACACGTACTGATCCCAGTCTGTACCTGTCTGTTCTGGTCCTCGCCCTCCTCGTAGAGCCAGGCCTCGAGCGCGTCGAGCGCGGCCACGAGGCGCGCGCGCTGCGCCGGCTCCACGAACTCGTGCAGCGCCTCGCCGTCGCCGAGCTTGCCGCGCAGCTCGCACACGTACTGATCCCAGTCTGTACCTGTCTGTTCTGGTCCTCGCCCTCCTCGTAGAGCCAGGCCTCGAGCGCGTCGAGCGCGGCCACGAGGCGCGCGCGCTGCGCCGGCTCCACGAACTCGTGCAGCGCCTCGCCGTCGCCGAGCTTGCCGCGCAGCTCGCACACGTACTGATCCCAGTCTGTACCTGTCTGTTCTGGTCCTCGCCCTCCTCGTAGAGCCAGGCCTCGAGCGCGTCGAGCGCGGCCACGAGGCGCGCGCGCTGCGCCGGCTCCACGAACTCGTGCAGCGCCTCGCCGTCGCCGAGCTTGCCGCGCAGCTCGCACACGTACTGATCCCAGTCTGTACCTGTCTGTTCTGGTCCTCGCCCTCCTCGTAGAGCCAGGCCTCGAGCGCGTCGAGCGCGGCCACGAGGCGCGCGCGCTGCGCCGGCTCCACGAACTCGTGCAGCGCCTCGCCGTCGCCGAGCTTGCCGCGCAGCTCGCACACGTACTGATCCCAGTCTGTACCTGTCTGTTCTGGTCCTCGCCCTCCTCGTAGAGCCAGGCCTCGAGCGCGTCGAGCGCGGCCACGAGGCGCGCGCGCTGCGCCGGCTCCACGAACTCGTGCAGCGCCTCGCCGTCGCCGAGCTTGCCGCGCAGCTCGCACACGTACTGATCCCAGTCTGTACCTGTCTGTTCTGGTCCTCGCCCTCCTCGTAGAGCCAGGCCTCGAGCGCGTCGAGCGCGGCCACGAGGCGCGCGCGCTGCGCCGGCTCCACGAACTCGTGCAGCGCCTCGCCGTCGCCGAGCTTGCCGCGCAGCTCGTACACGTACTCCTCCAGCGCGTTGCGCGCATCCGCGCGCTCCTTCTCCTGCCGATCCTGCGCCTGCATCTTGCCCTGCGGGGAACCAATGTGAGGGGAACTTTTACATAGGATAAGAAAAATCCAAGATATATTCTGGCAAACCAGCTTTATCAGTGCAAAAAGACGGCAAATTTGAAAACATAGGCCCAAGGGATCGATTCTCATAGAAATTTTGAATTTTAAACTTCGATGTAAAATTTCGTCTTTGTAATTATGAGGGGCTATCAATTAATAACGTCATACAAAGTAAGGGCGGGAAAGTGGTCTGAAAAGAATCACGTATGATCACCATGGGGGTAGGGGAGTAGAAAAATAGGTATGACGAGTATTTTTTTCTTAAATTGGCCCAAGCCATATTTAACGTTAACAATATGTGTCGTGTGAAAATAGTTTTTGGACCCTAGATGCTTTGTACAATTTTATTTGTGTGCTACTATAATACCATACCCCATCCCAAAATCAGGGAGATTAGGTTTAACTACGTCTGGAATTTCTGGATAGCACACATCTGCCTACAAACCTACCAGTATCTTACAAACTTTTTTTTTTTATATTTGGTCAGCAGGTGACTAAGCTTGCTTATTCTAAACAAAAAAATTGAGTTATGATGAACATATATGTACGAAAAAACGACGTTTTCTTAAATCGTCTATTTTTTGTCTCTCAACTGTACTCAACTTGTCACACAACTATTTTTACAGGTACTAAACCTAAGACAATAATGTAACTACTTATATATATGTAAAAATACAATCTAAAGTATATCATTACATCTATAAGATAATACATACAATGCCGACTTTGTGAATTCATTCAGAGCACATGAGAATAGGTCAATATTCTCCGCCATTACGTTGAGGGTCCGCACAGCGCGCGTCAGCGGCGCCAGACCGAGCCGACGCCGGCGCCACACATACCCGTCGGGCACGTACACGCTCCCATACCTCAATACCTTGACTGTTGTGCAGTTATTGGTTGTAGAGTAAAAATAAATATATAAAAATAATTGTATGGTAAAGCTTTTGTCCAAAGTAATTATAAAATATTCATAAAGATATTCGAGATATGAGCAAAAATCTGAAAAAATATATTTTTTCTATCGTTTCGGTTTTTGGAAAATGTTCGATATGGTGGTAATTAGCGTAACGGACTTAAGTGCCACTACAGTCTATGGCTCTTAAGACCATTGTGAGTACGCTGTGAAAATGACTCAACGAAGAATCTTTTTGTTTTTACATGCTTAAGCATATCGATCTTATCGCGAGGAATACATCTCACAGAGCCACTAGTCGTAGTCATAGAAGAAATATATATGGTACTTTGCATTGTTCAGCAAAGTAAGGACATCATTGATATCCAAAGAAATATAAAACTCATCACAATAATATTCCGACAAACACGCATAATTTGCGGCTTTTATTTGATTAAGAGCCCTTATTCCTTAGAGTGAAAAACGAACATTTAAGTGCATGATTTTTCTTAGGAAGATTTCTTTGAAATTGCGCCTGCTCTTTTCTAAGACATGATTTTCCGAGTTATTTGAACTTAACATATTAAACATTAAAGGTACTAAATCCTGGCGTAATTAAAACAATTGTACCTTAGCGTTTTTTCTTAAAAATGAGATCGATAACGTGAAAAATTATAACGCCTGCAAAATTGTAATAGCAAGCAAAATATAAAATGAGTATAACTTGGAAACCACAAATAAAATGGCTCATATTATAGTTAGGGAGGCGAGGTAGCTAAATGGCGTAATTCAACGGCGCCGTCGAGACCTATCAAAATCGAAAGATAAAATAATTTCGAAAAGAAAAGCTCGTATGGTAAAAACCATTTTAGCGGTGGGTTTGGCGTGTACGGTTTTTCAAAAATGTTAAAAAAAACAGTTACTTGGGCATTCTCGAGCGCGTCAGATATTCATACTACGTATGCCCCAAGTGCCTCTGATAACAACGGTATACTAATCTGCCGGTTTGCTTGGTGGGGGTAGGAATATAAAGTAGTCAAAAATGCAAAAAAAAAAAATTTACTCGAGCGCGTCTGATTTTCGGAAGGGGTATTAAGTAGGCCCCAAGAAAGCTCCCTTTAAAAAAAGTGACGATTTCGGTGTGACGATAAGTTACGATGAATTTTTGAAAATGCAAAAAAAAAAGTTTTTTTTGAAATACTCGAGCGCGTCAGATTTTCATAGGGGAGGTTTATCTCGGTATCCTGAAAGCATATTTTCTTAATCTGACAAAAATGTTGGTGGGTTCTCTTAATCTGACCGAAAAAGTTTTTTTGGTTTCTTTATTTCCTTTCTTTCTCCTTGATAAAACGGGGATTTTAAGAATGACAATAAAGCGATAGATGCAACCAACGTAAATGTAGATGAAATGTAGTACGAAGTACATGAAACTGTACATGTTATCATGTTAATAATACTTTTGTATACAGATACGCGTAACTTTTTCCGAGTCCACGAAAATTGTCGAGAAGCTTTAGAAAAATAATAATTTATAGATATAATAAAAGTCACATAATTTAATCATCGTTCTTTCATATCAATTTTTTTAACACCCTCAGTTTTCGAGATATACTCAAAAAACCGGGATCGGGAGTTTGAGTTTTTATGATGCTTCAAGTCAAAAAGTTTTAACTTTAGACAAAAATGTAAAGAGACCTTTTTTGTGTAAAATAAAATTACCTTTTTTGTTCATTTAACCTTTTTTTTTTTGTAAAATGTATCGTTCGCGACTTATATGCCGCAACGCGTTTTTCGGAAGACGAAATGGCTCCTCCACACTTCCGGTCATGCGGAAACCGGCAGATTTTTTATTTTTAGTAAGTTTTAGATTATATTCTTCAAAATAAAAATAAAAATAATTGCGCTCGAGAATGCCGGATTGACGTTTCTTTTTTACAAATTCGCGACCCTATAACTCGGCGGCGTCAAGGACTTATCGTCAGATTAGTTAAATTTAGTCTTAAAACACTAAAATCAACCCCCAATATCTTAATCTGACATATAGAGCTAAATACTTTACAAGGTGGTTCTATTAGGTCTAAGGTATCTAGTATCTATCTCATATCTTAAACTGCCACGCTCGAGTATTACCGAAAATTCCCCTATTCGCCGCCCTAACTATTATAATTGAATGTGAAGGTACAAAAATTTGGCATTTATAGATTTTATCAATAACCACGGGAACATAGCGTAATAAAGTACACCCGCCATTCTGACTGTCAGGATGGCGGGTGACCTGTTTTTTGATGATAACTTTATGAACCGTGAGGTACAATTTTTTTTAAAGGAGGTACTAAATAGTACAAATCAGGTACAAAAATATGGTATGCTTTTCATTTGATTTTATTTAGGTACACCCGCCATTCTGACTCTCACTATAGTTTCGCCATGTCCGTCTGTCTGTCTGTCTATCTGTCCGAGGCTTTGCTTCGTGGTCGTTAGTGCTAGAAAGCTGAAATTTGGCATGGATATATTAATCAATAAAGACGACAAAGTCGTACAATAAAATCTAAAATAGTACATTACGATACAAGTGCGAAAAATAGGAAATTCGAAACGAGTGGCGATAAATTAAAACACGACCGAAGGGAGTGTTTTAAATCGACACGAGTTGCGAATTACCTATTCGCACATGTATCGTACAACGTTTTACAGTACATATGGCCCTTTAACCCATTCATTGCCGAAGACGCGAATTCGCGTCCTATGTATGTGTAATCGTAATGCCGAGGACGCGATTTCGCGTCCTCGAGTTATTTGTTTTTTTTTGCTAGAAAACAACTGTACTTAAATGCTGATACCAAAATGTTACTTTATTTATGAAGGATAATATTATACTGTTGCTGGTTTTTGGATTCAGTGCATCTGTAATTTTCATAATTCTTATCTCGGATGCCGAAGACGCGAATTCGCGTCCCATGTTATGTGTAATCGTTATGCCGAGGACGCGATTTCGCGTCCTCGAGTTGTGTTTTTTTTTGCTAGAAAACAACTGTACTTAAATGCTGATACCAAAATGTTACTTTATTTATGAAGGATAATATTATACTGTTGCTGGTTTTTAGATTCAGTGCATTTGTAATTTTCATAATTCTTATCTCGGATGCCGAAGACGCGAATTCACGTCCGATCGTAATTCCGGGGTCGCGATTTCGCGGCCTCGTTTTTTTACTAGAAAACAACTATTTATTTATTTTTTGAAGGTGAATATTATACTTCGGTTTTTGGATTCAGTGCATTTGTAATTTAGAAAAAATAGTTTTTGCTAGAAAAACACTTATTTAAAAAAACTTATCCCGAGATGTAATTTTTAAAGACAAATTGTATACTGTTACCGGTTATTAAAATAAACACATTTGTAATACTCAACATTTTCATTTCGGGTGAAGCGGAGGCGGATTCCCGTCCATTATGTTTATATTAGGTAATTGTCATTTACCTTTTATCGCGAAAAATATTTAATGATAGTAATTTAATCATGTGCCATATACTTTATAAGTGATTGTGGCAATTAATAATACAAACTACTAAAATAATTTAGATACGCAGACATGTTTATGTCCAGGGGTACTAAACATTTTCGACTGTATATTTAACTATAATAAAATGGGTTGCATTTAATATTTAATATTTTTGTCCATTATCTAAACACTTGCTTTAAACACTTTCTTTAACTTTTATAATCTTACTAAAAACCATTAAAAACTCATATACGTCTGAAGTATACGGCCGTCACGTCTATACTGAATACGTTTTCGACAAAAACTGTTTTTAGGCGCAAAAATTTCACTTACGATGCCGAAAACGCGAAATTGCGTCCTTGACAACGTAATGCCGCGGACGCGAATTCGCGCCCTTGAAATAGGTTAACCTAATGCCGCGGACGCGAACTCGCGTCCATGAAATGTTAACGTAATGCCGCGGACGCGAATTCGCGTCGTCGCGTGGAAGGCGGCGGCACTGCGTGATGAGTAAAAATATGAGGCGTCGGCAATGAATGGGTTAAATGTTCGACACAGTAACGTAATATGCTACTTCTCGCACTAGTGCTATAAAGTAGCCCCATATGTACTGTAAATTTAATTTTTCTTATGGTACCTCCCCTACACGTAAAGAAGGGGTGAAATTTTTTTTTCGCTTCAACCCTAGAGTTTAGGGTATCGTTGGAAAGGTCTTTCAAAACTCATAGGGGTTTTCAACAAACATTTTTTGATAAAGTGAATATATTCGGAGATAATCGCTCCGAAAGAAAAAAAAATGTGTCCCCCCCCCTCTAACTTTTGAACCATAGGTCCAAAAAATATTAAAAAAATCGTGGAAGTAGAGCTTAAGAAAGACATTAAATGAAAACTATAGCGGACATGATCAGTTTAGCTGTTTTTGAATTGTCGCAAAAAGTTTTCCCATAGTAAAAATACTTACTTTAATTAGGTACTGATTATGCAAATTTGCCTATTTGTTTAACTCGGGTGAAAGGTACCGTTTCATCCCTTGGTTAACAATTTACTATACTTTAAGCTCCAGTTTAGCTTTTTGTGACGGAAGAGTAACTACGGAACCCTACACTGAGCGTGGCCCGACATGCTCTTGGCCGGTTTTATTTAATATTATGTGACGCGTTATCTTGGGCTGACATAAGAGACGCTCAAAACTGTGTTGTCCTGTGTGTCAAAAAGTTGATTCGCCCCTCTAACATTTTCTTTAATTGTAAAAATAACACGTCTATTTACCTCTTGCTCCATGTAGGAGTTGAGCTCGGGCTGCGAGAAGCCGTGGGTGCGCGCGTCGATCGGCAACTCGACGGTCTTTACTAACACTTTCTTCTTGTCTTTCGACTTGTCCTTTTTATCGTCAGATTCCTGAAATATTACACGAACGGTTCACATCTTTCATAGACTGATTTCCCCATCACCAACGCTGCTTGGAAAAATGATTATGTTTATTGCGCGACTCTATTGCAGCTTAACTGCCTAGAGGATAAAAAGAAGAGGATAGTTTTCCAAGCGGCGCGGTGCACCCATTTGCACCAGAGCTGTTCCAAAATCCACACTAACTACTAGGATAAAAGAAAGCTTACTTCACTACATCTTCATCTGCAACGCTGCCAGAGAAAAGTTAGAAACAAATATAACCGTAAGGACAAAAACATGCGCGGACACAGAGACAGAACTGTAAAGAAACTTCACTTGACGAATGCATGAAAATAAAAGGAATTAAAAGGCGATATTCAAAAGCCTTATGAAAGTACTGTGCAAATGGGGCCTCGGAGCGAGGAGGGGGATGACACAAAGCATGGATGTCTGCTGGCTCATTCGGGGTTACTACAATATCTGTCTAATAAAATAATACAAGAATAAAGTGTGAAGCTACAGAAGGTCTATTCAATCTTATTGTTTTATTTACCAGTCAATCAACTAGCTCCAATAGCATTACTTTGAATCAGTTATTTAACCAATAGGGAATATTACGCAAAACTGCGTAGGGGGCGCCACTAGCACAATTTGAGGGCCTACTTCGAAACACGAAGCATCTAAATTCCGTTACAGTAAGACGGACTTTTTTTCAAGGCTAGGAGCAGCTTTTTCCTACGCAAGTATTGATATTAGTTACATCAGGTAAAAAGTCAGATTGAATAGACGTGAGAGCGTGAATAAGTCAGCAAACATCTCGCAAATCACTCGACACTCGCGCTACCGACACGTACCCCGCTGAACCACGATCCTACTCTCTGTGTCCACGACTGTCTTTGCTGAGGCTCCCCTTGCATATCGTCTTCCCTCACCTCTTGGTTCTCGGGCCCATTCTGCTGTTGCTCTTGTGACCCGTTAGTTTCCATGGGCGTTTCCTGGTTGTTCGCGTTCTCGTTTTCCATTTCTATGCTGTCGCTCTGGGCGTCCGCTTTCTTTTCTACCAACGACGCTGACGCGACAGTGACGATTCCGTGAATGTTCACTCTCACTTTCAATTTTACTTTCTGTGATTCGCCCTCAGAGGTTGGCTGAACATCCTTTATGTTCCATTGACCTATGGAAAAATGTTTTCTAGAGTACTACTATTACAAAAGCTTTGTAACTAATAAAACCAAGTGAAAAAACTGGACAGAAAGATGTTTGACGCCACTTACCGATGAACGAATCGGGATAGGGCACGGGGTCAGTATAGTAGGCTCTGACTGAGAACGGTTCTTTTCTGTAGAATGTCAGCATTTTAGAGAATGGTGCTTGATGGAAAGCTGGGAACACCTAGGGAGGTAAAAGATATTATAAAAAATAAAATAAAATAACAAAATGGAATATAATTTAACCATTTAACGAGTAATTTCATTTTTTTAAACAGTTATTGTTTAAAATGTAAACATTGGTTGCATAGTTATTTGCATATCATAACTTGCTAAATAAAAACTAACTATGGAAGTTACATTCAATGATTCTGTTGTGTAACGGTATAACTTGAGAATTCATTGTCCCACGCCGAAATTAAATACATACATTGCGTTCAGACTACTCGGAGCGATATGTAGTTCTCGTTCCGCAACCGACGCACGGGGCGAGGATATCCTCGTCAGCAGCATCCAGGGTCTGCACGTACATACCTCCAGGTCACCGTCCTCGCCGCGCGCCGCGTCCCAGGCGAGGCGCACGGCGTAGGGCTGCACGTCGGTGACGCTGAACTCGCGCACGCGCACGGCCGGGCTCAGCATGGCGCACTGCAGCGCGCAGCCGCGCGACGAGAGTGGTACATACCTCCAGGTCACCGTCCTCGCCGCGCGCCGCGTCCCAGGCGAGGCGCACGGCGTAGGGCTGCACGTCGGTGACGCTGAACTCGCGCACGCGCACGGCCGGGCTCAGCATGGCGCACTGCAGCGCGCAGCCGCGCGACGAGAGTGGTACATACCTCCAGGTCACCGTCCTCGCCGCGCGCCGCGTCCCAGGCGAGGCGCACGGCGTAGGGCTGCACGTCGGTGACGCTGAACTCGCGCACGCGCACGGCCGGGCTCAGCATGGCGCACTGCAGCGCGCAGCCGCGCGACGAGAGTGGTACATTCCTCCAGGTCACCGTCCTCGCCGCGCGCCGCGTCCCAGGCGAGGCGCACGGCGTAGGGCTGCACGTCGGTGACGCTGAACTCGCGCACGCGCACGGCCGGGCTCAGCATGGCGCACTGCAGCGCGCAGCCGCGCGACGAGAGTGGTACATACCTCCAGGTCACCGTCCTCGCCGCGCGCCGCGTCCCAGGCGAGGCGCACGGCGTAGGGCTGCACGTCGGTGACGCTGAACTCGCGCACGCGCACGGCCGGGCTCAGCATGGCGCACTGCAGCGCGCAGCCGCGCGACGAGAGTGGTACATACCTCCAGGTCACCGTCCTCGCCGCGCGCCGCGTCCCAGGCGAGGCGCACGGCGTAGGGCTGCACGTCGGTGACGCTGAACTCGCGCACGCGCACGGCCGGGCTCAGCATGGCGCACTGCAGCGCGCAGCCGCGCGACGAGAGTGGTACATACCTCCAGGTCACCGTCCTCGCCGCGCGCCGCGTCCCAGGCGAGGCGCACGGCGTAGGGCTGCACGTCGGTGACGCTGAACTCGCGCACGCGCACGGCCGGGCTCAGCATGGCGCACTGCAGCGCGCAGCCGCGCGACGAGAGTGGTACATACCTCCAGGTCACCGTCCTCGCCGCGCGCCGCGTCCCAGGCGAGGCGCACGGCGTAGGGCTGCACGTCGGTGACGCTGAACTCGCGCACGCGCACGGCCGGGCTCAGCATGGCGCACTGCAGCGCGCAGCCGCGCGACGAGAGTGGTACATACCTCCAGGTCACCGTCCTCGCCGCGCGCCGCGTCCCAGGCGAGGCGCACGGCGTAGGGCTGCACGTCGGTGACGCTGAACTCGCGCACGCGCACGGCCGGGCTCAGCATGGCGCACTGCAGCGCGCAGCCGCGCGACGAGAGTGGTACATACCTCCAGGTCACCGTCCTCGCCGCGCGCCGCGTCCCAGGCGAGGCGCACGGCGTAGGGCTGCACGTCGGTGACGCTGAACTCGCGCACGCGCACGGCCGGGCTCAGCATGGCGCACTGCAGCGCGCAGCCGCGCGACGAGAGTGGTACATTCCTCCAGGTCACCGTCCTCGCCGCGCGCCGCGTCCCAGGCGAGGCGCACGGCGTAGGGCTGCACGTCGGTGACGCTGAACTCGCGCACGCGCACGGCCGGGCTCAGCATGGCGCACTGCAGCGCGCAGCCGCGCGACGAGAGTGGTACATACCTCCAGGTCACCGTCCTCGCCGCGCGCCGCGTCCCAGGCGAGGCGCACGGCGTAGGGCTGCACGTCGGTGACGCTGAACTCGCGCACGCGCACGGCCGGGCTCAGCATGGCGCACTGCAGCGCGCAGCCGCGCGACGAGAGTGGTACATACCTCCAGGTCACCGTCCTCGCCGCGCGCCGCGTCCCAGGCGAGGCGCACGGCGTAGGGCTGCACGTCGGTGACGCTGAACTCGCGCACGCGCACGGCCGGGCTCAGCATGGCGCACTGCAGCGCGCAGCCGCGCGACGAGAGTGGTACATACCTCCAGGTCACCGTCCTCGCCGCGCGCCGCGTCCCAGGCGAGGCGCACGGCGTAGGGCTGCACGTCGGTGACGCTGAACTCGCGCACGCGCACGGCCGGGCTCAGCATGGCGCACTGCAGCGCGCAGCCGCGCGACGAGAGTGGTACATACCTCCAGGTCACCGTCCTCGCCGCGCGCCGCGTCCCAGGCGAGGCGCACGGCGTAGGGCTGCACGTCGGTGACGCTGAACTCGCGCACGCGCACGGCCGGGCTCAGCATGGCGCACTGCAGCGCGCAGCCGCGCGACGAGAGTGGTACATACCTCCAGGTCACCGTCCTCGCCGCGCGCCGCGTCCCAGGCGAGGCGCACGGCGTAGGGCTGCACGTCGGTGACGCTGAACTCGCGCACGCGCACGGCCGGGCTCAGCATGGCGCACTGCAGCGCGCAGCCGCGCGACACCGCCTCGTCCTGTGAACCGGACACGGCTACTAATCGGCATTTCATATTGGCCTTTAGGTACAATAATACACTCATACTTTTTCTATTAATATTTTACGGTGTACTATTTCACTTACGAACCTTACCCACGTCCTTCTTTTTGTCTATCTTTAACAAACGAATTTTTGACATTATTTTGAATAATTTATTAATAACCCGTTTCCAGGCCGCAGCAATCTACGAGGATTTCCCAAAATCCTAATATATTTCAATTAATCCAGCTTAGATGATTCATTTGGTGACAAGTCACATTTCTCGTATTGAATTTGAACCATAAATCGAAATATTAAAGTTGGAATTGTATTGGCGCGTATGTAGTCGATAAATCGTCCTATTAATGCCTGGAAAAGGGTTTATGATTTCTTTCAAGTGTGCCTGTAGTTGTAACCGTATAGTTTGTGTCATCCACGATGACGCGCAGATTTGTCAAATCTAACCTTTAATAACAACAAGCGTCGTAGTGAATGACACGATTAAAATAAATTCTTTCGCACCATGAATGAAACCAAACACTAGAAAGCTATTGGACAAACATTTTTGACACAGTATCTGTTTAATAAATCGGAAAGAAATACAAGACTCGTTTCGAACGGAAAAATGTGCACGGTGTCAAAAAGTTTTTTATGTAGATAATACCTAATATCTAAATTCAAAAGCTACTCAGCCACCTAACCTAACTCGCACCTAACCCTAACCAAGGTTAATGCCTAGATTAGGTTAGGTTTGTAACCTAGGTTAGGGCAGAACAAACTCATGTGTGTAACAGAACCCATATTTGACACTTATCTTACTCACCTGGTTAAGTGTTGTAGAAGCAACTTTCCCAAATACTTGTTCAATCAGAGCTTTAACAGCAGGCACTCTAGTAGATCCACCTACAATCTCCACTGAGTTGATGTCCTCAGGGCGTAGTTCTACAAAAAAAAAACAATTATAACTTAGAAGTTACAAAATTGTCTGCATAAACATGTTCTATAGATTGGGGTGTCATATAATCATATTGATTAAATAAACTCACTAGCATTGTGGAGTATAGATCTTAGGGTCCTCTCGACTCGGTTGAAGGTGTCAGCACAGATCTCCTCCATCTGCGAGCGCTGCATCTCGCCTGACACATCTCTTTCCTCCATGAAGCATTCAACATTGAGAGGCAGTTTAGTACTGTTTGCTGACATTTGTTTCTTCAGCTTCTCTACCTCTTGGAGCAAACGGAAGAAAGCCCTGAAAAATTAAATTACTCAACTCTACACTTCCCCCTTTCTAGTTCGACACATGTGACCCAGTCAGGACATGAATGTAGATTGTCTAGCCGCGTAAGGCCTAATGTGCATTAAAATGTATGCTCCTTCAAAAATCTTTTCTTTTGTTTGCTTTCTCAAACAAGCGAAATTGATACCAATTTACCATACAAAAAAGGTTCAAATTAAAAATAGAAAAAGTTTGTATGGCCACCATACTTATGAGGCTAGAAGAAGCTATTATTATAATTTCAATTATTATTTAGGGGCTTGTGTTCTTTACATGAACCTTTCATATAGAACAATAATTATTTTCATGAATTAAATTGGCGCAAATTTCAAACCTCGTACCTCTGGTTTTTCCTAGCATCTAGCTTAAGTCTAGTTAGGATGTCCTGGCAGAAGTATTCAGCCAATGCCATGTCTATGTCGCGGCCTCCACAGTGGGCGTCAGTGGCGGTGGCCAGCACTCGCAGCTTACCCTTGTTAAAGGCACATGCGGACACCTATACACAACATTAATAAAAATCATTGAATAATAAAACTAAAAAGTTTTATAATCACAGATACATTATCCCAGGATAAATGGCTATGCCTGTTTTCAGTTTTCTCTTTGTCTGTACTGTGCATTGCTTTTTATATATAAATACATTGATTAGAGTAAATTTAAGTAAAGATGCAACTAGACAACAAGTTTCTCTGAGATTATGTAGCCTACAAAAAGTTAAAACAATATTAAAATATTTTCTATAAATTACCTGCAGGGAACTATGTCCAAAGTCTACAAAAACAACATTTCTAGGTTTTTCTTCAGGGGCAGGCAGATCTTGTTTGTATATACCGTAGGCAAGAGCAGTGGCAGTGGTTTCATTCATCAGACGTAGCACGTTAAGCCCTAGAAGCAAAAAACATTTCATCATGCAATATCAGTTTCACTGATATTCACTTGTGATTAACTATGCAATCAGCCATATGTGAATTCAGAGATATTGTTTTCAATAACGTAACAAATAAATGTGATTATACAAACAGGATATTTTTCTTTGATTAACTTTGGGCCATTTAAATATATAAAAGAAAGTGCTTTGATTTAAAATACATAAAATGTAATTGTTTACATATACTAGGTATATTTAATGATACTTCAGTGAGTAGTGCAAAATGAACTTTATGCCCTTGACCAAACATATCCCAATGGTTCAGAGTTATAATAGCTCTCAATCAATTAACAATTTATGACATGGGAAAACAAGGCACACATATTCAATGTTTAACTTTTCCAGTCCTGGAACATTTAGCATGCTCTTTATGTTTTCCAGTAGAATAAGATAATTTTAACTGTGGTACAACTTAAAGGATTAGTTGAAATCAGTTTAAATTGTTTAATAAATTTAAAATAGATTTCTTTTAAAACAGAGATATCTCAGACAGAGAATCAGATCTCTTGAAACTAACAGATTCTTGAGGTCAACAGAAAAACACAAACATTGTAATCAAAGGTGTGAATTACCAGAGATGGCAGCAGCATCTAACAGAGCATTTCTCTCAGCATTGGTGAAGTAGCTGGGCACAGAGATGACACAGTCATTCACTTGAGTACCGAGGGCCGTAGCTGCAATATCCTTGAGCTTTGTAAACAACATTGCGGTTATCTGGAACATATATGTAATAGTAAGTGAAATAATGTCAATTATCCTTACTTGTGACGAGACTTGCATTGTAAAGATGTGTGAACTGTGATCTTATTTTGTACAGGCATTTACATTGACCTGACTTGATGTAATTTTAAACAAAAAAACTGACCTGCCCCACAGAAAACAAGGACTGACTAATCAAACATATAGATTCCTCTATCAAGGCACCATCTAGTACTAAAGCAGAAACGCTTTCCACATAGATTTTCCAACATTGACCCGCCTATTGCTATCTGTATTGCATATGCAGAATTTTATTGCTGACCCATAATTATATGATTGTCAATGTCACTGTGCGATTTTGACAGCAATATAATTATGCGTATGCAACAGAGATAGCATCAGGCAGGTCAATGTACGAAAATCTATCTGGAGTGTTTCTTCTTTAACAAACAAGCATAAATGTCAAGGTAGTTTTCCATTCAAGTCTAAATAACTTTTTGATTTCATACAATACTAACTGATGACATTCAACATAACCTTAACAAATTAACATAGCTTTGTAGTGAGGTTTCATACCTTAATCAGTGGCTTCAAATTCTAACTATTAAGAATACAAAAACATATTTCAGAAAAGAAATAATTGTTTTAACTAGGCCATCATACCTGTTCAGGGCTGAAAACATTTTCTTCACCTAGATAGTGGACTCTGATACCAATTCCATCATCAGGTCTTTGTTCCACCTTGAAAGGGAAGTGTTTCAACTCTTTTTGCACATGTGGGTCCGAGTACTTCCGGCCTAACAATCTTTTGAACCCAAAAACGGTGTTTTTCATATTTGTAACTGTCTGATTCTTTGCAGCAACTCCCAATATTCGATTTTTTGATGAAAATGCAACACATGATCTGAAATTGCAAACAAAAATCTAACCTCAAAAAGGTAAGAGAGTAACCTAATCGCCTTTTATAGCTCACGACTGATAAAAATGAATAGAGAATTCCTATTTGTAACACTAAGAAATTGCTGAGAGTGACACAGCATAATAACCACAAAAATATAATGAAAAAGTTAATGGCAACTGTAAGAACTGATAAAAATATATATTTTCAACGAACTTAAAAGTCTGATGAAGTACATTATCCAAATAGGCTACTCTTACTTCCATACAAGGTATCGACATGAACATGACGTGCAAATCATCAAATCCTTGAAAGTGTCGAGTAAATATCGCGAGGATAATTAAAATGAAAAAGATTGCGGTTTTCATGTCAGGAAGTGAATATTAAATTTAAGAAATACTTACGGTGTACCTCGAAGACTGTAATCATTAGCTATTGTTTCAATGCCACCTGCTTTTGCCACAGCAATGTAGCAAGATTCATTGCCGAAATCAATACCTATGACAGACATAGCAGCCATTGGAACACAAAATTATTTATTTGTCGAATTGCAAGACGAATGGAGCTCTCTCTCAAATTAACAAGCACGAAAAACACGACGTCGAAAATCACTTTCAATACGCGATGAACAAATTGCCGGTTTGTCGCTCAGGTCTCTCGCGATGGCTAGTGGTTTGCTATGTGCTGCGTGCCCGAATTTTCTAGAAATTGACAGAATTAAAGTGTTGCCTGTTGAATTACTTTTTATAGTGCTTTTACATTCCCGTGCGAGTGACTTGGCGAGCCGAGTCACTAGACGGTGGGCAAGTGGCTCGTCTCGTGGCTCGGCTCGCGCCTCACCAGGCTCGCGTCCGGAGCGGTATTTTAAGATTTTTGAGTTACAGTAATAATATATACTAATCTATGATTTGGAGCAAGCACGAGTCAAAAGTGGCATCATCCACATTTGATCCACATCCATCCACACTTTATCAGGCCCGATATCAGGGCCGAAATCGAGAGAAATAATATTTTTCTGTTTCTAAAAATATCAGCACATCGTTTACAATATTTGAAATTTTATGTATACACAGCCACATATTACTATACTACGTCGGTGGCAAACAAGCATACGGTCCGCCTGATATTAAGCAGTCTCCGTAGCCCATGTACACCTGCAACTCCAGAGGAGTCACATGCGCGTTGCCGACCCTAACACTCCGCAACCTCGTTGAACTCTGACAACCGTACTCACCGATATCACATATGGCATTTTTTTACAATCTTAATTTTACTTTAATCATTATAACACAACTGTTCATATTCTTAGTAACCAGTATGATTTTTTGAGTTTGATATTACAATAATCAACTGTAGAAATCCATGGGAGACAGGCCAAAACCAACTAAAATATGTTTTCCGCATTAATTGAGTTTTTCTATTATATCATAAAGAATTATTATTCCATTAGCATTTCAATGATGTTAATTTTTAGTGAAGATATTGAAGCTTCAATTAATCGCTATTCCGTTCCGCTGTGTAGAGATTATCGATATATAACATTAAAATCGACCAGTCCACAACCCTAAAACGCACACATACACAGCTTGCCCACCACCGAAGTGGCTAAGGTTGAGTATCAAATTGTGTACTAAGAACCAATGCTGCAATGCTGCAATTATGGAGTGTGGAATTAAGAGGAGAGGCATCTCTTATGGTAGAACTGTTGCAAAAGTGTCCAGCTGTCAGCTATAAATAATAGTTCCAAATCTCTCCAGAGTAGCGCTAGAGTAGCTAAGAACCTAGGCGTTATTGACGGAGTGAATTGCGCTGTCTATGATTTGATTTTTTTGTTCAAGTACTCTAGGTATTGTAGCGCCACCTATTTAAAGTTTTTTGATGACACTTTTTGGTATATGGAGATTTCGTTCCTTATTTCCACCTTCCGTAGCTGCAATGTTATTTGTTGTTTATCGTCTAACTGTCAACAGTGTCAATCCGAGAGTTGTGACGTCATCAGAATCTTCAATGGTGTTTCGAGTTTGGTCACGTGACGTGTTCCAAAAGATATTTTAAATTCAATATTTACAAAAATATGGTCATTACAGGTCCCCTAAAAGTAGTTTAACATGTTCTTATAATCCAAAAGAATTTATTAGGATACTATATGTTAGGATAGGTTGTTTCCATCTACAAATTTTAGGGCAGAAATTTGTAGATGGAAACAACCCTATTTGTGATTTTCGGTTTTCGCGACAAAGTGTGGATGTAAAATGCACTTAAATGATGCGACCAAGCACGTCACTCACGTCAATGTCACTGTCATTAGTGTCAGTCCCATAGCGAACTGACGTTTCGTTTGCGAATCAAGTACTCAGTAATAGGCTACAAATTATCTGAACAAATATGTAATTTACTGAGATTTATTATCCAACGAGTTGTGCAGGCATAATATATAAGCAGCTGCCGCGTTGTATTATGCAGTATATCTGTCTTTGCCCAGCCGACCGAATTATCGAATTTTAATTAATTTCCTATTTTTTTAAATATCTTATTTAAAGTGATTTAAGAGTTAAGTTTTGGTCCGATAATGAGTTCTGTTTGCTTACCTGCTGGAGACATTTTTGTGCCTGTCCAAATTGATGAGAATGATATATATACTGGAATATTCAAGCTTCTCGAAGTTATACGGCCCGAATGGTCCAAGGAACAAATAAAGTTTAAGGTAAGTACTGTAATAATTATTAAATCCCGAGGTAATTTTATTGTGTCTAGAAGGATCTAAATAAAATCATTTTTTACAGTTGTACACTGATGGTATCACAAATAAACTTGTTGCATGCCAATACCAATACCAGGCTAAATTTAATGATAATATTAGCAGTGGAAATAATGTCGTGCTTGTTCGTATCTATGGGAATAAAACGGATCTAATTATTGACAGAACTGCTGAATTGAGGTCAGTAAAATCCATGAAAAATAAAGTTTCTTTATTAATAAAAAAAAAACTGGTCAAGTTACATATACTTAAATAGAATTACATTAAACGTGAGCTTACAATTACCACAAATATGCATCTGGTGAAATTGACATCATAGAAAATCATGGTTTTTAAATCTATACAATTGTTTGACTAAAATACATGTTTTTTCCAGGAACATAAAGAAACTTAATGTTCTTGGCTTGGCACCTAAAATATATGGGATATTTGAAAATGGATTGGCTTATCAATACTACCCAGGTGTAACTCTAAATGTGGAGACTGTGTTGGATTCAAAAGTTTGGCCACTGGTAGCAAAGCAAATGGCGAAAATGCATAAAGTTCAGTTGGGACCTGAGGTATGTTATTGAAGTATTACTGTTTTACTGCATTTTGTTTGTTATGACTAAATATCGAGGCCTCGTGGCATTTAGGTTGGATTTGACGTTTCTGACAGACTAGTGATGTAACTGTATTTTTACGAGTAGGTATGAGTGCGGTACAAACTAAAAAAAAAAAGATGATTAGAAGAAAAAAATGTCAATTTAATATATGACAATTGTGATACACAATTAATATTTGTCCCAAATTGTAAGAAGTTATTCTATATCTTCTCTCTGTGAAAATCCACTTAGTGTACGAAAACGATCTTTCAACTTCAACAAAAGTGATTGGTAAGAAAAGCATTCTTCTGTCATGTTGCAGTGTGTTTTTGTAAATCTAATGCGTCTTTTCATAATTATTGAATTAATAACAATGACATACATATAATTGACAATTGATGTTGTTAAATAGCAAAGAGCATATAATCACTATGTGTTAAATAGCAATCAAACCTGCTTCTTCACAGATATGTTACAACTATGTAGGTTGAGACCCAATAGATATTCATTAGTTATTTTATCTTAACTGAAACGGCAATTGAAAAACACGTCTCATCACTAGTGCTACCTTAATGCCATAAGCCCCCAATGTGATATTTTAAGTTTATCTATAGTAAAATTACCAAAACACGTTCGGAGAGTTCTTTACTACAGAAATTGTCCATTACTTTTTGATGTGTAAGTATACACATTATGGTTGATGTTTGGTGCCATGTACGAGTATGCTCTTGGCAGTCAAAAGGTTAAACAAAATTTAGAATGGCCTTGTTATTTGTTTATTTTATTTTCTTGCAGGTGTCAAAAAATCCAATGGTATGGGATAAAATTGATCAATTTTTAAATTTATTACCAGAGCCATTTACGGACGAAACTAAACAGAGGAGGTCAGTAACATGAAGAAAGGAAAATATTTTTTAGTTTTTATAATTCTCACTATTCTAAAATTCAATCATTCTCAATGCTAGAGATAACCGCAGAATGCCAGAGATAAAACTGGCAATGTCAATACAAAATTGCGGTTCTCGTCTTGCAAATACGTATTCACATAGCTTTGTTGCCATCTCACTTTGTACAAACTGGTTACATACACATACAGATGATTGTGACCATTTATGTAAGTATCTATTATACAGGACAAAAACGGGTCAGGTACAGGACATGTATATGGGACGTACGGCAACTCTAATATTACGTAGGTCAGATGTACAGTCAGCATCAATAGTAGCGGATGAAACAACGCTGCGAAAGTACCTATCTGCCACCCGTACTAGCATATTAGTGCAAACGAAATGTATAGAAACTTAAGTTACACAGATGTTAGCGAATATGTCAGTGCTCATATCTTTTTGTATTAGAGAATGGTAGATAATTTTGACGCGTAGTCTGATCTGTTACTTTTGATTTTGACTGTACATTGTACAGCAATAGACAAATGCGATTTTGGAGTTTGGATGTGCCTCCAGAGGAGTCATTCTAATTGAGCACAGATATTCCAAGGCTCACACGCACCTAGACCTAGTTGTCACCGATCTTAAAATCATGTTTTGAGGTTATTCAACGATTTGATAAGGAACTGTTTTACTCTTGCTAAACATTATGCGTCCATAATGATATAAAAAAAATAAAGATTCAAGACGTACGACTCGCAAGCCTACAGCTACAAGGCTTGTTGGTATCCAAGACTTGTTTTAGTGTCTTTTTACATCATCATAATCTCAAACATGCGTGGGAATATCGTCATTACGTTCGTAATACTCGTAGTGAAACGTCGTGTTGCGCACGCTTAAGAGGATAGTGGACGGCCGCTTCTCTATATTACAAACGTAGTCCCCATTTTCCTCTCTGGATATTGACATCATGATTTTTTTTTACTCAATTTGATGCTACTTTAGTCTTTTTTCGATTTTTGAGTTTACCGCGAAACAAGAAAATCGAAATTTTGTTATCTAACTACAGTTTGATTTTCGCGTCTCCCGGTAGGCCCTTCGTAAACAAACCGCCTTGATGCATCAATGTCATATATTTTAATAAAAGTGAAAACTTGTCAAAAAGCAGTTTAAGAGTCCTTATTCCTACAGACGAGCGTATTTTGTAAAATGCTTCCTTTTTCATTCAAGATTACGACGTAACTATTAGTATTTATTAAAAAACTGATAACGTACTTAAATAATCGTTTCCTAAACTAGGGGCTCCAACAGTTCTAATTTTCATTTTCTCTTTTAAACCTCTTTTTTAATGAGGTTTTTTGGGAGTCTTTTCCAAATTTTGCAGTGAGATGTGGCGTTTCGGTTCTCAATTTTGCTATAAACAAGAATCATTTGGTACATGAATGACTACAATTTGATTCAACATATCTCGTACGAGGGGCTGGAATGATTAACAATCGAAGATTCATTTGAAAAAACTGATAAAATACCTTCCGAGTTTTCTTCATTTTTTTGGCGAAAACAGGGTTTTATTATATTTTATTTCCGCACATTGTACGCATATTTTGCTTTAAAAATAATATTATAGCAAACTATAACTTTATGTTAACCTATAAAAAAAAAATCGTAACTATGGGACCTACATTGCCGTAAATTTATATTTTTTTAAAACACGTATAAATCACGCAGCAGCGACGCCCCGCTCTCAGTCCGCGCGGAGCGCGCTTAGAGGACGGACCTGTGCTCGATTGTCAGGCATTCGTTGAGTTCGTAATCAGCTACGGAGTTCCGAGAAGTGCTATATACTGCGATTAGAAAATCTTAATATAAGTTCATTGTATGCCTAACAACAGACTCGCTTATTGATGGATTTTCAGTGTTACTTTTTTTTTATACTACGTCGGTGGCAAACAAGCATACGGCCCGCATATGTACGCCTGCAACTCCAGAGGAGTTACATGCGCGTTGCCGACCCTAACCCCCTCCCGCCCCTCGTTGAGCTCTGGCAACCTTACTCACCGGCAGGAACACAACACTATGAGTAAGGTCTAGTGTTATTTGGCAGCGATTTTCTGAAAAACGCATTTTCACTTGAAATTACGTTAGGGTTTGCGTTATTATTTTTGACCCGGATGAAGTCCAAGTTCTCATGATGGAGTCAGGAGTTGGTCACCAGAACTCCTAATCTACTAATTATAATCCCATCGTGTTTGGGTTCAAAAGATTTGCCCTGACGAAGACCATCGATCTAGATGAGGTCCAGGGTCTCATGATGGAGTCAGGAGTTGGTTACCAGAACTCCTACTCTACTCATCATAACTCCATCGTGTTTGGGCTCAATAGAGTTGCCCTGACGAGCACCATCAATCTAGATGAGGTCCAGGGTCTCATGATGGAGTCAGGAGCTGGGCACCAGAACTCCTAATCTACTCATCATAACTCCATCGTGTTTGGGCTCAATAGAGTTGCCCTGACGAGCACCGTCAATCTAGATGAGGTCCAGGGTCTCATGATGGAGTCAGGAGCTGGTCACCAGAACTCCTAATCTACTCATCATAACTCCATCGTTTTTGGGCTCATTAGATTTGCCCTGACCAGCACCATCGATCTAAATGAGGTTCAGGGTCTCATGATGGAGTCAGGAGTTGGTCACCAGAATTCCTAATCTACTCATCATAACTCCATCGTGTTTGGGCTCAATAGATTTGCCCTGATGAACACCATCGATCTAGATGAGGTCCAGGGTCTCATGATGGAGTCAGGAGTTGGTCATCAGAACTCCTAAACTACTCATCATATCCTCATCGTGTTTGGGCTCAATAGAGTTGCCCTGACGAGCACCATCAATCTAGATGAGGTCCAGGGTCTCATGATGGAGTCAGGAGCTGGTCACCAGAACTCCTAATCTACTCATCATAACTCCATCGTGTTTGGGCTCAATAGAGTTGCCCTGACGAGCCCTGCTTGTCGGGGTAAATCTATTGAGCCCAAACACGATGGAGTTATGATAAATAGATTACGAGTTCTGGTGACCAACTCCTGACTCCATCATGAGACCCTGGACTTCATCTAGATCGATGGTACTCGTCAGGACAAATCTTTTGAGCCCAAACACGATGGAATTATAATGAGTAGATTAGGAGTTCTAGTGACCAACTCCTGACTCCATCATGAGACCCTGAACATCATCTAGATTGATGGTGCTCGTGAGGGCAAATCTATTGAGCCCAAACACGATGGAGTTATGATGAGTAGATTAGGAATTATGGTAACCAACTCCTGACTCCATCATGAGACCCTGGACTTCATCTAGATCGATGGTACTCGTCAGGGCAAATCTTTTGAGCCCAAACACGATGGAATTATAATGAGTAGATTAGGAGTTCTGGTGACCAACTCCTGACTCCATCATGAGACCCTGGATTTCATTTAGATCGATGGGACTCGTCAGGGAAAATCTTTTGAGCCCAAATACGATGGAATTATAATGAGTAGATTAGGAGTTCTGGGGAGTTCTGGTGACCAACTCCTGACTCCGTCATGAGACCCTGGACCTCATCTAGATCGATGGTGTTCGTCAGGGCAAATCATTTGAGCCCAAGCACGATGGAATTATAATGAGTAGATTAGGAGTTCTGGTGACCAACTCCTGACTCCATCATAAGAACCTGGATGTACTTCATTCGAGTCAAAAATAATAATACAAACCCTTACGTGATTTCAAATAACACTGAAACTCTATAGCACTAATGTGCGCAAACGATTGGCATCTTGACTAGGCAGCATGGGTGCGTAGCCACCATGCCAATCGATACGACAACGAAACACTATCTGTCTCTCTCTCGTACTAATATGCACAAACGATTGGCATCTTGGCTGGGCAGCATGGGTGCGTAGCCAACATGCCAAACATTTACGATATGACAAGGAAACACTATCTGTCTCTCTATCGTACTAATATGCGCAATCGATTGGCTTCTTGGCTAGGTATCATGGGTGCGTAGCCAACATGCCAATCGTTTACGATACGACAACGAAACACTACTCTCTCTCTATCGCACTAATATACGCAAACGATTGGTATTTTGCCTAGGCACCAAGCAAGTGTGTGGCCAACATGCCAATCGTTTACGATACGACAACGAAACGCTATCTGTCTCTCTATCGCACTAATATACTTTATTTATACCTGCAGTCATTTACTAACTTCTTCATTTTCCATTGGTGTGAAAGAGACAGAATAAAGAGCAAGGGTTATAGTACACTCTGTAGTCTGTACACTTAGTAGTAGTGTACATAAAAAAAACTACTGTGCATATACAATAAAATAAAGAGTGCCCATATGATATCATATGACACTAAAATTAATGTTCCTTGAAATTATATTGAAAACTATCAAGATTATTCTAGTCTGCATTGAAACGCGCGTCGCGTTGCCGGCGCTCGCGTACCGAGCGCCAACGCCATCTATCGAGCGTTATTTCGTGAAATCGGAGAACGCTCCAAGGATTAAGGGCTCTTAAGGCATAGTATGTATAAGTTAGTCTATTATGGTTTACGATAGGTGCTAGTGCTGCACTCTGGCGGCAGAATATTGCAGTAATACTCCCTATTCGAGTAGCTATTATAAATGTACCGATTCCCAATCCCACCTTCTCCGAGTCAATAGCCCATACTAACGTGAAATATAATAGTACATTACGATACAAGTGCGAAAAATAGGAAATTCGAAAGGGGTGGCGATAAATTAAAACACGACCGAAGGGAGTGTTTTAAATCGATACGAGTTGCGAATTACCTATTAGCACATGTATTTTTTACAGTACATATGGCCAGGGGCGGATTAAGAAGGCGCGGGGCCCTTAGCACAATAGCTTGCGGGGCCCCCTGGTTCGAAAAAAAAAATGATTAAGTGCGAGTCGGACTCGCACCCCGAGGATTCAGTACCATCACAACATTTTTACGATGTCTTAATATTTTTCGACTCGTTCTCGATTAGTTTTTAACATATTATGCAGTGTATTTTTTAGGGTTTCGTAGTCTCCTGGAAACTTATAGTTTCACCATGTCCGTCTGTCCGAGGGTTTGCTCCGCGATCGTTAGTGCTAGATAGCCGTAATTTGGCATGGATACATAAATCATGCATTGCGACAGAACGGTTAAATAAAAACTATACAAAAATTAGGGTACCTCCCATACCAAATATTTTTTCTTTGACCCTATAGTGTGGCATATGGTTGGATAAGGTCTTTCAAAACGAATAACGGTCTCCAAAAACCTTTTTTATTAGTTATTACTTTCGGAAATAATCGCTCCGAAAGAATTTTTATTTATTTATTTTATTTAGCCATTATAAAAGTGCCTAATCTTAATGAAGTTGTTAGTTGTTGTTATTTTATCACAGTTCCTTTCTTCGATATAGGTTTCCTCCTAACCTTCGGTTTTGATCAACATTGTATTGTCACCGATTTTTCCCTAGTAAGTGAATTTTAAACAACAAATTTTGACAAATGGTCAAAAAAATAGTTTGCAAATTTTGAACAACTTACGAGTATTGCAAGTTAAATAAAAGCATGTAGGGATACTGTTTAACAACATCAATATTAGGTATTAAGTTTAATAAAAGCTTCTAAAAATAGGTGAAACGTGAGTCGGATCTACAATAAGAAGTGGGAACTAATGGCTAAGTGAGCCAAAAAACAAGGCCGAAGGCTGAGCCCCACGAGCTGAATATCCGGACCAAACGATTTCGTAGCGTTCCCGTGCGAAGCTGAAGGCCAAGCTGCAGGAAAGCAGAGCCTAGAATGAAACCAATGCCAGAGTGTGAACGAGGCCGTAGGCCGAGTTCCGTATGAGGGCGGAGGCCCGGAGCGTTCTATCGCGGCGCGCCACCATGCAAAGGCGGAATTGCAGGAGAACAGAGTTTGGAATTGAACCAATGTGATCTCGGCTCGCCTGATGCTTGGCCTTAGTTCTTGCTCGAAAGTGCGACTTGCTGGGATGCTTTGGGTATCGGGCCCTATGTAGGGCTTTACACCCGGCCTACGCGAATACAAAGCCCTGCATAGGGGCCCCGCTGTTTTCTTTTTATAACGGCTTTGCAGCAACTCGGCATATTTTAGGCGCTCGGCCAGCCGTAGAGGAGCGCGTCCTTTGGCCTACTACGGGCTTAAAGCTGATCATCATTAGGCATTAGCTGTAAGGTGCAATGTGTTATTTGAAATAATAAATAAATAAATCATCCTTCCTTGCTTTTCACTAATATGTTTTTAACACAGTATCTTCTTTTGTTCGTTTCCGAGCTCTGCTGTTTCCTGCAGCTTAGCCATGCACAAAAGTTTTGAGACACTGCACATTCGGTTTTATGCTAAACTCTGCTCTTAGTCTTTGCGTAAGCCTAAAAATTATTTTAATTTGGTATCGTCATAAAGAAAAATATATGATAATAACAAATAAGTAATAATAATTGATCAATGTTGTTACTGACTTACGATTACGAAACAAATACATTGTAAATAAAATGTGATAGTACAGGATCCGCGGAGTGCGATTTCTACTTGAACTTGGCCGGTTCCGCGTGCCGAAGTCGCATGGTCAGGGTCGGAGTGCGGGGCCCCCCTGGGCGCGGGGCCCTTAGCATATGCTTTTTCTGCTGTTCGGTTAATCCGCCACTGCATATGGCCCTTTCAATTTTCGACATAGTTACGTAATGTGCCAATTATCGCACTAGTACGGTAATGTAGCGCCATATGTACTGTAAAAATATATTTTTTTTTCTTCTATTTCATGGAGATTAGAAACGGATTAGAGACTAGGTGGTAATAATTGTATATAGATATCAGGTACATATCCCTACTATCACTAAAGCGGCCTTCACGTTGGATGTGCTTCCTCACGCAGCTCCGCATCAATGTGACACGATAACCACGTAACGAAAACAACTTCTCATAATTTAAATAGGTAGGTATATAGGTACTTATTCTTTTCCCGTCAACAACTTGATCAATCAAAACATGTCCAAGGCCGTAATAATGGAAATAATTTATTACAATTAGACTTACTCACTCAATCGTTTTGGTCATTGATATTTTTATGAATGTGATTGTCCGCAATACTAGAAAATGACTAGAAATATTTCAAAATTTCCACTCGTCGTCGCCTGCCTGTCTTATCGTTATCAAATCCATTGCCTTGATGCCTTCAGCTATTGTCCACGACAGAACGTCGGTAAATAGTATCTTATTAAATACGCGTGACATACTACTGCCTTACTGCGCAAGTATTAACGTACTCATTTATCTCGCGAATTCAAAGCGTATGATTAAAAAATGGACGGCCGCGCGAAATCGCCTTTCGATACAAACGTAGCCCTCATTTTCCTCTCTGGATAGTAACATTATTGATAATATTTTGACACTGTTTGATGTATATCAACCAGCATGCCCCTTTGTTTAATTGTTACGAATTTTTCAATATTATAAGGGACGAGCATTAAAATAATTGTATGGAATTTATTTTTCGCTCCTCATGGATTACGTTAGTATGGAGAAGTGGTCGTCCCCTTTCCTCTTAATAAGGAGATATGATTATAACTCCTAACTCCTAATCATTCCTTCTACAGAACCTAGTCAGCTTTTAGCTTATGATGATGTATGAAATAATTAGGTCAAATATGTCATATTTACAAGTTTTACTATGGAGCCAAACAGTGGCGTAGCGTATACTAATCTAGCCGTGGGCGAAGTCGCATCTACGAGGCCCCTTTCTTTCATTGTGCCCGAAGGGGTCTCGCGCGAGGCCGTAAGCGAGGCACTACATCGGGGCCAACTCCGAAGTAGAAAGAAAATGGCTGTTTGTCCGCGATATTGATATGGGTACCGTACCTACGGAACGTTGTTTAGTATGAGTTCAAACGGTCATCCGTATCACTTACATGATTGATAAAACACCTACCTATTTAATTTATTTTTCAAATAAAAATATTATTAAGGATCAAAAGTAAAATAGGTAGGTAGGTACCTATTAGTGCAGTTAGAAACAATGAATTTACTGATATTTACTTTGTAAATCTCATTCATATCATTTCGTCTCTTTCTCACCCCGTCCATCATGGTACATACCTATACTATACCTACCAAGTTAAAATTGACTGTTATTATTTTCTGTCCGTCTCTTATAGATTTGTCGATAGCTTTGGCTCACTAACCAGACTAAGGATAGAATCCGAGCGATTAAAGTCATATGTAACAAAAACTGAGAGCCCGATCGTGTTTGCTCACAATGATTTACTTCTAGGAAACGTTATCCACAACCAAGATGAAGGAACCATATCTTTTATAGACTATGAATACGCGGCTTATAATTATCAAGCGTTTGACATAGCAAATCATTTTAATGAATTTGTTGGTAAGTTGAATTCTTAATGTCTTGGGTGTTTGCATTTGGCGAATTCTACCAAAGTTTCTTGTTCTTTTATTCCCGTGCCTCGTGGAAAACTATTTTTTTTTTCTATAGACTCAGCCAGCATTTTCAGGCATTTTGTAGAAATTCCGACCACTTTTTAAGTGTTTCTGATAAGTTGATTAAATCAACTAACACGATTTACATTCATAATTTTAAAACAGAGGGCTTACCGCGAACCACGTTCGACGTGTTGCCTCCCTGTCACACTTACGTAAGATTTTACAAGTGCGACAGAGAGACAACACGTCGAACGTAAGTGCATGCGATTAATCGTTTTCCCGTTTCAGTTTAAAAATTATGTTTCTGATAAATTTAAATACTTACATACTTATAAATGCGGTCAAGGAAAAGAGATAAGAAGATGATGGTTGACCGGTATATAAAACGGTAATCTCATGAGGAATCTAAGATGGTTTAAGAGAGCGGTCAGTAGATGGCACAGTACTTTAATATAGAATAATTCCTTTGTCATGCATATTAGGATTTTATTGTAGTATTGTTGTTTTGTAGTCACAAGCGTGTAGCTTAATTCCGCGAGTGTTTTTTGAGGTGCGGAACTGCCGGACCTGCCGGTGTGGTACTCGCCAGATGTAAACGCATCATTATCATTAAAAATCGTAGGTGCTTAAAGCTTGTCTCCGTTTATAGGGTTGTCAATAGATGACATCGACTACGGCAAATATCCTAGCAAGGAGTTCCAGATGTCTTGGATAGCTGCGTACTTGGCGGAGTTTTTGAACGTGGATTCACCAGACCAAAGGGCAGTGGAGAAAGTGTACGAGGAAGTCCAGCAACTGGCGTTGGCCTCCCATTTTATGTGGGGGGCGTGGTCTTTGGTGCAATTCGAACTTTCTGATATTGATTTCGATTTTGGAAGGTAAGTCGAACAAATGATAGGAAATGCATAGAAAATTAGTTTACTCTGCCTTTCTCGATTTCTAGTGATCTAATTGTGATGTCTTCGTAATCTTCATATATTTTATGATCCTTAACCCATTCAGGGCCAGCGACTCAGCTTATGGGTCATGCACAAACAGTTCCGCAGGGCCAGTGACTCGCAATTATAAAATATTTAAAGTATTTTATTATTCAAGTATTTTAGAAGTTATTGACATGGCTCAGGGTATGGGTCACCTTAGGTTGGCGCTACTTGTAAAAACTAAAAATATTTCCGTAGCAAGCGAAAATAAACTTTATTGGCTGGTTTTAAAGCTTATTTCATGTTGAAGCTGTTTGATATTGTACCATTTTACAACCGACTACTGTTTTGATGACGGCACGCAACATTTACCAAACCGTAATGTAATAATATTTTGTTTTGTGTGAGGGGTAAGGCAACGAGGATTTTCTCCCACTGTACTTTTATGTTAATATATGGTGATCGTTGTATATATTGTATCTTAGGCAATTACCTACTAACAATAATGTTAATATTCATTCTTTTTTTTCCTTTCAATATAAAACAAGGCAGTTGAAACAGTCACCACTAACTAATATTGTATTGTATTATCATAATAGTGTGTGACAAATATTTACAAGTATTTTTAAAACATTTTGTTTTGTGTGAGGGGTAAGGCAAGGGTCAAATTAAACTTCCAAGATTTGACGCATAAAACAACAACAAACACAGCAAGTTAAATATGTAAAAAGTGAAAATGTTCATTCCTACAAACTACAATATTTTTTTATATGCACAAAAAAATGGTGGTTAGTAAAAATGTTGCATAATGTTGTTCAACTGGCCGGCTTCATAAGCAGCGATTTATTTACCGTGCGCGCCAGGGCCGAGACCCATAAGCTGAGTCATGCGTTTTAGCTAAAAACCGTTTGTATGGTGGCTCGGCGTATTGTGTACGCTCGTCGGGTCTTGGCCATGAATGGGTTAAGCGTAAGAATTGGTAAGTAGTGGCGTATAAAAGAGCAAAGAGCATATGAAAACGTTCACTTTTTTCATGCAATATAATTATTGTATAGAAAACATTTTATTTGATTCTCATACTATAGGATATTAGATGAATCTTTAAGAAGCTTTTGATAGTGTATTCCCGTCTGTCCTCGGCTCGATCATGATGGCGGATAATGGATATATATTACATAGAAACGATTCCTTCCTAATTAAGTCCGCCGGAGACAGAAAATAATAGAATTTGTCTCATCTGTGACCACCGAGACAAATAGGAAGGATTCTATTCCCACAAATGTGGCCTAAGCCATGGCAAAAAATCATTACGAGGTTAACAGCTGAAGTAGATGGCGCTGTACGGCGCATATTCAGTTCAACCATTTTTATGTACTTAATTTATACTTTGCAGGTACGCCAAGATACGGTTCGACCGATATTTCGAACTGAAAGATGACATCTTCAAGCAACTGAGTTGATCTCGCGTCGTATGTGTCAATGTTAATAATAAGCGATAATTTTAAATGTACATATAATTGATGTAACAACTATGAGTATGTGCAATAAAATGAATTTTTAAAAGTAATTATTACAATTAATAATGTAAACTAAAACTAAAATATGACTAAATTAAATCTAAAATAAAAGTAAAATAAATCTAATAAAACCGGCCAAGAGCATCTCGGACCACGCTCAGTGTAGGGTTCCGTAGTTACTCTTCCGTCACAATAAGCTAAACTGGAGCTTAAAGTATAGTAAATTGTTAACCAAGGGATGAAACGGTACCTTTCACGCGAGTTAATCAAATAGGCAAATTTGCATAATCAGTACCTAATTAAAGTAAGTCTTTTTACTATGGGAGAAACTTTTTGCGATAACTCAAAAACAGCTAAACTGATCATGTCCGCTATAGTTTTCATTTCATGTCTTTCTTAAGCTCTACTTCCAAGATTTTTTTCATATTTTTTGGACCTATGGTTCAAAAGTTAGAGGGGGGGGGACACATTTTTTTTTCTCTTTCGGAGCGCTTATCTCCGAATATATTCACTTTATCAAAAAATGTTTGTTGAAGACCCCTATTAGTTTTGAAAGACCTTTCCAACGATACCCCACACTGTAGGGTTGAAGCAAAAAAAAAATTCACCCCCACTTTACGTGTAGGGGAGGTACCCTCAAAAAAATTAAATTTTTATATTTTATTGTACGACTTTGTCGGCTTTATTGATTTATATATCCAAGCCGAATTTCGGCTTTCTAGCACTAACGACCACGGAGCAAAGCCTCGGACAGACAGACAGACAGACGGACATGGCGAAACTATAAGGGTTCCTAGTTGACTACGGAACCCTAAAAATGGCCCCTGCGGCATAGTACCGAAGACGCTGGCAGCATTTCCTCGCTGGATCGTTAGACTGATGCGTTGAGCGACGAAGCTGCCAGCTCTTTGATCTCCTGTGGCGTCTCTGAGTCTCTTAGTATGTGCAATTGACAACATTTCATTTTTATAACACCTAATATTTTGTATATAATTCGGAAGCACTTCGGCTCCTGAACACTTTACAAAATATTTACATAAGTATTACCTAAATTTAATATCGCTTTTTCGATCGAGATAAGACTAAAGGGTCTATTCTACTGTAGAACTGTAGAACTGTAGTTACGCTATTTTTAGAAAAAGTACATATTTATATTATACATTAAATGCAAGCCCTAGTGAAAAAAAACTGTCAGCGTATTCCCCTTTTAAACAAAATAAGGATACCAATAAAATTATCGGTCAGAAATATGAAATGTTGCCAATTGTGCATATGCGGCAGAAGGAGATGGATGTTTGCAGCTTGTGTTGACTGTTGAAGATCAATAGCGCCCTCTTTTTTTCTGCTCGGACTTCACTAGAGCCCGTCTAAGCTATAATATTTGTTATTTTATAATAGTGTTTACAGACGGCCGCACTTGAAGGTCGCGACGTACGTACGGTCGATCGTGTCACGCGTCTAAGGTGGTCCGCCGTGCCGTACGTGCGTTAAGGACGCAATTATAAGTGAGAGCGAGAAAGAGATATTTTGACCGCACCTGCAAGGTCGCGGTCCGGTGCGGCTGTCTGTAGACAGACACTCTAATTCTGCATCGACTTGGCAGTGTATAAAATTATACCAATGACTAACCTGTTTTAAGAAATATGTAATATATAAATTAATATATAAAATTATTAATTAATACAATGCAAAGCATTATTAAACTGTATTTTCTTTTTATTAGAATTAATTGCCTACCGCCCGTCTGAGAAAAAATATGTAGCATACAACAGTCATTCCTTTGACGCCAAAGACGCCCATACGCGCGTATCTTAGACGATCAGTGCCGGATTAAACCTTAAGCAAAATAAGCATTTGCTTAGGGCACCACGTCTAGGGGGGGCACCAAAATCGGACGCAAAAAAACGCATAGGCTGTATCAGGATCGCAGTCGTAGTGAGTATTGTTCTGAAACCGTTTGTACGTATGTAAGTACCCATCAAATAACGAAGGGACGTAAGAGTAAGATGGTAAGGGGCTAAGGGCACGTAAACACGCCTTCAACGTAAGCCTTTGATTTGACCTTACGCGGAGGCCCTCAAGCTCATGGTAAAAAATCTTGCCATCGGGGTGGATGGCCAGGCGATTTATTTAAGTGTTATAATGGGCCCCCGCAAAGGCCGAAAACCAAAAACATCCTATCAAGTTGCGCTTTCGAGTGAATCCAAAGGGCCCAGCAGTAGGAGAGCCGTGATTACATTATGTTGGATTTCAAGCCAATATTTTGCAGTTCGGCGTTGGGTATTATGCGGCCTTCTACCGTGAGAGTCAGAATGGCGGGTGTACCTAAATAAAATCAAATGAAAAGCATACCATATTTTTGTACCTAATTTGTACTATTTAGTACCTCGTTTAAAAAAAATTGTACCTCACAGTACTTAAAGTTATCATCAAAAAACAGGTCACCCGCCATCCTGACAGTCAGAATGGCGGGTGTACTTTATTACGCTATGATCCCGTGGTTATTGATAAATTCTATAAAAGCCAAATTTTAGTACCTTTTTTGTACCTTCACATTTAATTATAATATAAGCCATTTTATTTGTGGTTTCCAAGTTTTACTCATTTTATATTTTGCTTGCTATTCCAATTTTGCAGGCGTTATAATTTTTCACGTTATCGATCTCATTTTGAAGAAAAAACGCAAAGGTACAATTATTTTAATTACGCCAGGATTTAGTACCTTTAATGTTTAATCTGTTAAGTTCAAATAACTCAGAAAATCATGTCTTAGAAAAGAGCAGGCGCAATTTCAAAGAAATGTTCCTAAGAAAAATCATGCAATTAAATGTTTGTTTTTCACTGATTGTTGGCGATTAATCAAATAAAAGCCGCAAATTATGCGTGTTTGTCGGAATATTATTGTGATGAGTTTTATACTTCTTTGGGGGATATCGATGATGTCCTTACTTTGCTGAACAAATTGAACAATGCAAAGTACCATATATATTTAATAATCAAACGAACTTACCTGTGAAGTTTGATTACAATTATGCGAGTATCCAAATCCAAGACAACAAATATAATTTACTAGCAGCAGTACACGTTATCGTGCAGTCCAAGTCACACATTTTAGAGATTATAGTATTTAAAAAACAAGTTCGCGCTGTCCCTCTCACTCGCTACGCTGCGTTCCTGCTTCGACATCGCTCCTCCAGTACTCATTATTTCAGAGTTATTTTTGTGTTATTAACAGAGACTATTTTATTTTCATTTTTGGGGAGGGGGGGGGGGTCTTTGTTGTCTTGGATTTGGATACTCGCATAATTGTAATCAAACTTCACAGGTAAGTTCGTTTGATTATTAATTATACTTCGTATCCAAATCCAAGACAACAAATATAATTTACTAGCAGATGTTCAGAGCTTTGTATTTAAATTCAAATCCTGAATGCGAAAATAAAATAAAATATCGATATCAAATCAGTATCTTACGAACATACTGATATTATTGATTTTGACTAAAGAGAACAACGTACCACCTAGAAGTTATTAATTTATATCCAATTTAAATAATTATTTATGTATCCACATAGTATAAATGTAAAATGTATGTATAGCATAATAAAATTAAGGAGTGAAATTGCTCTTGGTATTTCATTTCGTTAATATTAAAAAAGTATAAAACTTTCTTTGATTTCACTGTAGTATATTGATAAAGTTGTATATATCTTAATATTCACAAGGTACAACTATTTTTATGTCATTTACAAGCCAGGACGCCATTAAGTGTAAATGTGTTTTCAAGCTTTAGTTGGCTCTAAATAAGTTTTAGATGGGCATTTTCTGTCTGTAACCATATAAACAAACCATTTTGTATAATTTAGAATTTACCAACCATTCTCTGGATGTAATTACAACGGAGACAAACAAGCATACGGCCCGCCTGATGGTAAACAATCACCGTAGCCTATGAATGCCCGCTACTGCAGAGGTATATTACATGCGCGTTACTGACCCTAAAATATAATCTAATTTTATGTTACGACACTTTAAAGTTAATTTTGAATACAGCAATCAATACTTTCCTCGGTAAATAGCCTTTGAGTGAGGTAGATAAAGGAGAATTATCTTCATTGTAAAGCTACCATAAATATCAAGGCTATATGTAAGTACTTTAAAACTAAGTCTGGACAATTACTAGTAGAGTATCCTGTAGGTATTAAGTATTTGAAACTTATCACTTTGAAAATATAGATGGACTAATTTTAGTTATTACCACAGATCAAGAAATAGTAATATGATATTATTTATAACTAAATAGCTAATCTCATCTGCTTATGCGTATCTGAACGATGATGGCTACTACGCTAACAAGTGGCAAGGAACTTAGGTAGATTATGTGTTGAGTTATGATATATTTGTGAACAAAATATCTGGCATGACTTGTAACTTGTACTTCATTTTAAGGAGTAACATTTTTTAACGTTTCCTACAATAAAACTGTACAGTGTGCATTGCGACGAAAAATGAAAACTATTTAAGCTTTCTTTTACAGCAAGACAATATGACAACCCGAGCATTTACATTTCAGACAATAATAATGTTATTGTTAAAGGATTTCAACCCTTTATTGCGATTATTAATCTAGCTACTTAGCGCAAGCGACTGCAAACACGTGGCAGCATAACTCTAGTTGCATGGTTGCACAATTTACAGCACTTATTTCGCGTCGCGGGATAGTGCATCAACGGCGGTTCACCTCTTGTTTGATGCGGCGATGTTCCCCTGAAGTTTGGAGCTGAGAATCCGTAAGTAAATTGTACCGGATTTATTACATTAGGCTCGTTGATATGGTATATTCTTGACAGCATATCAAAGCTGACGTTTGAAGTTATTAGGAGTATATAACAGCGTGATATGAGTACGAATCATAAATTTGGGTTAAAGGGTTTACAGATATATTTTTTCCTATATGTTGTTTACATACAGCATTTCTTTGTCTGTAAGGGCAATGACATTTTTTTAAGGTATTTTAGGCCGCATTAACACCTATTAAATTACCTCAGCGTAACAAGAACCTCCTTTATATTTCATTATTTTTACAAGTCCTGTAAACTTTAGCTCAACCTTAAATATTTTTGCTCTTTAGTCCCTTATATTTACATGCGTAAAGCTACTTCCAATACTATTAAAGTCTTCAATCATTACATTGGCATCAACACTGTTATAGTAGAGCAACGTTATATATCTTTGACGATATTATTTTGAGATATGTATAATGACCGACTGTAGACCGAAGAGCGAAGTGACCGAAGAGCGTAGCGACCGAAGTGCGAAGCGACCGAAGAGCGAAGCGACCAAAAGGAGCAAAGCAACCGAAGAACCAAATGACCGAAGCATTATAACCTCGACACTTAAAATGAAGCACATATAGCCTCGACGCTGCGGAAATGGAGGCCTCGATACGATTATTGTGGAATTTTATAGTACATATAACTTAAAGTGCGGCATATATCTTCGTCACTGCGACAGCTGCGACAGCGGACCCCTTGACACAATTATTGTGGAGTAATGATAGCATCCTCACTATGACGTGGGGCAAACTTAGCCTCAACACTACGACAGCAGAGCCCTCGACACAATGATTGTGGAGTAATGATAGCCTCCTCACTATTAAAGTGGGGTACATATAGCCTCGACGCTGTGAAAGCGGAGCCCTCGACACAATATTGTGGAGTAATGATAGCCTCTTCACTATTAAAGTGGGGCAAACATGGCTTCAACGCTGTGAAAGCGGAGCCCTCGACACAATGACTGTGGAGTAATGATAGCCTCTTCACTATTAAAGTGGGGCAAATATAGCTTCGACGCTGTGAAAGCGGAGCACTCGACACAATGGTTGTGGAGTAATGATAGCCTCATCACTATTAAAGTGGGGCAAATATAGCTTCAACGCTGTTAAAGCGGAGCCCTCGATACAGTGATTGTGGAGTAATGATAGCCTCATCACTATTAAAGTGGGGCAAATATAGCTTCGACGCTGTTAAAGCGGAGCCCTCGACACAATGATTGTGGAGTAATGATAGCCTCATCACTATTAAAGTGGGGCAAATATAGCTTCAACGCTGTTAAAGCGGAGCCCTCGACACAACGATTGTGGAGTAATGATAGCCTCATCACTATTAAAGTGGGGCAAATATAGCTTCGACGCTGTGAAAGCGGAGCCCTCGACACAATGGTTGTGGAGTAATGATAGCCTCTTCACTTTAAAGTGGGGCAAATATAACCTCGACGCTGTGAAAGCGGAGCCCTCGACACAATGATTGTGGAGTAATGATAGCCTCTTCACTATTAAAGTGGGGCAAATATAGTACCATGTCGACATCTCATTTATAAGAAAATATTTATTTAATATGTGTTTTAATTTTGAACTATTAATTAATGTGCATTATAAAATTACATTAAAACTTTAATCAACACAGTTAATACCGATTTTCTGTTTGATGAATATCTTGTTGCACAGTAAACCTAAGCTTCTAAGTACTCACGGAAAGGAGAATTATTATTAGACGGAGTCCACAATATTACACAAATCAAGTATATCTTTCCATAATATATTTCATTTTAAAATTATATTATATTATGTTAATCAAAGCTGTCTAATAATAACAAAGCGGGTAGGTAACTAACTGATGATCAAATTTAGGAGGCGACCACATCGATTGGACCCAAGACTCGACGATACCGCGATGTCCGATTAAAGCCTACTACCTAATCCGTCATGATCCATGCGATAGATTCACTATGGCCCTCATATGGGGCATGAGGCGCACGGTATCGGAGCACGCATAGCACGTCCCGTTTGTATACGTCGATTAATGGCATTAAACACTTTAAACTGTCAGTCAGACTAAATAGTCTTCCAATGTCTTATAGATTGTGTATTGATTGACATTACTCCTGTATATTTATACCTATAGGTATCCTCATAAGACGCTCATTAAACTTGTTGGTACTGTGTATGTACATTTGCATAAAGACGCGTTTTGTTATCATTCATAGGCACTTATTACCAATCGGCAAGGATTACCATTGTTATCTGTTTTATTGTATGGTAGGGTAGATCGGACATGGTAAAAGCCGCTTTCGTGAAACGATTACCTAGTATATATTAACTTTATTCAGATATGGTTTGTATATTTATCTGTAAGCGAAAGCATCTCGTAAAAAAAAAATTGTGAGTGAACATTGCATTTTATGCAATCATAAAATGAAATCTAAATAATATTATATTAGTAAATAATACTATAATAGTACGTATTACAATTATTTAAAGTTCAAATTGTAATCTATTTGTAGCCCCATACTTATTTTTTCCGTAATTTATTTATTCAAAAAAGAAGGTAGTTGTAGTAAGTGATTTCGTATGAACGTAAAAATTACTTACTTGATTTCTTAGGTAATAAGTTTATTACGCTAAACGAATATACCTACAATTTCAAATTGAAAGTTTAACTGCCATGTAAGTATGGCAAACGAGACTAGACTTGCCGAGCTGAATATACATCAATTTTTCGTTCGAGGGTACGGCGGTCGGCAGTTCAAATAATGTTTTGATTCTATACTTCTTATTCAGCGCACAATAAACATTAATCGAAACACAATTAGGTACACATATTTAGAGGAACACTATTTTGGCGAAAATACGTGTGACTCGGACTAACACAAAAACATGTAATGAGTACTGGAGGAGCGATGTCGAAGCAGGAACGTAGCGTAGCGAGTGAGAGGGACAGCGCGAACTTGTTTTTTAAATACTATCTCTAAAATGTGTGACTTGGACTGCACGATAACGTGTACTGCTGCTAGTAAATTATATTTGTTGTCTTGGATTTGGATACGAAGTATAATTCTTCTATGACTACGACTAGTGGCTCTGTGAGATGTATTCCTCGCGATAAGATCGATAGGCTTAAGCATGTAAAAACAAAAAGATACTTCGTTGAGTCATTTTCACAGCGTACTCACAATGGTCTTAAGCGCCATAGACCGTAATGGCACTTAAGTCCTTTACGCTATTTTTTTCCACCATATTGAACATTTTCCAAAAAACGAAACGACAGAAAAAATATATGTAGCTATTGAACCCGCTTACAAAATTTCACGAGAAATTGCCAGGGTAAACTGGTAAACATGGTAAATCAGTGTCATGGTAAACTGCTGACATCAGGCTTACGTTTCATTTCATAATTTTTGGTATTAGGTAGCATACTTATATAACGGAGATTTAGGATCCATGTTTAAGAGGCGACAGGAGTGGTCATTTCTCCGTACAAACGTACTCTACTGTTTCCTCAGTGGTTTTAGGAGCAACAGCAATGATTTATTCAACACAGATTATTATTATTAATATCTGTGTAATATTTTTGTTTCTTAAGGCGCTAGTGCACTTCAAATATTCGCAAAATGGCCTAATTTAAGCTAAGCCGCAAAGAGAAGGTATGACATCAATTAGTCTTAAAACCAAAACAGTCCGACACGGATAATTTCATTACCATTTAGATCTCAAAATTTCGTTACATTTGGTTAAGTTTTGGAGGAGGAAACAGTCGATCGTTTTTTGAGATTTTTACGTAGGATTTTTCACCTAACCTGGCGTTGTCCTTATCGCACAAGTTTTAGGAGTCGCTTCCATTAGTGAGACGGATATATTCGCCTAAAATATTAAAAATCTTAGTTCCCGTATCCCCTTAACTCAATATAATGTCGAGCATATGGACCCTTTAGCTATTGTACGTCACAATTTGATTTAAAACAATACTGTGAGGTTTGACTTAACCCATCACTAGAAAGTAGGTACCGATTTCTCATTCATATTTTGCAGAGCACGCGCGATTAACGCCTGTAAGCAGGTTCTGTCCCCTACTATAGTTCACGCTCGCTCTATCGCGCGTGGTCTGCAAAATATTTTGATTTTAAGGCTCTGGCTGATTAATCGGACAGTTTTGATTTTAAGGCTAATTGATGTCATACCTTCTCTTTGCGGCTAGTAAATTAGGCCATTTTGCGAATATTTGAAGTGCACTAGCGCCTTAAGAAACAAAAATATTACACAGATATTAATAATAATAATCTGTGTTGAATAAATCATTGCTGTTGCTCTTAAAACCACTGAGGAAACAGTAGAGTACGTTTGTACGGAGAAATGACCACTCCTGTCGCCTCTTAAGAGTCCTTATTCCTACAGACGAGCGTATTTTGTAAAATGCTTCCTTTTTCATTCAAGATTACGACGTAACTATTAGTATTTATTAAAAAACTGATAACGTACTTAAATAATCGTTTCCTAAACTAGGGGCTCCAACAGTTCTAATTTTCATTTTCTCTTTTAAACCTCTTTTTTAATGAGGTTTTTTGGGAGTCTTTTCCAAATTTTGCAGTGAGATGTGGCGTTTCGGTTCTCAATTTTGCTATAAACAAGAATCATTTGGTACATGAATGACTACAATTTGATTCAACATATCTCGTACGAGGGGCTGGAATGATTAACAATCGAAGATTCATTTGAAAAAACTGATAAAATACCTTCCGAGTTTTCTTCATTTTTTTGGCGAAAACAGGGTTTTATTATATTTTATTTCCGCACATTGTACGCATATTTTGCTTTAAAAATAATATTATAGCAAACTATAACTTTATGTTAACCTATAAAAAAAAAATCGTAACTATGGGACCTACATTGCCGTAAATTTATATTTTTTTAAAACACGTATAAATCACGCAGCAGCGACGCCCCGCTCTCAGTCCGCGCGGAGCGCGCTTAGAGGACGGACCTGTGCTCGATTGTCAGGCATTCGTTGAGTTCGTAATCAGCTACGGAGTTCCGAGAAGTGCTATATACTGCGATTAGAAAATCTTAATATAAGTTCATTGTATGCCTAACAACAGACTCGCTTATTGATGGATTTTCAGTGTTACTTTTTTTTTATACTACGTCGGTGGCAAACAAGCATACGGCCCGCATATGTACGCCTGCAACTCCAGAGGAGTTACATGCGCGTTGCCGACCCTAACCCCCTCCCGCCCCTCGTTGAGCTCTGGCAACCTTACTCACCGGCAGGAACACAACACTATGAGTAAGGTCTAGTGTTATTTGGCAGCGATTTTCTGAAAAACGCATTTTCACTTGAAATTACGTTAGGGTTTGCGTTATTATTTTTGACCCGGATGAAGTCCAAGTTCTCATGATGGAGTCAGGAGTTGGTCACCAGAACTCCTAATCTACTAATTATAATCCCATCGTGTTTGGGTTCAAAAGATTTGCCCTGACGAAGACCATCGATCTAGATGAGGTCCAGGGTCTCATGATGGAGTCAGGAGTTGGTTACCAGAACTCCTACTCTACTCATCATAACTCCATCGTGTTTGGGCTCAATAGAGTTGCCCTGACGAGCACCATCAATCTAGATGAGGTCCAGGGTCTCATGATGGAGTCAGGAGCTGGGCACCAGAACTCCTAATCTACTCATCATAACTCCATCGTGTTTGGGCTCAATAGAGTTGCCCTGACGAGCACCGTCAATCTAGATGAGGTCCAGGGTCTCATGATGGAGTCAGGAGCTGGTCACCAGAACTCCTAATCTACTCATCATAACTCCATCGTTTTTGGGCTCATTAGATTTGCCCTGACCAGCACCATCGATCTAAATGAGGTTCAGGGTCTCATGATGGAGTCAGGAGTTGGTCACCAGAATTCCTAATCTACTCATCATAACTCCATCGTGTTTGGGCTCAATAGATTTGCCCTGATGAACACCATCGATCTAGATGAGGTCCAGGGTCTCATGATGGAGTCAGGAGTTGGTCATCAGAACTCCTAAACTACTCATCATATCCTCATCGTGTTTGGGCTCAATAGAGTTGCCCTGACGAGCACCATCAATCTAGATGAGGTCCAGGGTCTCATGATGGAGTCAGGAGCTGGTCACCAGAACTCCTAATCTACTCATCATAACTCCATCGTGTTTGGGCTCAATAGAGTTGCCCTGACGAGCCCTGCTTGTCGGGGTAAATCTATTGAGCCCAAACACGATGGAGTTATGATAAATAGATTACGAGTTCTGGTGACCAACTCCTGACTCCATCATGAGACCCTGGACTTCATCTAGATCGATGGTACTCGTCAGGACAAATCTTTTGAGCCCAAACACGATGGAATTATAATGAGTAGATTAGGAGTTCTAGTGACCAACTCCTGACTCCATCATGAGACCCTGAACATCATCTAGATTGATGGTGCTCGTGAGGGCAAATCTATTGAGCCCAAACACGATGGAGTTATGATGAGTAGATTAGGAATTATGGTAACCAACTCCTGACTCCATCATGAGACCCTGGACTTCATCTAGATCGATGGTACTCGTCAGGGCAAATCTTTTGAGCCCAAACACGATGGAATTATAATGAGTAGATTAGGAGTTCTGGTGACCAACTCCTGACTCCATCATGAGACCCTGGATTTCATTTAGATCGATGGGACTCGTCAGGGAAAATCTTTTGAGCCCAAATACGATGGAATTATAATGAGTAGATTAGGAGTTCTGGGGAGTTCTGGTGACCAACTCCTGACTCCGTCATGAGACCCTGGACCTCATCTAGATCGATGGTGTTCGTCAGGGCAAATCATTTGAGCCCAAGCACGATGGAATTATAATGAGTAGATTAGGAGTTCTGGTGACCAACTCCTGACTCCATCATAAGAACCTGGATGTACTTCATTCGAGTCAAAAATAATAATACAAACCCTTACGTGATTTCAAATAACACTGAAACTCTATAGCACTAATGTGCGCAAACGATTGGCATCTTGACTAGGCAGCATGGGTGCGTAGCCACCATGCCAATCGATACGACAACGAAACACTATCTGTCTCTCTCTCGTACTAATATGCACAAACGATTGGCATCTTGGCTGGGCAGCATGGGTGCGTAGCCAACATGCCAAACATTTACGATATGACAAGGAAACACTATCTGTCTCTCTATCGTACTAATATGCGCAATCGATTGGCTTCTTGGCTAGGTATCATGGGTGCGTAGCCAACATGCCAATCGTTTACGATACGACAACGAAACACTACTCTCTCTCTATCGCACTAATATACGCAAACGATTGGTATTTTGCCTAGGCACCAAGCAAGTGTGTGGCCAACATGCCAATCGTTTACGATACGACAACGAAACGCTATCTGTCTCTCTATCGCACTAATATACTTTATTTATACCTGCAGTCATTTACTAACTTCTTCATTTTCCATTGGTGTGAAAGAGACAGAATAAAGAGCAAGGGTTATAGTACACTCTGTAGTCTGTACACTTAGTAGTAGTGTACATAAAAAAAAACTACTGTGCATATACAATAAAATAAAGAGTGCCCATATGATATCATATGACACTAAAATTAATGTTCCTTGAAATTATATTGAAAACTATCAAGATTATTCTAGTCTGCATTGAAACGCGCGTCGCGTTGCCGGCGCTCGCGTACCGAGCGCCAACGCCATCTATCGAGCGTTATTTCGTGAAATCGGAGAACGCTCCAAGGATTAAGGGCTCTTAAGCATGGATCCTAAATCTCCGTTATATAAGTATGCTACCTAATACAAAAAACTGGGAATTTTTTCCCAGTAGATACCACTGGTAAAAGGTGGGATTATTTTTCCCAGTAATTACCACCGAAATGTTGTTAGAGTTCAATAATAATAAAACAGTAGAAATAGTATAGTATATATTGTATATTTAGTAGTGTATTATATAGGTATTGTTTGAATACTTATATAAGTAGTATGTGTGTTTGTATTTAATAGTCTCCATATTTAGCTCCTTGCAGTACCTGTTGACTTTTGTGTGAGTTCTAAATTTCCTGCTACCTAACGGTTATTTGGAAGAGATCGCTTTTTAGCGATAAGACCGCCTGTTGTTACCTGGTTCTATTTTCCTTTAAAATTTATTTGTAGTTTTACATGTATGTAAAATGTATAATTGTTGGTGCAATAATAGAATATTTACTTACTCTCGAGGTTGATGGCAAAAAGGAAAAAAAACATACAATCTAATAATTAATATTATGTAATAATCCCAAATAAAACAAAATAATTATGATACGTAAAAATAAAAAAAAATTACAAACAACATTGATTGAATTGCTATCGGCACGTAGGGATTAGGTAAAAGTTAACACGTAAGTCACGTAATATAACCCCATGCATGTTCTAGGACTGTTATCACCAACTGCTAGGCGAGCTCGGCGGACGTGTTGACCGGTCAAACCAACCAGTATAAACGCGTATCTCTTTATTAATGTCTCGGTCACGTTACGGTGGTCTGCGCGACAGCGCGGGCCGCCCGCGCTCGAGCGATGACAATTTCACTATACTGGCTTACCGTTGCCAATTCACACAGTACGTAGTTACGTACCCACTTTTTTCTTACAGAAATAAATAAGTTGTTTTGTTTTAGAATAAATTTTATTCTATTCTTGCACTATGTAGGTAAATAATGTATATTATGATTGCTTGTATTTCTCTTTGTAAGTGAATTGTATTATTCTTTTGGAGAAATCAATTTTAAACGGATTAGCCAGCGTTTTCGATTAAAGCTCCTAGCCAGCGTGATTTCTTCCGACAATATCGTTATATTTCAACCAATTAACACAAAACCTTAACAAGTTATATAGGTACCTAAGCCTTCCTCGAGAATCACTCTATTGATAGGTGAAATTCGTATGAAAATCCGTTCAGTAGTTTTTAGTTTTGGAGTAAGTAGTTTTATAAGATGTAGTACATTAACATTTTCCCCTAGACTTGCGGACGCTAGGTTGCGTGACAGTCGTGCACATAGCAAATAGTCTAGCCATGTTCTTTTCGTCTCTCTGTCTACGCTTACCCTTAGTATTTAAATAGCAATAGTCAGTAGGTATTGGAAAGCTGTAATTTGGTATACCTAAGGTAACCAAAGGGGTAAATGAAATGTCGAAAAATGTCTTGTTAAAAAACGCTAGAAATAAGACAAGTGCATGGTGTAATATATTTATTTTTTGTAATTTATGGATGGCTACAACGTTGCGTAAGAACACTGTTCAGTATGTTATCATAAAAACAGATTATTTGATTAAAAACATATATAGTACGCACTTTGTATTGGTAATCTCTATAATATATTCTAGATTAATACGTTTCGCTTCTTTTATTCTTTTTTTGTTTTGCAAATTTCGAAAAAAAAAAGGAAATCATATAAACCTAGTTATTGTGTCAATAACATACTAAAAAATCATGGAGAATGGAAAATATTTAAAAGTGGAAAAACGTTATCTCTTTTTATATGGCCGGTCACGTACTATATATACTTCCCTCTTAAGGCCTCTACAGACTTCGTACCAAATTTCAACCGACTTTAGATAATTGCCGGCTAAGCAGATCAAATATCGCAAACGGCCGCAATATAACGCAAATAGCATGCAATTTTAGGTGAGATTTGTAGAGGCCCTCACAGACAGTATAAAAAATTTATTAGTTGACTGAAAAATCAAATACATTTTATAATTTGTATGTACAGCTACAGCATAGCTCAAAAACTTATGATTATGAAGTTAATTTTAGGCAGGTGCCCGTCGCGCTTCGTGTGCCTATACACATCAAATCAGACTATGTGCCAAAAGTATCTCCATTCTCTAATAACTTAACAAAAAAAGCGGCCAAGTGCGAGTCGGACTCGCCCATGAAGGGTTCCGTACATTTATGATGTATTAAAAAAAAACTACTTACTATATAGATCTCGTTCAAACCAATTTTCGGTGGAAGTTTGCATGGTAATGTATATCATATATTTTTTTTTAGATTTTTCATTCTGTTATTTTAGAAATTACGGGGGGGGGGACACACATTTTACCACTTTGGAAGTGTCTCTCGCGCAAACTATTAAGTTTAGAAAAAAATTATATTAGAAACCTCAATATCATTTTTAAAGACCTATCCATAGATACCCCACACGTATGGGTTTGATGAAAAAAGATTTTTGAGTTTCAGTTCTAAGTATGGGGAACCCCCAAAATTTATTGTTTTTTTTTCTATTTTTGTGTGAACATCTTAATGCGGTTCATAGAATACATCCACTTACTAAGTTTGAACAATATAGCTCTTATAGTTTCGGAAAAAAGTGGCTGTGACATAATCGGACAGACAGACGGACATGACGAATCTATAAGGGTTCCGTTTTTTGCCATTTGGCTACGGAACCCTAAAAAGAAATATGTCTATATATACAGAACAATATGTAGAACAATTAAACGGTTGCAGATACCTTTGAATGCGATGTAGAGATATACTTACTTAGATATCTATTTGGAAAAGTAATTGAGGGTGGCAAATACTTTTGGCATTAGTCATAAAGTGATTATGCACTTTTGCAGCTCTCTGTACATTACAAGCTCTGTTTTTTATATGCCAGATATATATACATAAGATTATTCCCGTTCGTTTGACCAATCTGAAATGAAAGTTGGATTAGACTGATTGGGTAGTACTAGTAGATAGGGCATGGGCATGAAGCTAATCTGTTGAATCTACATGTTGTTTCCTGTAATCACCCTTAACCTTAACGCTTTAAATAACATATAATTAAATCCAAATGGTTTTAATTAATACATTTCAAAAAATAATTTTCTGTTATTTACTACAACAAACGATGAGTAAGTTTAGACCACAGATAGACGAAGGGGTACCAATTTAAAGTGTACAACATAACATGAGGTTAGAGTTAGATAGCCAAGACCGTGCAAATGTTATTTTAAACGTCAAACTTCTATGAAATTATGACGCTTAAATAACACTTGCGTAGTCTGTGCTATCAAAATCGCTGTTAACTTAGCTTGGTCTAACTCAACCGCATTGTGCTAGAGATAAACCATGTTTATATTGCGCGCCCTTTAAATACAACAAATAATACTTATAAAGTTGTGTACTTACGTACAAAATTAATGTAGAACTTCCGTCAAAATTGAAATATATATATGGAACGTCAACTTTTTTTATACCTGTATGCCTAAACACGGAACAGAGTTTTTCAAAAACTTCTAAATAACCATATATTACTCCGTATGTAGGACTCAGTTGTGTTTTTAGATAACGAATTCGTATTATTAGATTGCCCAATTAGCAATGAAATAATTAACAAAGAACGAAAAAATACCGGTTTTGTTCCCATACAAAATATACCAGTTTCCGATCCCTGTTTCGTAGGCAGAAGGTTAATTTAATACAATGAAAAAAAATATGACTTCGTATGGTTCCTCCAAACTCTCCGAAAGCCCATAATAGGTATCAAGGAAATTGGTAGTTGAATTTGAAATATATAGTGTTAAGGGTATAAGGGTGAGATTAACCAAATAAATTAAGATACACCTTGCCTTAAATTGCATTATACAAATTACAAAATCTTACCGGTAGGTAGTTATTTTTACTACCAAATGAACGGACTAAGAGACATTAGGGAATGTAGGTAGGTATACCGGGTGTTTCCTGTAACAGGAGCAATAAATTAAACTGTAGAATGTACTCCTCAAACTGACCAACATTTGTTCAACAACTTTGAAAAATAACTTATGTTTTGATTTTTATTACACATTGAAGTTAATTCTAAGACGCAATGTATTGCGAATTTTGTTATGTTTAAACCGTGACAATGACAAGCAACGTCAAACACACTGATGTCAGCGTACATTGAAAATAATATTAAATTTGATTGAAAAAGTTAAAATCTAAAGATTTCATAATTTTTAAAAGTTGTTAATCAAAAGTTATATCGTTTTAGGAGTACAATATATGGTTTAATAATTTGCTCGTGTTACAGGAAACACCCGGTATATATGGATTTAGGGTGAGATGAGACTGCTCGTTTGTTATCATTCGACGCGTGAAGATAGTGTGTGCTGGCACTTGGGCAAAAGTGGTTGGATTACAGATTAACGATTATGATTACAAAATGTAGTTGTACTTATAAATTACAATTACTAGGAAAAAGTAGTTGAGCCTTTGATTAACGATTACTAAATACATTTTGTAGTTAGTAATCGAATTAATGACTACATTTTGTAATTGTAATCTATAATAAAATACTTTATGCGATTACAAATTCCTTTTACTGAAAATAATGTTTTCGATGATCCTTGTTTCCCAAATCAGGTTAAAAAAACGAACGAGTTTTAAGACATCTCAAGTTTGACTTTTCATATAAAAAAAGGATATTTTTTGAACATCGTCGGTGGCAACCAAACATACGGCCCGTCTGATGGTAAGCAGTGTCCGTAGCCTATGTACGCCTGCAACTCCAGAGGACTCCGCACCCTCGTTGAGCTTATAAATGTTAGTTTTACAAGATTTTGTACAAAGGGCCTAAAATTTTAGGGCAATAACGAGTTTTTGTCAGGTGGTCAGTTGATCAGTTCCAAGAAGCGGCACCCGAGCATTTCTTAAAATTTATATGGCATGAGGTTAAGTAAATGTATGAAAAAAATATTATCCTCCCAAGGACCACGGGAGGACTAATTAGTTCAATGCAATTTAAACTTTTTACAATTGGAAGTTGCATTTCTTTTGTTTCATTTCATTTTAAAACACAAGAAACACAACCTTATTCCCTACACTGTTGATTTCAAATTCAAATAGCAATTTTTTTATATGGTGAGCCGCAGGTGGTTATTACTTTTGTTTACTGAGAGAGTACTAAAGTACTAAATTTGCTCATCTTTGCCTATCAAGAAGTAATTGAGTAATTTTGATTATAAATTAATGTAATTTCGATTACAAATTACAAAGTAAACTCAATTGCAAGTATTTGTAAGTACATGTAATCAACTACAAATAATTCAGCTACATGTAATCCAATTTGTAGTTAAAATTACACAAGTAATTGACGTGTGCACATAAATAATGTTCCCGTTCATCTTCAAAATGGTTTCGCCGAAATTTGGATACGGTTTGAGGTAAAGGTTACGTTAAATACGTACGAGATACACCAGTGACTTTTTAGATAGTTTAACTCACTAGATGGCGCCGTTACAAGCTATTGTCGCAGGTTTTTCAATTTTAAGTTATATCTGATATAATTTTGGAATCTTTTGCTAACTCCCGCTCTAATCTCAATATAAGCCTGACTGGTAGGGTTGCCTTACATCCCGTATATACGGGACTGTCACTGTATTTAAGAAGTATCGCGTCCCGTATTTTAACCCGTCCTGTTATTCGGTTCCGTTCCGCTCCGGATAATTATGGCAACCCTACCGAAAGGCAAACAACAACTTGGCTCCTGTGTAACAAATGCACGCTTCAGTGTGCCAAAGATTAATTGATATTGATACTATGAAACGATGTAGGTACATCTAATACAAAGTGTAAGAAAAATTGACAGCGAGTTTGACAGCTGAAAAAGATGGCGCTGTACGGCATAACGCAGGTAAGTAACTAACATTACAAGGGCTTATAACATTTTATGATATAAGACAAAAATGCCTTGGCTCAGTTTATTTTATGCTAATGTCAGACAAACCAGTAAAAGTCAGTTTTAGTTTAGGTACTTAGCCCTTTTTAGTAAACTTTTACGTATCGTCGGCTGAAGTCGCATACCTTGTAACTCCATTACTACAGGACATCAGGGATTGAATACTTTGGTCAATAATACCTAAAGTTGCTAGCCTCGGAACTACTCCGGAGGAGTTACGAGGTTTGCGACATTAACCGACGGCATGTCACTGTTCTAATCTCACCTGACATACGACTCATACGAGGCGCATGAAACGAATGAAGAATTATATAAGTACAGGTAAAAATACCATTGAGGTAAGAATTAAGTAGCGCTGACGTCGCTGATAGTTTCAAATCCGAAACGACTGTTGTTGTGTATTTTAGATAGCGGAGATTTTGAAAAATCGTACCACTTTTTCAGATAACAATAGAGAAAAGCCTCAATATTGCTTATTAAATTTTTTGGCAACCGTATTGTTAATTAACCTGTCACAGTCCATATCAAAAGGGACCTTATTGCGGTCTTCGCTTACGCCGTTATTAGCGGCGCGTCAATACTAATGCGGCACTACGCGACGAAGAACACCGCCAGAAGGTCCCTTTTGATATGGACTGTCACTAATTAGCAACCTGGAGGATTTTCTCTAGGGAGTTCAGCGATTCAAATGCTGTTTTTTTGACTTTCGATCTATAGAAAAAAAAAAACACGAACTTTGGTATAAAAGCACTTAATTTTTTTTTTATCAATTTAAGCTAAAAATATGAAAATTGATTTTAAAATGCGCAATTTAATGATTGAAGGTATTCAGCGATAGCTTTCTTTTTAAATTAAAACAAATAAAAATTCAAAAACATGATACCTATCCGCGGTCCCGAGCACGCACATCCATCTCGCTCACGCCTACGCTCAGTGAATGAGAGAAGAACACGAACCTACGGGGCCTTAAATACGTTTTTATAGCAGGTATCTGTATTTAATCCTTTTCCAGGCCTAGTGATATGCCGTGGGAATTTCCCCGGAATAAGGAATAGTCCTTGTGTGAAATTCCTGGGAAATTTCCGCTGTTCCCGGGAACACTGAAACATAGATTAAGTGAATTATAGTTTTAATTAAAGCTAGCTATAACGACAAGTCACTGCGTTTGGTAAAAGTGGCCATAAACCGTAAACATCTCAATGGAAACGTGACTTTTTCATGTTACGTAGTTTAAAAACGCATTAACAATGACTACCCGAAGTCTCTATTACTTTATGAGATAATTTCTGATTTGTCTATTGTGTTGCATTCACAACATAAGACACGGTTACAAACTTGTCATTTACAATGATTGAATAAGCTATAATGGTGGCACTGGTATGGTAGTGTCAAATTGTCAAGCCAGTCTCATACCACGCAAAGTTTACACAGACATTGCAGTGACAGTGTGGAACTGCCACCAAAGCCATAAACTTACTTCAAGAATATGAACTTTATGATAGCACCTTTACACTTTGCCACGTCAAAGCCAGCGCAAAGCAGTTTAGAAGGACTCAATTGTATTGTAATTAGCCAGTATCTAAATTCATTATACACTAGCAGTGTATTTATTGACTGGAGTGACTTGCAAGTTTCTGGGCAATCCAATTTAACATGACCTTAAGCTCTGTAACAACTGAGCATAATCGGAGGCCATATATATAGATTACTTTAACACATTCACTACCAGACAAAAAACGGCGCACTACCCCAGAAACCGGTGGTCTATAGCTGCGTACAAAACAACCCGCCCAGCGGGTTGTCCGGCATCTGAACAAAGTTCACGAGCGCCCACCAGGTGGGTTCCTGGCAGTGAATGTGTTAACACATTGAGTACCGGGAACCCGCCCGGCGGGGTCTCTGTTCATAGTCACCTTCCTCTACAAAGCGAGAAAACGGTGGAATCGGCTATGAGCGCAGCACTACGAAAACAGGCTATTGGAATAACTCCTCAGGCAACAAAAAATACTATCCTATTGAAACTTGGCAACCTTTGTATTGGTAGGTAGTTAAAACATGGGAAGGAGAAAATAGTATGAGATATGGAGATGAAAGGTAGGTTCCCCAAAATTCTTACTTCATTATTGTTAAAAATTATGGAATACTATACTTCCTTTTAAAGCAAACATGAGCATCTGAATTTTTGATAAGTACCGTGACTGCTTGCTTGCTTACATCAGCAAAGCTTATTTGAGATGTTTAATTTTAAACTTGTATATATATCTCTACCTAACAATAACAGCAAATTTAGTTGTTCCTAACTATAGACAAGCATGTTAATGTGTTGATTTCGTTAAATAATCAGTAATATGTATCTGGAATATAAAAAATGTTGAATATTAGAAACTAGACAACTGACAAAAAATATGAGTAAGAATTCATAGCAGTAATAAATGTCATAATCAATTGGGCATGGATTTAAAGTATATCAATAAAACATAATACAATTCAAAATGGGTCTATGGCATTTGCCCTCAAAGTCATGTAATAATTCATCAATATCATTGTCCAAGTCATCACTCTGTGCCATCTTAGAAACCATGTCACTGATGAGAAATGCACCGATGGTAGCTTCCTCATGGTTGTCCTGTATGTCGATGTTGACCACATGCACAGGCTGGTTGTGAATGGACCTCCTTGACCCGAACCATTCAATTACTTGATCATATACCCTTTCCTCACATGTGATGATCACATCAAAGCGATCATTGCAAACCTGGAACCTCTCTGGGCATGGCTTGATTCTTCGATTTCTATCTAACATGTGCAGCAATCCATTTTGGGTGTAATATGTCTTATCTTTGTCCAATAAGTCGTTATAAATATCATCGTACGGAACTCCAAACTCATAACAATTAGGTCGATCGGCCGATGCACCCGGCAGTTTCACTTTTTCTCCCGTTCCAAATGATTTCACTTTGAACCCTTTCTTAGCCAGGAATGCATGGGCTTCCATGCTACGGTTCATGTTCGAAGAACAAACGACAGCAACAAATAAATCTGCCATTGCTACTCTGTGACTTGTGTCTCGTATAATAAATTCCTTAGCTTGAGACAGAATGTTCATTTAATCATTTTTAGGAATAGTCTCATCGCACGCGCGTTACATAAATGACTTTATTTTCCTAATCCTTTGTTTTTACTTAAAATATAAACTTTTGGAGAAATGAGGTTAGATTACGTTTACGTTCCGATTCTGCGTTCTGACACTTCTGACATTTCGTTTCTTCACGTCAGACCACGGACTTATAAGATTATCCGGATAGGGTACATTGGCCAAAAAGTGTGTCCACATATATAACTCATGGTCACCCTAATAGGGTTGTTTCCATCTACAAATCTTAGGGCATAATTGTATCCCAATAAATTCTTTTGGATTATAAGAACATGTTAAACTACTTTTAGGGGACCTGTAATGACCATATTTTTGTAAATATTGAATTTAAAATATCTTTTGGTACACGTCACGTGACCAAACTCGAAATGTCATTGAAGATTCTGATGACGTCACAACTCTCGGATTAACACTGTTGACAGGCGATAAACAACAAATGACAAATGTCAGTTGACAGTTCGTATCTTCTACGTGTGTATGTAATTATGTGTCAAACCGTAAACTGTGAAGTCACACAATTTTCAAAGAGCGTTTTGGGCGCGAAAGCATCTGAAATTCCTGGGAAATTTCCGCTGTTCCCGGGAACACTGAAACATAGATTAAGTGAATTATAGTTTTAATTAAAGCTAGCTATAACGACAAGTCACTGCGTTTGGTAAAAGTGGCCATAAACCGTAAACATCTCAATGGAAACGTGACTTTTTCATGTTACGTAGTTTAAAAACGCATTAACAATGACTACCCGAAGTCTCTATTACTTTATGAGATAATTTCTGATTTGTCTATTGTGTTGCATTCACAACATAAGACACGGTTACAAACTTGTCATTTACAATGATTGAATAAGCTATAATGGTGGCACTGGTATGGTAGTGTCAAATTGTCAAGCCAGTCTCATACCACGCAAAGTTTACACAGACATTGCAGTGACAGTGTGGAACTGCCACCAAAGCCATAAACTTACTTCAAGAATATGAACTTTATGATAGCACCTTTACACTTTGCCACGTCAAAGCCAGCGCAAAGCAGTTTAGAAGGACTCAATTGTATTGTAATTAGCCAGTATCTAAATTCATTATACACTAGCAGTGTATTTATTGACTGGAGTGACTTGCAAGTTTCTGGGCAATCCAATTTAACATGACCTTAAGCTCTGTAACAACTGAGCATAATCGGAGGCCATATATATAGATTACTTTAACACATTCACTACCAGACAAAAAACGGCGCACTACCCCAGAAACCGGTGGTCTATAGCTGCGTACAAAACAACCCGCCCAGCGGGTTGTCCGGCATCTGAACAAAGTTCACGAGCGCCCACCAGGTGGGTTCCTGGCAGTGAATGTGTTAACACATTGAGTACCGGGAACCCGCCCGGCGGGGTCTCTGTTCATAGTCACCTTCCTCTACAAAGCGAGAAAACGGTGGAATCGGCTATGAGCGCAGCACTACGAAAACAGGCTATTGGAATAACTCCTCAGGCAACAAAAAATACTATCCTATTGAAACTTGGCAACCTTTGTATTGGTAGGTAGTTAAAACATGGGAAGGAGAAAATAGTATGAGATATGGAGATGAAAGGTAGGTTCCCCAAAATTCTTACTTCATTATTGTTAAAAATTATGGAATACTATACTTCCTTTTAAAGCAAACATGAGCATCTGAATTTTTGATAAGTACCGTGACTGCTTGCTTGCTTACATCAGCAAAGCTTATTTGAGATGTTTAATTTTAAACTTGTATATATATCTCTACCTAACAATAACAGCAAATTTAGTTGTTCCTAACTATAGACAAGCATGTTAATGTGTTGATTTCGTTAAATAATCAGTAATATGTATCTGGAATATAAAAAATGTTGAATATTAGAAACTAGACAACTGACAAAAAATATGAGTAAGAATTCATAGCAGTAATAAATGTCATAATCAATTGGGCATGGATTTAAAGTATATCAATAAAACATAATACAATTCAAAATGGGTCTATGGCATTTGCCCTCAAAGTCATGTAATAATTCATCAATATCATTGTCCAAGTCATCACTCTGTGCCATCTTAGAAACCATGTCACTGATGAGAAATGCACCGATGGTAGCTTCCTCATGGTTGTCCTGTATGTCGATGTTGACCACATGCACAGGCTGGTTGTGAATGGACCTCCTTGACCCGAACCATTCAATTACTTGATCATATACCCTTTCCTCACATGTGATGATCACATCAAAGCGATCATTGCAAACCTGGAACCTCTCTGGGCATGGCTTGATTCTTCGATTTCTATCTAACATGTGCAGCAATCCATTTTGGGTGTAATATGTCTTATCTTTGTCCAATAAGTCGTTATAAATATCATCGTACGGAACTCCAAACTCATAACAATTAGGTCGATCGGCCGATGCACCCGGCAGTTTCACTTTTTCTCCCGTTCCAAATGATTTCACTTTGAACCCTTTCTTAGCCAGGAATGCATGGGCTTCCATGCTACGGTTCATGTTCGAAGAACAAACGACAGCAACAAATAAATCTGCCATTGCTACTCTGTGACTTGTGTCTCGTATAATAAATTCCTTAGCTTGAGACAGAATGTTCATTTAATCATTTTTAGGAATAGTCTCATCGCACGCGCGTTACATAAATGACTTTATTTTCCTAATCCTTTGTTTTTACTTAAAATATAAACTTTTGGAGAAATGAGGTTAGATTACGTTTACGTTCCGATTCTGCGTTCTGACACTTCTGACATTTCGTTTCTTCACGTCAGACCACGGACTTATAAGATTATCCGGATAGGGTACATTGGCCAAAAAGTGTGTCCACATATATAACTCATGGTCACCCTAATAGGGTTGTTTCCATCTACAAATCTTAGGGCATAATTGTATCCCAATAAATTCTTTTGGATTATAAGAACATGTTAAACTACTTTTAGGGGACCTGTAATGACCATATTTTTGTAAATATTGAATTTAAAATATCTTTTGGTACACGTCACGTGACCAAACTCGAAATGTCATTGAAGATTCTGATGACGTCACAACTCTCGGATTAACACTGTTGACAGGCGATAAACAACAAATGACAAATGTCAGTTGACAGTTCGTATCTTCTACGTGTGTATGTAATTATGTGTCAAACCGTAAACTGTGAAGTCACACAATTTTCAAAGAGCGTTTTGGGCGCGAAAGCATCTGTCAAAATATATTTTGTTAATTTAACATATTTAAAGCCGTTTTTAGTATAAAAGTTGAATTTTAGGGCAACTTTTAGTTAATATAGAACGTAATACGTTTCAAACAATTGGAAACAACCCTATTAGAAAGAGATGTAACGACCTACTTTGACTTCTCATGTGGACACACTTTTTGGCCAATGTACACTATCCGGATTATTTTCTAGGTCCGTGCGCCACACTGTCTTGGTCTAACTAGCCTCTCCAGTTGGAAGAAAAAAAACAGCTATGTCAAGTGTCACCTGTCAAGCAATTGACAATTTGATCATTGAGAATATTGAGATAGAGGTTAATATACGTTAGAAACATGAACATTTTTAGAAATCTCTATGCGCCAGGATTAAAAACGTTTCAAATCAATTCCATTCATACTTCTGTTCCATCGTTAGCATGGACCAAATCTACATTGCCGAAGAATTTTTTGTCACACAATAAGAAAGTGTATCCCCCACAGGAAATTGGCGAGGAACGGCGACCGGCTGTGAGTGTAGTGAAATCTTAGTTTAGATCCGTCATTTTTATGTACCAAAAACAGTAGTCGTGCGAGTTATTTTTATTCTTGTTCTCCGTAAATTTGCGAACAGTATTGGTAAAAAATACAACAATATGCAGTTTACATAAACATTTAATTATTTAATTGACATTATTTTGGAATCAATTTAGAAGTGGACAAAATACACCGTGTTTTTATTTTGTTTATAAGACATAAACAATAAAATTGTAAATATAAAACATTGTACTATTATTACCAATGAGCGGAATTCTTCATAGCAAAAATCAAAGGGATTGACCTAACTGTTTTATCGACTTATAGATGTTACGGAATAATATCGCATTAGGTATCCATAATCAACTTAAAAGATTATTCTGTAACATTTGACCTCTTTGATAAGCAACTTGCATGTCCGTATTAAAGTAAATCATGTCAGCGTCACATGTCACTTGAGTTTTCATGAGTGATTTCCGTGCCATGTAACTAAAATGGTTAATCCTAAAAGAAAACAATAAAAAAATGGATACAGAAAGATTCTTATTTCAGTTTCAAAGAAGATTCTTCCACAATATATTGCTCTAAATGTTACGTTCATTTACATCATAAAAGTATTTTCTGTTTTATTCTTTACTATTATACCAAAATACAGTGGCGGTCAGCTAATTAGGGACACCGTTAATTTGTTTGTATGTATATCCAAAAGCCTGATTTCATTAGTTTAACTTTGTTTCGTTAAGTGACAAATATTTATCGATAAGTCAATAAAACAGTTAGGTCAATCCATCTGACAGTTTGATTTTTGCTATGAAGAATTCCGCTCATTGATTATTACCTAAGTATCGTTATTTACGATTATTTGTGTATCGTATATTTAAATTAATTTTATTACATTGAAGACTTAAAAAATTATTTACATGTGCTTTTGTATAGTAGTTATTGAATTCCGTTAACTCCGGGGTATAGGCAAGTAATTATATGCCATTTCGAACATCAATCGCCGGAGATAGTATTTACGTTTAGTAGCAAATGTACACACTCGTACTAAACACTAATCATTATGTAAACAGGCCTTAAGGCATGTGTATACGCTCGTGAAGGCCTTATAAGATAAAAATAAATTATTATCTCCGAAATGGAGCTAATTAGAATACCAGTGTCTTAAAAAAAGTTGCATAATTTAAGCTCAAGAATGCACCCTTGAAATTACAGAAAAACAGAAAACAAAAAAATTGGTGTATAATTAAATTTCTTAGCTTATTACCTTCAGTGCGGCAAACAAGTTAACTCGTAGTTATAACATACTTGTACAGGGTCAACATGACCTGTGCCGCACCACACATGTAAAATGGGTGAATCAACTTTTTATTGTTACTCATCATGTAAAATGTTACATGTTTTTGTAAACTGCAAACTGTTGTATTTTTTACCAATACTGTTCACAAATTTATGGATCTAGGTTAACATGTCAGCCTCATGGATTGCTAATGAGCAATCCATGAGGCTGACATGTTCACCTAGTGTCCAAAACCTAAATAAATATCAGATATGTGGCATTATCTATGAAAAGGGACCTTATTGTCGATCGCGCTTACGCCGCACTGCGTCGCGCGGCATTGTATTTGTAACAGCAGAAGCGCCATCGAGAATAAGGTCCCTTTTCATAGATAACGTCACATATAAGCAATTTCAATAATGGGCTGTCTACTAAGCATGTTGTATTGTAGTACGGGCGATTTTCCGCAACTCGACGGCTGGCGCCTATTTTGCGTGACAAGGGGGGGGTGGAGGATGGGCTACTCTTGCCAGCCCAACTCCTCGTGGAATCTCTCGGGGATCTGAGGTGTTTTGCCCTGTACGGGGCCACTCCGCTGCATTCCAGAGAGGCTCTTTCTTCTGTCTCCATGCATCCTGGGCATAGGGGACTGTCTGTGGCACCTACTACTAAGCATGTTATACAACTGTATGAATGTAATACAACTTTTCTTATAACCGCGAAAATCGAAGTTCGTCAATTGCGGGGATTTTTCTCTGTCACTCTAATTACGTCTTAGTGAGAGTAAAAGAGAAAGATCCCCGCAATTTGTGAATTTCGGTTTTCGCGGTAGAACCCCAGATACGTCCGGTATCTCGGATACCAAACAGTAACGGAATATCCACTGCAGTTGCTATATAGAGTTTACACTGTACTTATTTCAAAGGGTGTAGCAGGATAGCCTAGGAAAAATTGCCCCCAGCGATTTTGGGCCGAAACTGTAATCAAACGATGCCTTTTGGGGAGGTTATACTCTGCACAAAGTTTCATCCCTCTGTTACCCCCTGGGGGTGAAAAACACCCGATTAACCCCAAAACTGTTTTAATTATTTTTTCCTAAACTATGAAAGTGACGAATTTCAAATTTTGTACAAATATTAATAAGATTAAAAGCTATGTGTTAAAAAAATATTAACCCCCTAACCATTTAAATTCTTGTAAAAAGAAAACAAAAATAAAAAAAGAATCACCCTGTATATCAAGTTTGGCCCATGGTACACACACCATTTTTTTTTCAAAAATGAGCCACTTTATATTCTACATTATACTAAAGTTTCATGGACCTACTCCAGAAGGAACATTGCGAAATTAATATGTATTGGCTCTTTGGTATGTACTATTAATTGAACGAGACTTGCATTATTAATAAACAATGGCTTTCGATCGGACCGCTGCTTGTGCCCGATTTGAAAAAGGTGGGGATAAAGAAGTATGAATCAAACTCATTTGTATTTATAAAAACATTTTTAGGGTTCCGTAGTCAACTAGGAACCCTTATAGTTTCGCCATGTCCATCTGTCTGTCTGTCTGTCCGAGGCTTTGCTCCGTGTTCGTAAGTGCTAGAAAGCTGAAATTCGGCATGGATATATTATTTTTTGGGCATTTTTTTTAAGAGTACCTCCCCTACACGTAAAGTGGGGGTGTTTTTTTTTTGCTTCAATCCTACAGTGTGGGGTATTGTTGGAAGGGTATTTCAAAACTAATAGGGGTCTTCAACAAACATTTTTTGATAAAGTGAATATATTCGGAGATAATCGCTCCGAAAGAAAAAGAAAATGTCCCCCCCCCCCCCCCCCCTCTAACTTTTGAACCATAGGTCCAAAAAATATGAAAAATCGTGGAAGTAGAGCTTAAGAAAGACATTAAATGAAAACTATAGCGGACATGATCAGTTTAGCTGTTTTTGAGTTATCGCAAAAAATTTCCCCTTCATAGTAAAAAGACTTACTTTAATTAGGTACTGATTATGCAAATTTGCCTATTTGTTTAACTCGCGTGAAAGGTACCGTTTCATCCCTTGGTTAACAATTTACTATACTTTAAGATCCAGTTTAGCTTATTGTGACGGAAGAGTAACTACGGAACCCTACACTGAGCGTGGCCCGACATGCTCTTGGCCGGTTTTTTTTTAATTATTTTGGTTTCGGGACCGAGACGTTGCGTATTAAGCATGATACGAGTATAATGATTAGTGGCTACGAAATAGTACGTTTATTTTAATTTCGCAATGTTCCTTCTGGAGTAGGTCCATGAAACTTTAGTATAATGTAGAATATAAAGTGGTTCATTTTTGAAAAAAAAAATGGTGTGTGTACCATGAGCCAAACTTGATATACAGGGTGATTCTTTTTTTATTTTTGTTTTCTTTTTACAAGAATTTAAATGGTTAGGGGGTTAATATTTTTTTAGCACATAGCTTTTAGTCTTATTAATATTTGTACAAAATTTGAAATTCGTCACTTTCATAGTTTAGGAAAAAATAATTAAAACAGTTTTGGGATTAATCGGGTGTTTTTCACCCCCAGGGGGTAACAGAGGGATGCAACTTTGTGCAGAGTATAATCTCCCCAAAAGCCATCGTTTGATAACAGTTTCGGCCCAAAATCGCTGGGGGCAATTTTTCCTAGGCTATCCTGCTACACCCTTTGCATTAAGTTTTTTTTTTTCAGTTTGTTTGCCACCAAATCACCAATATAAAATACAGTCCTGACAAACTATGGTATATTGCATGTCTTGTGCGGGGCATGACCGTGGACGAAGCAGTGAAACAGTTAAGTTTTGTCAACAAAAAGGGAGCCGAATATGTCAAGAAGGCTATTCTTGAGGCACAGGAGCTTGCTGTTACTCAGCATAATGTTGAATTTAGAAGTAATTTATGGATAGGTATGCATCTTAAAATTTACCTGTACTTTTTTTATGTCTATGTATTGAGTTTGGCAGTGTGGATGTTGTATGAATGCAGCCATAGGATTGAATATAATATTCCTGAACAACAATTTGCCTGAGGTTTCTATTTAGAATGTTGTCGTTTTTATTTCAGCTGAATCATATTCTGGTCTGGGGAATGTCATCAAAGGCATCAGAAGACATGCTCGCGGCAGGCTCGGTGAAGTGCGCTATAAGTACTCTCATTACTTTGTGCGTCTAGAGGAAGGAAAACCACCCAAAGATTACTATAAGTTGAACCCACAGACACCACAACAGCAACTGGACAATTGGTTGGAAAATATGAGAAAAAGAAAAGTTACTAACTCTTTATAAATGGATTGTAATATTAAAAAAATAAAAAATCGTAGTTTTAAGTACATAATCATAACCTAATTAAATAAATAGTACACCTTATTAATAAATAATATCTTTCAATTAAACTTTATAATTACTAATAGCTTCTGGCCCCTGATTTCGCCCGCATGAGATGAGGTTGATTGATAAAAACTATCTTAGAGTCAGACCAAGATAAGTTGGCAGCGATTTTGACAGCCTAGACAGTGCAAGTGTTATACAAAATGTCAAACTTCTACAAAATTATGACATTTACTTAACATTTGCACAGGCTGGGGCTATCAAAATAGCTTGGTCTATGTCCTTACTCTGCTCATTGTAGATAGTAATATCTCCATATAAAATTTCATCTAACTCGGTTCAGCGGTTTAAGTGTGTAGAGGTACAGACAGACAGAAATACTTTCACAGTTATACTTACGTCATACTGAAAGTTCCTGGACTCCTATAAAAAATACCTGACATAATTTTCAAACAGCATTCCTAAAAAACAAATCATCACCGAACAAATTGTATCTAAATATAGACAATATAAGTTATATTTTCAACAAATAAAAATTTCATTGCGAGAACTCCAAATGGCTCATTCCAGAAACTTTCAGTACTACCCACGTAATAGGTATTGCTAACTTTTTCCCAAGACTTTGTTTGCATGAGATTAGTAATTTGGGTAGCTTATTTTTAGTCTAAAGTGCTTTTTACTGATACTACATATAAGCTCCCCCTTTAGACCCCCCTTCGGGATGATTTCTGAAAAAAAAAAACTATCATGTCCTTCCTTGGGACTCAAACTACATATCTCTATATCAAATTTCAACTAAATTGGTTCAACGGCAACGGCGTCGACAGGGGGTGGCAGGGAAAGTCAGCTGCCCCCCTAGAGAATAAAATTGCCATCGGGCATATCAACTACCACCCCCTAGCCCATTGGCCATATCAACTCCCCCCCCCCCCCCCCCCCCCCCAACCCATCAGCTGGCGACGCCCATGTTTAGCGGTTTGCCCATGTTGAGACAGACTCACAGTCGCATTTATAAAATATGGATAGTATATTATTTACTATAAGAATTAATAACCTACTTAAACCAATTTTTAAAAATCAGATACGTCTGCGAGCGATTCTACAAATTTTAATATTAAATGCATTCATTAAAAATCAATAATATAATCATAATTATGTAATAAGGAATTTTACGTGTACTTTAAAAGTAATTACATATGGCGAGTTTATGCGTGTATACTTATTTATTACATACCTATTATAATGTAGGTAATTTAAATCAAACTAGATACTAAAATATGGCAGTAAAAATAAAAAGTGTATTGTACTTTTAATTTTAATACATAGTACAGGCGTATGAAGCAAAGGCGTAATAGGCACTCAAGTTTCCATTTTGGAACCTTTCGATTGCTCGAGAGCTCGATATTAGCACGAGGAGTTAAACAACAACTTTGTAAAAATATTATACATATTATTTCACATTGCCATCCCATCCATATTTAAAAAAAGAACTCGACATTTATAAAGAATTCTATTAAAGCTACACGACCATGCATAATTGTTGTACAGTCAAGTCTAAAAATATGGGTGTACACATCTTACTCAAAAATATGTCCCATAGCATCTTATTCCAGTGTAATAAGAGCGTTGTGCCATATTTATGAGACGATTCTTTCGATACATATTTTTGCATGACTGTATGTATAAAATTGAGATAAGAATTCAAATCTGATTATACTCGGATTTTATGGCTTTTGATACGACAAAAAAATAATTTTCTTGTCGCGGCATATCATGTTTACGTAGAATTATGAAGTGATTTTATTGGTTCTTAACCAACACATCCCTCGCTACGCATCCTCGCACATGTCTAGTGGAAACGCGGCCTTAAAGATCTCGTACGCGCAAATCACTCGTGGTTGGATATCTCGCGACGACTAGGCGTTGAATCTATTAAAATACAAAATCTTGTTTTCATTCTATCAATACAAGAAATAAAGTCAAACTTATAACGTAGATTAAGAGGAAAGCGGACGGCCGCTTCTCCATACCAACGTAGTTCCCATTTTCCTCCGTGGATATTGATATTATGGAAAATAATTTTGTGTAATTTGATGTTTATTAATATACGTTTGACTTTTTTCGATTTTTTGATTAGGTTGTAAAAATTAGGAGCGAAACACAGTTTTCATTCAAGTTTTAAAATGCCCCTAACTATTATAATAATTAGTAGTCAATATATACAAAAAATCGTGTCAAGATATTTTCAATAATGTTAATATCCAGAGAGGAAAATGAGAACTACATTTGTATGAAAAGGCTATTTCGCACGGGTCCTACACTTTCGTCTTAATAATTAAATAAATATTGCATAGTGGCATTTATTATTAACTGAATTCTAGTATTAATTTCTGAGCACAAAGGTTATACCTATGAGCTTTTAAATATCGTTACGCACTTTAGGTTTAGTTTAATTTCTAAACACTAAGCGAAGTCCGAACTTCAGCTTTCTTCTTGGGCACATAACCATAAAGGAATATAGATGCAATAACTAATACAGTACCAACAGTAAACTGTAAAGTCAAGTGGAAATCAAATATGTACATAGATGCAACACAAGATATTACTATAGCCACGGAAGTGGCAAAACCTTTTAATATATTGTCAGCGTATTTAACAACCACGGCGACTATAAGGCCACCCGCGGCCTGCAATATCACCAAATACCAGACGAATCCGTCGAAACCCTTGAGAAGGTGGTTCAACGAGCCTTCGTTTAATAAATAAGTTACTGTCCCAAATGGTAGCGACAGCAAGCTTAGCTGAACGTTTCTCATCCACACCTGAAACATAAACGTCTTATAGTAAACTAATTTAGGTTTTTCTTTTCCCTATTATTTATTTTATTATGTAGTCGTTTGACATTTTAATATTATATTTTTAGTTTAGAATTTGTTAATGACATCTTAAATAATAATGGAAATGTAAATAATTTGCACGCCTGCATGCAGGTTGAATATGCATATACAACTTAGCCATATGATCTTGCCTTGTTACCATATTCGAGCAAATAAACCTATTTTGATTTTTTTTAATTATCGTGACACAATGGAACCAATTCAATTAAGACCAACTAAGAATAATTAGGGTAAACCGTCCTTTACTGGCCACCCCCCAATTACTGGCCACCTAGCTTATACTAAAATGACTAAAATAAGAATTCTATTTATTTACTTACACAATTCAAGTAAACTAAATACTTAACTATCGTTCAGTACCCCTAGTGTAACTTTGATCGACATCATAACGTGACGAACGCGTTTGCGTTAAGTGTCATTTTGTATGAGATTTTTGACTTTCCAAAACGTCCCGCTTGGCGCGCTGTTTAAAAACCCATACAAAATGAGACTAAACGCAAACGCGTACGTCACGTTTCAAAATCGAATTTAGTTACACTAGGGGTACTGATGATTAACTTAGATTGTATGATTATCTAGTTGGTTACTAAATTCTGTTACTGCAATAATCTTTATCTACATAAAATATACGAACGAAAGTTGAATAAACTATATATTAAAATGAAGTACACAAAATCAGGAATTACATATGACAATATCATTCAAAATGGCCTCCTCTGGCGTTGACACAGGCCCTCAAACGACGAGGCCAGTCATCAATAGCGGCACGCACGATTGTCATGTCTAATTCCGTTACTGTCTTAACTATGGCCCGCTTGAGGAAGTCGAGATTTGTGTGGGGTTTAGCACAGGCTTTCTACTCAATAACCTGCCATATGGCATAATCCAGGCTCCGCAGGCAGGTCCGGGCTTGAGGACGGCCAGTCTTCGTGAGCAATAAAGTCAATTTTGTTCCTTAAAAACTAGGCTCGAGTTGTTTTTGCCTTATGTGCAGGAGCTGTGTCCTGTTGAAAGACCCATGGCTGGTTTTGAAATAGGGTGTGGCTTAAGGGCTTCACTATTGGTTCTAGAACGGTTTCCTGGTAAACTTTGGCCCCAGTTTTCACACCTTTTTCATAGAAATGAACCTGTGTTAGCCCTGAGTATGACACACCCAGCCAAATCATTACATAAGAGGGATGATGGCCTCGTTGCACTCTCAGAACAGCCGCAATCGCCTCTTGACTGTTTTTTGCATACACTCTGTCATTCTGGCGGTTACAACATTCTTCAATGGTAATTTTTTTTTTCATCTGTAAATAGTATATTTCGGTGGCCATTTTGTAAGGTCCGACCGAGAACGCTTTTTTTGTCTCGGCCGAGACCAAGACCGAGACCGAGATTCATTGGGATTCTCGGCCGAGACCGAGAATTTATAAAATAGAGAAAAAATACGAATTTTGCACTAAAATTGTTTTTATAATCGAAATTCGACGATTTATCAGAAAAAAGTTATCATAATCAATTCCTAGCGCTATTAAACAGTATTTTCAGGGTTCTGTAGCCATAATGGCAAAAATCGAACCCTTGTAGTTACGTCATGTCCTATGTCTGTCGGTCTGTGCCTATGTCACAGCCATTTTACTCAAAAACTATACGGTATATTTTATAACCAAAGTTGGAACGTAGGTGTAGATGTATTATGTAAGTCGCTTCTTAGTTTCGAAAAAAATAATGTAAAATATATTTTCAAATATATACTCCGTATAAATGTAACAAAAAGTAAAAAAAAATGTGGCTCATCATTACATAGGTCTTTAAAAATACAGAAAGGTTGCTAAAACGTTTTTTTTATTAAATAAATACTTTTGACAATAATCGATTTAAAAAAAAAAATTGTGTGATCCCCTCTAACTTTTGAACCGGGAGAGCAAAACCATTAAAAAAATTCTAAATAAACAAATAATTTTTCAGGAAAATTATTTTGAATATGGTCGGTTAAGCCATTTAAGAGTTATAAAAAAACTGATCTTCTTATTAAAACGACAAAAGTGCCACTAACATACGTTCTTTTGCTTGTACGGCTTTTTTGTATTATATGAAGGTACGGAACCTTCCATTATGCGTGGTCCGATACGCACTTGACCGGTTTTTCAGTACGGATGTGCACAAAAAGAGGTAAAATAACAATAATCAAAATAAAGAGTTCTATATTGTAACCCAAAACATCCGCCACAGGTGTCGTTTTGTACTTACCTACTGCTTTGCTTTTTCCCTTTGACACAAATATATTTAGTATCAAAATATCCATTGTCATCTTCCACTTACAACAAGTTAATCTAAGTTACATCCCGATAACAATATACACCCATTTATTCATCAATAACAACTACCACAAAACGAAAAAAAACCAAATGAACAAGTCATTATTTGCAACCGCGCCTATCCGATCCCAACACTTAGTATTTGATAAGTAATTGGCTTAAAATGTGGCTATGAAACCAATTTAAATCACAAAAAACGTCACACCAACCGGGCGATGCAACCAACGAGTGGCTTAGACTCCGGGGCTCGTGCGCGGAAAATTCAAATTCACCAATGATAACTCATTGCTTATTCTCGGTCTCGGCAAGAATCTCGGCCCATTTTGGCCGAGAGCCGAGACCGAGATCTCGGCCCGATTTTTGGCCGAGAATGCCGAGACCGAGACCGAGATCTCGGTCGGACCTTACCATTTTGTGCGTACCGCTTCAATAGCACGCTTCTCTCTAGCCTCATAGTCTTTAATCGTCCATTAAGCGGTAAGCGTGTAGTCCAAGGTCTTCATTAATAACTTTTTTAGGGAGCTTCTCTTCACAGACATCTGTATTGCCAACAACTTTTGCTTCCGGACGGGGTTTCTTGCAATTCTCACATTCACTGCCTTTATTAGAGCTGGGTCTTCCAGACCTCTTGCGGTCATCGAAGCTCTGAGTACTATTGTATCTATTAATTGTGCGATAAACAAATTCTTTGTTAATTTTTAGGTTTTCAAGCAACTTCATAATGATGTTTGGCGGGTGCCCACATTTGTGCAACGCAATTACTGCGATACGATTCTCTTTTAGGACCCAATTCATTATAGATACGACGAGATAAGCGTTATGTGTGGTATATAATTATAGCTCACAAATCCACCACATTGTCATTTTTTATTTTTTCGGTAGCATTTGTTTTAACGGAAATAAAGAGGTTGCAAATCGAGTAACAGAACTTAGTAACCAACTAGGTATAGGTAGGTATTAAACAGAATCCCTTTTAGTATAAGGTGGCCAGTAATTGGAGGGTGGCCAGTAATAGACGGTTTACCCTACTAGAGATGCCACGAATAGTGGTTTTGGCCGAATACCGAATATTCGACCTCTTGCTGTCGGCCGAAACGACGAATATTTGGCATAACATGTCTACATTTCGAGTAAAATTTATTTATGAAAATAGTTCGCTAACAAAGCAAAACGTTTGCTAAGATTTAATTTTTGCTGCTCAGAACTAGTGAATGTAGTTAGAGTCAATCAAATCTAAGCCATGATATACTTAAATAAAATTATTTGTTAAACAAAAAAATGCTTAAAAAAGATCTTCGTATTTAACAACTTCCCAGGAATACAATTTAAATATCAAATCAAGTGGTTTACGGATATTTTTATAGTTTGATTTTTTCCTTTTCGGTAGGTTAATGGATATATTCTATATTCGGCTGAATAATAGGCAACATTCGGACTGAATACCGCATATTCGGCAAAGTGGCCAAATGCGTTGAATACGGAACAGTGGCCGAATATTCGAAGCATCTCTACTAATTACAGTGCTTAAATTTAGTTACAATTCACCTATATGAGTCTCCGTTTACGCGAAAGAGGGTCATACTTCACTACAAGGCTTAAGAGTCCGCACTGTCCGCAGCAAGCTCGGCTGAATTTCACCTTCTAGTACAGTCATTATATCCAAAAAACCGACCCTACCCGTGAATAATACGTTCTTGATTTTTTTTTGCGTAGGTCCCTCGGGGACGTGAACATAGAACATAGGAAAACGTGGAACATAGGAGATAACGATAAGATTTTGAATTTGTCGCGTTTTTCAGGTTTAATTACCAAAATATCGATCCTAGAAGAAAAATTGTAAGGACCAAACTTGTAGAAAATCAAATTTCCTACAATTTTTGTCCTCACGGTTTTACTGTAAAATCATAAATGGCCGAGTTATTCAAGGAAAACCGTTTTTGAATATACACAGGAGCCTGATTCAGTCTACTTTTTGAATTTACACTCCCAGTGACCCCCCCCCCCCCAAGGGACCTACGAAAAAAAAACCAAGAACTGATTATTCACGGGTAGGGCTGCCATCTCGAATTTCACCAAACCCGGACAAAGATTCAAAAAAACCCGGACATTTGGCGTAAATCGCATTTTTCCCCGGACACTTCTTGACACCCCCCCGGACGGCCTCCAAACTAGGACAAATCCGAGAAAACCCGGACGGATGGCAGCCCTATTCACGGGTAGGGTCGGTTTTTTGGATATAATGACTGTACTATTCCCATACAAACGAAGTTTCGTTCTCATTTTAAAACTACGAGTTGGATTGTAATGAAACTTTGCACATACAATGACATGAGTCACATGAAGTATATCGTATAGGTATAGGTATATTATACACCGTGTTTTTTTTATTTCCGTTAATTTCAAAGGGTGCATTCTTGAGCTTAAATTAAGTGACTTTCTCAAAGACACCGGTATTCTAATTAACTCCATTTCGGAGATAATCAATATTTTTATCTTATAAGGCCCTCACGAGCGTATACATTTGCCTTAGGGCCTGTTTACATATTGATTATTGTTTAGTACAAGTGTGTACATTTGCTACTAAACGTAAATACTATCTCGGACGATTGATTTTCGAAATGACATTGATATGTCATAGTTTTCAATGGTTTAGTGGAATTAAATGTAATGCCCGTGTTACAACAAGGCTATATGCAACATTTAATTACTTTTTATAAAAAAAAAATTATATTATAAATTTTTTTTTAAATTAACTACCTATGTCATTTAGTTTCCTTAAACGTACTTACTCATACCCCGGAGTTGACGGAATTCAATAAAAACATGGTGTATAGCTCCCGCTTATAAAACGAAATAGAACACATACAACTTTTTAATGAAACATTGAAATTCGCTGTATTTTTTTAACTATGGTATCTGTAAGCTACATAAACTAATTACAGGCATAGATATACCTTATTCTATTGTAAGTACAAAGTTTCAGAGCAATCTAATAGCTAGTCGTTTTAAAATGTGAGCGTAACTACGTTAATTTGGCGAACCGAGCTTGTTGTGGACTCTGAAGGAATTAGGACCAATAGGTTCTCCACGATGTTTTCAATCCTTCTTTCGACTAACTTGTCACAGATGGGAGGAATTTCTCGACTCAGGAAAAGTTGAGACACATAAATAAATAAATATTATAGGACATTATTACACAAATTGACTAAATCTCACAGTAAGGCTCAATAAGGCTTGTGTTGTGACTACTACTTAGACAACGATATATATAATATATAAATACTTAAATACATAGAAAACACCCATGACTCAGGAACAAATATTCATGCTCAGCTCATCACACAAATAAATGCCCTTACCAGGATTTGAACCTGGGACCATCAGCTTCATAGACAGGGTCACTACCCACTAGGCCAAACCGGTCGTCATGGACATATTCACCGTTTATCTACCTATATTCTACGCGCAATATAGTTATAAAGGTCAATGCACGCAACAGCGCGGTAGCACTTCGCATTACACCGATTGCGTTGCGTTCAAGTACATTATTATGTAACTCAGAAGCTGTTGAGTACAACAGGCTAATATCGTCAGCGAATCGGAAATTGTTATTTCAACTTTATCTACGACAAACCCCTATCCCCCAACCCGGAGCGAGTTTCCAGACTCGTTTCGGCGATAAAGCATCTCGTTGATGAATCTACTTCGATCATGAATCTAGCTGAATATCGAAAGATGGACCAGAAGATCTTAGTCTTGTCGCGGCAACTAATTAGCGCACTATTTTTATAAATTGATAAATGTGATAAGTTACGTAGTAAGTTTAGAAATATTATCTGATTAGATATGAAATATAGTAAAATACTCACTGATATGTCTGATTCTTTCAAGACTTTCTCAAAATAGATACCAGCAAATCCTGATATAAAACAAGCTGCTAAAGCAGCTCCGAATCCTAGAATCCTGGATTGCTGTGGTAAGTGTGTATTTGCTACTTTTCCCGATCCATTATCAGACGAAAGTTGGACCAGCGCAATGCCGCTGGCTAGTAATGCCAAAGCACACCACTGCCACCTTTTTAAAGTCCGTTTTAATACAACTACGGCAAAAAATGCCGTTGTTAATATTTTTAACTGATATGTGACCTGAAATAGAAAACATATTTACCTAATCAAATTAATCTAGAAAGAATACTCAATACCCTTTCGAACAAAAATATGTTTTTTTGGAATCGGTCTAATGGTCTTAAAAGAAGACCCCTATTCGTTTGGAAAGACTTATCTAACGACACCCCACACTATAGGGTTGAAGTAAAAAAATATTATTTCGTCCTCGCTTTACATGTAGGGAAGGTACCCTAAAAACTTTTTTTATATATTTATTTTACCACTTTTTCGGATGGATTGATTTGTATGTCTATACCAAATTTCAGCATTCTAGCACTAACCAACTCGGAGCAAAACCTCGCCCGGACAGACGGACATGGTGAAACAATAACGGTTCCTAGTTGACTATGGAACCCTAAAACGACGAGTAGAGAATATAATTTTTGAAGTCTGTTTATAACTTTTTACCTGGTATGTGGCAGCATCCAAGTTAGACGCGGAGACGTAAAGTAGATTATTTTGCACTATGTACAAGAAGGATGGGACACAGACTCGCAGAGTGTCTTCCAGATTTAATATCACTGTGGAATATATTGAGTGGGCTCCTCCCTTAATACCGCCTGACTCATGCATCACAAGAACAGTACAGATTACAAACTTTACTAACTCTGCTAAAAGTACAGCTGAAAATTACAATCATTGTTAGTTTGTCAGAAAAAAATAATATAATTTATCAGTAGTAATCACAACAAAGTATATAAAAAAAACGCTTAGAACTTCCAGTTATACAAGATACAAGTATCATCATTATCCCTAACGCCTCGGCCACGAAACGCACGATCTGACCGTGCAAGTTAGGTACGTGCGTCCTGTGGCCTTCAGTACCCCTAGTGTAACTGTGATCGACATCATAACGCGACGAACGCGTTTGCGTTAAGTGTCATTTTGTATAGGATTTTGAGTTTCCAAAACGTCCCGCTTGGCGCGCTCTTTCGAAATTCAATACAAAATGAGACTAAACGCAAACGCGTACGTCACGTTTGGAAATCGAATTTATTTACACTAGGGGTACGGGTAAATGGTGAGACAACGAGTTTTAAAATACCTAATTATGTAGGGCTGAGATTTGCTTTCGGGCGTATATTTTATTTTATTTACCAATATGTAAAGGTCTCAGATAAACCTACCAGCTGCTGAGGAAAACATCTCCACATCTCGGGTGCGGGCATATCGCATACTGAGCCCGAGGATGGCATTCTGAACCGTTAATATGACTAAACTCGCATATTTAAGATATCCTGAAACCAATACAATAGTACATTACGATACAAGTGCGAAAAATAGGAAATTCGAAACGAGTGGCGATAAATTAAAACACGACCGAATAAATAAATAAATAAATTTCGCACATGTATCGTACAACGTTTTACAGTACATATGACGACCAGTTTGGCCCAGTGGGTAGTGACCCTGCCTACGAAGCCGATGGTCCCGGGTTCAAATCCTGGTAAGGGCATTTATACGTGTGATGAGCATGGATATTTGTTCCTGAGTCATGGGTGTTTTCTATGTATTTATTATATTTATCGTTGTCTAAGTACCCTCAACACAAGCCTTATTGAGCTTACTGTGGGACTTAGTCAATTTGTGTACTAATGTCCTATAATATTTATTTATTTAACGTAATATGCTCATTTTCGCACTAGTGCGGTAAAGTAGCACCATATGTGCTGTAAAAGTTATTATATTATCTATATATTTTTAAGAATTATTATTAAGGAGCCTTTGGCAGCCTAATCCAAGGAATTAGCACAAAAAGTAGTTTTTACGAAAGCAATTATCATCTGACCTCTCAAGAGGGGTAACTCGGCCTCATTGGGATTAGTCCAGTTTCATTACCATGTTTTCCTTTACCGAAAAGCGACTGATTAAAATTAAACAACCTATATTTCGTACATAATTATTTAAGTTCTGAAAAATCAATGCTTCGAGCCGGGATTCTAACTCGTAGGCTTCGGTTTGTAATATATGAAATACCAACTAACATCCCAATATTCAGGGATAATGTCAGACCCTACCCGCCATGTTTGGGTATCACATGCTGTACAACGAACGAAGTCTGGCAAAGGTTCCAATGGAATTGGGAGGTCGCTTACTGCCGTTAAAATACTGTCCAAGTTCCGGATATTCACCTTCCTTCGTTACCTATCTTCGCCTAAATTTATTAATATCGAAGTTCCCGCCTTATATTTAGGGAAAGTGCCAAATACATTCACACTTTATCAGGCCTGAAATCAGACCCGATTTCAGGTCCGAGAAAGAATATTTTTCCGTTTCACCAAATATCAAACATCATTTACAATATTTGAAATGTAAAATAATGTTTCATATGCATCAATATCAAAACATTTTTGGCAATTAGAGACAAAAGTTTTTTTTTTTAATATTGTTACCGATGTGCTGATTCATCAAAATGCGCCAAATAAGTACGCTTTCAAAAAAACATTACGTGCTTACTTTTCTAGCAAAATGAACGATTCTTTTCTAGCTTCATATGTATCGTCTTTTTTTATTTTATATAGTATATGTATATGTTATTTTTGTTTGATTTGCTTTGTTGTTGTAATTGTAGCATCGCTCACAATATCTCTGCTTAGCCTTAAGGTTGACTGATATAGAATGCCTCGTGGCATTATGTCCCCCTTGTGTACTGTAAGATTGTTTTTCTTTTGTGCAATTAAGATTAAAAATAAATAAATATACTATGGAACGGAAAACGATTATCAGGCCCGAAATCAGGACTTTTCGGGTCCGTTATCGGCCGAGTGTGGATGTAATTGGCACTGAAGGCCGCATAGTAAACTACTAAACATTAACCCTTAACCACTGACGTGTTTTTTTCTTACATTAACATTGACTTACGAATCACATTCGTCTGTTTACAATAGTTGCTCTGATTTTTTAATTTACATTGATTGTTATGTTATTAGGTAGTAAATGTTTTAGTACATATCTAATATAAAAAGTATAAAAAGCATACTCGTATATTTATCACAAACAATAAAATTTATTTAACAAGTCTTACATGTACTGAATAAACGCGCTCAAATATAATAAAAAAAACATAACCCAAAAACGAAAATATAAGAACTTTTTTTTTCGAAGTAATAAGGATGGTTTTAATATATATAATATAATAATAGAATCTATGTTTTGAGCACTGCAAGCACAAGCATACTCGACGGCCACAAGCTTGACAAGCGCAACGAGTTTTGCGTCGTTTTTCGACACATAATAAAAATTTCAGTGTATAGAATGTTTTCAGTAATTACAACTTATTGTCTTTTTCGTGAGGTCTTAATACTCGCGCCGTTCGTTTTATCAACACAAATTTAATTGTAAATTGTGTCAAAAAAGTTACACTAACACTGACCATACGAACCATATACTTACGTCAAGAATACAAATGTAACTATTTAAAAATCTTTTACTTATCTGTTTTGTTTGCGTCACTACATGCTAGGAAAAGCTAAACAGCCATAACCGCGAAAATCGAAGTTCGTCAATTGCGGGCATTTTTCTCTGTCACTCTAATTACGTCTTACTGAGAGTAAAAGAGATAGATCCCGCAATTTGCGTATTTCGGTTTTCGCGGTAGGCCCCCAGGGACCTCGTTCATATTCAACGGTGGTCGGAAAAGTTTGGCCTATTTGTAAATCCCGCCAAATGTCAGGCTGTTATTATAGGTAGCACTCGACAACTGGCCAAGTTGGATCTGGATACGGTTAGGCCGGTGTGTTTCAATGGCACTCCTATACCTTTTAACCCGTCTGTAAAGGATTTAGGCGTGCACTTGGATTGTACTTTGAGCTGGAGACCGCAGGTTGCCGAAATCAGTCGGAAGGTTACGGGCACCCTTCATGCTCTTAACCAATTCTAGACACTTTTTGCCAGTCAAAACTAAACCTTTATTAGTTAACACCTTAATCCTACCCATTATAGACTATGGTGATGTGTGCTATCCTGACTTAAACGAAGAGCTACTTGACAAGTTGGACCGTCTCCTTAATAATTGTATCCACTTTATCTTCTGTCTACGGAAATATGATCATGTATCCTCGTTTCGTTCCCAGTTGGGCTAGCTCCCTATTCATCAACGGCGTAATATTCGTATGAGAGAGAGGTAGAGCACTTGAATGGACCTATAGTTACTTGAAAGACAGGATGAAGTACACAGAGATAAAACAAATAACTGTAGACAAAAGTGTTGTCTTAAAGGAATCATATAAATCTAATCTTAGAGTTAACAATACTGGTGTTCCACGGGGTAGTATTTTGGGCCCGCTGCTATTTTTGCTTCATGTAAACGATTTACCAAATGCTACTCCTCAAAAAACTATACTGTTTGCCGATGATACAACACTTTTAATCAGAGCTAATAACCAATTAACCTTCAAAGAAGACTGTAATAATGCAATGGTGGAAATAGCTAGTTGGATGAATTTAAATGACTTACAGATAAATATTAGTAAAACGAAATTCATACAATTTATTTCATACAATTCTAAAGGTTCACCGGTGGATGTTCAGTTGAGAAATAATGATGTTGAAGAGGTTGATTCGGTTAAGTTCCTTGGTATAGTTCTCGACAAACATCTGAACTGGAAAGAACATGTTGAACAAATATGTACAAAACTAAACAGATTTATCTTTGCTTTAAAAAGGTTGAGAGATACAGTCTCTGTAGAAGCAGCACTTGCGGCCTACCATGGCTATGTATCATCGGTAATAAGGTATGGTTTAATTATTTGGGGAAATGCTGTAGACATAGAACGAATCTTTAAGATACAAAAAAAGTGCATGAGGGTCATTTGTAAGCGTAAACATGATGATAGTTGTGTTCCGCTATTTAAAAAATTGCACATACACCCAATGCCATGTTTGTACATTAAAAAAATTTGCATATTCGTGAAAACCCACCAATATTTTTTCATACAGAGAAACGAGATCACTCAAAGGCAGACCCGTCAAAAAACTATGTCTCGTATGCATAAACCAGTTTCTAATAAGGCCATGTACGAAAGAAACGTATACAACATGTGCATAAAGATTTTTAACCATTTACCAGAGCATTTAAAGCTGTTGCAAGATAATGAGTTTAGTCGTAAATTAACGAACTGGCTGCTTGACAAATGTTTTTATAGCATTAAAAAATATTTAGAATTTAATGAGTAACGACAAAATTCAAATTCATTCATTCATTCATATATATATATATATATATATATATATATATATATATATATATATATATATGTTTTCTCTTGATTTTTAATGATTATTTTTATAATTCTATGGCGACTGAGTGACTTTTTTCCTAATTTTTCTAATTCTCTAACTATTTATGCTAATTTAAGTTTCAGTACTCCACTACCTAAAGGTTGTCTGGAAGAGATCGCTCTGTAGCGATAAGGCCGCCTGTTGTTTACCTCTATCTTCATGTTTTTTATGTGTTTCCATGTACATTATTTTCAGAGGTTGTGCAATAAAGAGGATTTGTATTGTATTGTATTGTATGCTAATGTCTTAATTTCAATTTTATTATTTTTCAATGCTTAGATTTGACACATTATATTTGCACGCTTGCTTGCAAGCAAAATACACATTGTACCTGAATAGTCCTAACACCTTATGTTACTGTATTTTTGCAAATAAATAAATGATTGATTGATATGCTGTGCGCTCTCTATTCCATTCTCAATGATCCACACTCCCCTGAATACCTTAAGCACTTCTTTCACTTTTATGGTGCTTCTCGTGACCGTTAATTTCGCTCTACTGGCAATCTCTCTCTTTCCATCCCCCTCATAGAACAGGCTTCATGTCTAACTCTTACGCCATTCAGGCATCACGTCTCTGGAACGGTCTTCCCCCTAACATTAGAAAAGCTACCAATAAGTCTGCTTTAAAAAAAACTGTGCGTGATTTACTTGCTGGCAGTTCAAAGATAAATTAAGTATCAGTCTCACAAATCGGTTGTGTACATTATATATATTTATTTATATATGTAATTTATGTATGTATCTTTATGTATTTAAGTATTTTATAATTAATTTATGTGAATTAGGACTTAATTCTTTCAATAACAATTTCTTTTAGTTTTAAATGCACCGCCTACAATCTTTTCTGCTTTGCCCTAAGGTTGACTGGTAGAGAATGCCTCATGGCATTAAGTTCGAGTTTTGTACATTAAGTTTTTTTTGTGCAATAAAGTTTAAATAAATAAAATCAGATTTTAATACCCACCAGAAAAAAAATTATGAGCGAAAAACAATTTACATGACCGTACCTCATTCGTACGTCAGTGGTTAAGGGTTGAGTCTTTTCATGCAAGGCAATTCTTGGATCAATTGTGGCTAACCTCACAGTCTCCAATGTCTCCATTCCCATTGTCACAGAGGCTCTAACGCGGAAAACAAAAATCGATATTTCTTTATCTGCCTCTTTATCGCTCGAATATGCAAGAACTGTAAACATGTGGTTTTTTTTTAGTGAAAGTCAGAATGGCGGGTGTACCTAAATAAAAATAATTGAAAAGCATACCATATTTTTGTACCTAATTTGTACTATTTAGTACCTCCATTAAAAAAATTTGTACCTTACTCAAAAAACAGTACACCCGCCATCCTGACAGTCAGAATGGGGGTGTACTTTATTACGCTATGTTCCCGTGGTTACTGATAAATTCTATAAAAGCCATTTTTTTTTCCTTTTTTGTACCTTCATATTCAATTATAATATGAATCATTTTATTTGTGCTTTCCAAGTTTTACTCATTGCCGTGTATAAGGTTCGGGGTATTAATTACATTCACGGAAACAGAATGGAATAGTAATTTATATTTTATTTTACGTAATAATTAATAGCGTTGTTGTAACACGGACATTATATTTAAATCCACCAAACAATTGAAACATGTGACATAACAATGACATTTGACAAAAGCGATCGTTCGAGATAGTATTTGTTGTTGTTTAGTAGCAAATGTGTACCTAAACTCATACTAAACACTAATCAATATGTAAACAGGCCCTAAGGCACACGCTTTTAGGGACCTTATCAGATTAAAATAAATCATTGATTATCTTCAGAATAGAGTTAATTAGCACAACCGGTGTTCTACACTGTTCACTTCTTTGAAAAAGTTTCTTAATTTAAGCTCAGGATTAATGGACTTTAGAAAAGACACCTTATATGTGGCATGGCCACTGCCATCACTAGGTGTGGACAGTGCTCGAGTGACTCAAGCATGAGCTGCGCTGCATATGATCGATTATTAACGCGAAAGGACTGTGTCAGGATCTATCGCATTTGTAGCAGCCTTCACGTTTGTGACAAACTAGTAACTACGAAAATTACTGCTTTGCCTTTTGCTGGTATCTTTTTGTGGGCCAGGCGTTATGCTTACGTGAGTGAGTAACAAATGCCTGGCTATGCCATCTCCATCTGAGTCTCGTACAATTCTTGCCAATGGCGTTAAAAAAGAGGACACCTTGTGAACTGGGAGCAGATAAGTTGGTAAGGACCTTAGGCTCTAAAAGAAAGAACCAACCAGGAGAAGAAAGAGACAACTTACCATTACCATTATTCACCCGTCTGTTGCTACTTGATGCAAGAATAGATTTCTTAATTTCATCCATAATGCTAAGTTTCGTCCTCTGGATGGTTTTATATTTAATCTGAAAATAAAAATAAAATATCATGTATATGAATACAGGGGGTAAATATTTGCAAGTGTAATGACTGCCTAAGCTCAGTTCTAAACTACTAATAGAAATGTCAAAATTATGGATAGGGAAAACAATGAATGAATTAGTCATTGAGCTCAATTTAAGGAAATTCTATGACTACTTGCCTACTAAATGTTAATTAAAAATGAAACTCATGAACGTTTTGACAACAAAACTATGGATAACAAAACTAAGTTTTTTTTTTGTTTTGATGACACAAGTGTTTGTTCATGAATCATGAGATCTTCTATGTATTTAAGTATTTTTATATTATACCTACATATGGTTCTCTAAGTTCTCATAACTACATAAACTTGGTTAATTTGTGGAAGATTTTGTCAGTGAAAAAATTCATAGGTATTAGGAGGATATTAAAATTGTTTAATTCATTAAACTAGTTTTACAGTTTACACTCACATGTTTTTAGTCACTCACGCGACATGTTTCGGAGAGTCTAGGTCTCTCCGAAAGTCTAGGTCCTTTCTCAAGTCGCAAGGCTCTATTTCTTTTTCTTATAAACATGTGAGTGTAAACAGTAAAATTAAATTAAGTTTAATGTTAGTATGTCTCATGACTGTTTAATTCATTCAGCAGACAACCTTAGAATATTTTACACCGCTTGGTCAGTGTGCAAGCAATGTTATATAATAAATTATTTAGGTGTCCAAGGAAAGGGCATTAAACATGTTTTAATCCAATTGTCACTTACAAACCAATTTAATAATATGGATGTAGCTGGTTTATAGTAATTTTGATGTGCAGTTAAATCATTAACCTTAGGAAAATAATTTAATTAATATTATTAAATAAAATTGTTCTTTACTTTCTTCGTAACTTAGTTTAACGAGATCTGTACTTCGTTATTTTTTGCATCAGAAAGAAATTTGCAGAAGTAAGCATGAGGATCATCGGGGTACAAAATATGGTATAATAGTGAAGTAATCTCAACTAGCATAATTATCACCCTTGGCTTGCCAAGTGAGGTCTTAGGGTCATATTCAATGTTCATGTCCAATTTTAAGTATAAATTTAGCCAGGAAAGTAGTTCACATAAATACAATTTTAAGTTGGAAAATGAGGAAAGTTTGAGTTTTAGAAATGTATAATTATGTATGTGAAGGAAGCTCTCTGCAGTGGCTGCTTTCCACCAGTCAGGGCCCCATGTTTGTTTGCCACCGACGTGGTACCCATTAAATAAAGCTTACTCCTGTGGAGTTCTTTCTGATACTTAAAAACGAAGCAAATATACGACGATTTACTTACCAATGACGAGAAAAAAGCCGGTCAAAATTTAAATACGATATTAGCAAAGTACGTTTTATGAAACAGTAAAGAGCATAGTGTTTAAATAGGTATTTAAACTAAATAAAAAAGTAAAATTAATGAGCATTACTGTTTAGATGTTTAGCACAAGTAAATGTCAAAAGAAAAGTGTCAAAACGCCAATCAACAGAGAGATGACGTTGGCTGCTCGGTAAACGCGTTTTAAGGTCCATCGAGACGAGACGATTTAATCAGAAAAAAATGCCATCAATCTTATCTAGTATCTACACCAACAAAGAATATACTCGCTACTAAAAGGCTACAATGTATTGGAAACCGCATGCGATCATCGGTGAGGTTTAAGACAAGTCCGGATGGCAATTTTTTTTACCAATCATGTGGTGCGGACAGAAACGCCAATTTGATTCGCCCATAATCGGCGGCCCATAATTTATTCCCACTAGTTACCACCGAGTAGTTACCACTGGTAAAAAGTGGGAATTTTATTTAAAAGATTCAAAGAATTTATTTGCGCAGAATACACGTATATACATGCAGATCATATTGGTACTAAAAAAAAAAAAACAAAGTTCCAGTTTATTCAGTCTGCGTGCAGACATGCAAAGATTATAGATTATAGAGGAGCACATTCTAACATGAAATCATAAATCAATACAAACACGAATAAAGAATAATATAATAATTAGTACAAAAATATGAAAATGTCAATGAAAAATAATTGCAAAGTCAGTTATTCAAATAATCCTTAATACTATAAAAGCATCTGTCCAAAAGTCAGCTAGTCAACTTGCGCTTGAATATGTTGCCTCTGAGTATCTTTAAGTCATCAGGTAGTCTATTATAAATTAATATACACATGTTATATACATTTTTTTTTAATCATTTTACGTCCACGTGGTTTAAAAAGTAGATTTACAAATTTCTGCCTTTTCTGCCTATGCATAACATCACTACGTTAAGAAAAAAGTGCACGGTGGTTATTAACAAATAAAGATATTTCTCTTATGTATAAGCAGGGTAAGGGAAGAATATGCAGCTTTTCAAATAAGGGAACACAAGGATCATCAGGACTAGCATGACAAATAGCCCTTACACATTTTTTCTGTATTTTAAAAACTCTCTCTACATTGACAGACCTACCCCACAGAATTAGCCCGTAGTGAAGAACAGAGGACACGTATCCATGATAAGCCGTCAGAGCAGCCCCTAATGAGACCGTGTCCCTGAGTCTTCGGAGAGCAAACACAAATCTGTTTAGCCGGTTGCAAATTTGTTCGACATGATCTTTCCAGTGCAGATGCTTATCTAAGGTAAATCCAAGAAACTTGACAGTTGATACTTCATCTACTTTATCATTGTTGTACTGAGCTGTAACAGGTAAACTATTTGAATTATAAGAAGTAATTTGCATAAATTTAGTTTTGCTTATATTAATTTTTAAATCGTTCATATCCATCCAATTTATAATGTACCCTGTAGTTATCACCAAAACTTGGTTAGCGTTCAATACTAATAAAAACAGTAGAGTTCTTTAATCAATAATTAATTAAACGTCGAATTAATTACAAGTTAATTAGTTATTTGTTTCATTAGAAGTCGATTACTGTTTCAGTAAACTGCCTTAAAAGTGATAAAAAAATCGGTCTGACTGATTTGTTTGTTCTCTCGTATAATTGTGATGTTATTTATTTAAAGGGACTTTATTGTAGATGGATCTTACGACATTATCAACAATGCTCCTATATAAATACAACGTAAGCGCCCTTGACAAAAGATCCAGGTTTCATAGATCACGTCACAATACTCACAATTAATTCAATTTACAAATTAATAAGATAAATGCTTTCATACTCTCGAGGTTGATAGCAAAAAGGAAAAAAAACATATAATATAATGTAATAATTGGGTGAATCAACTTTTTTTGTTTTGTAATCCTGTCCCGTTGTCCAAGGGACAACAGTGGCACAGTTTGTTTGAAGAGACGTTGTATGCCGTTCTATTAACATGCTTAGTAGGAGGCCCATTATGGACATTGGTTATAACGACCACAAAAACGCAAGTTTAATACATTTAAGTACCATAAAATCAGTATTTCAATTAACTTTTGTCCCCTGGACAACTAATCGTAACCATGGCAACGAGTGACGCTAAAAAGTTGATTCTCCCAATTCCAAATAAAACAATATAAATCGCTGTAAAGAGATCGCTGTTTAGCGATAAGTCCGCCTGTTGTTACCTACATATTTATACCTTTACATACTTTGTACCATTTTTTTGTAGTGTGCAATAAAGCATTTTATTATTATTATTATAAAATCTTATCCCTTTAAACGAGCGATTCTTGTATATATATATATATATATTTCTGTGATCTCGGAAACGGCTCTAACGATTTCGCTGAATTTTGGTATATGAGGATCTTTGGGGGTATACCTACAATCGATCGAGATTAGTCTTATGTTTGGGAAAACGCGTGTTTTCGAGTTTTCATGCGTTTTTCTTTCGACGCAGAATATGGTCGCTAATTTCGTGTTGTCGGCCACTGTCCGTCTGGTCCAGCGGGTTAAGACGCGGACGGCTAGAAACGAGTGTTACGGGTTCGAATCTCGCCCGTTAACTTTTGTTTTTTTTTTATATGTTCATCTTTATATATAATTTTTTAATTTTTATTGTTTTAGACAAGTTTAATTTAGTAAAAAAATGTAGTTAAGATTATCACCTATACACCACCATATTACAATAAATAGTTATAAACGAGCAAAGCTCGGTCGCCCAGGTACTATTTATTATACGTAAATATATATAATATATATATTTAACATACAACATTGATATCGGCGCGTAGTGATTAAAAGTTAACACGTAATATAACCCCATGCATGTTGTAGGACTGTTATCGCCAACTGCTGGGCGAGCTCGGCGGACGTGTTGACCGCTTAGACCAACCAGTATAAACGCGTATCTCTGTTAATGTCTAGGTCACGTTACGCTGATCTTTGCGACAGCCCGGTCGCCCCGCGCCCCCGCGCTAATACGCGATGATAATTTTACTGTACTGTACTGGTAAGCCAGTGAAATTAGCTTACGAAGAAACAAATCGGTCAAAAGACCGATTTTTTTTTATCACTTGTAAGGCAGTTTACTGAAACAGTAATCGACTAATAATGAAACGAATAACTAATTGACTTATAATTAATTCGACGTTTAATTATTGATTATCTGGGAAACCGAGCTTTGCTCGGAAAATATATAAAAACTCAGAAGTGCGCGTTTTTCCTGAGATAAGACCTAGCTAGATAAATTTTTCGCCCCCGAAAACCTCCATATACAAAATTTTATCGAAATAGTTAAAGCCGTTTCCGAGATCCCCGAAATATATATATAAATATACAAGAATTGCTCGTTTAAAGGTATAAGATTAAGGAACTATATTTATACTGTTTTTATTAGTATTGAACGCTAACCAAATATTGGTGGTAACTACTGGGAAAAAAAATTCACCTTTTACCAGTGGTAACTACTGGGAAAAGGGATGTTTTTCCCCAGAAGTAACCAGTGGTAAAAGGTGGGTAAATAATTCCCAGTAGTTACCACTAGTAACAACTTGGTGGTAACCAGTGGAAATAACCCCCGATTATGAATTATGACCAATAAATTGGAGGTATGAACACCAATTTGTGACGCTAGTGACGTGAATCTGTGATGCCTTGTGGAGTATTTTTTATTAATTTAGAGTGCTCAAATATCACCATAAACCTAAAATTGGTGATTAAATTGGATTGACGCCAATTTCTTTTCTGATCATATGTCGATTTGATTGTCCCGCCTAGAGGGGCCTTTATAGGGACCATTAAAGAATATTTTGACATTTCCGGATTTAAAGATTAGTCTATGGTTGCACAGTGTGTACTGTGTAGTGTTACGCTATAGCAATTACATAATTTATAGCAAAAATGGGAAAGCATTTTGGAGAGCTTGCAAAAATCAGGGGTTTGATAACCTACAAGTTGTCTGCCCATGAACAACGAGCTTATGCTGGCGCAATCTCCAACGGCCTCCCCAATATCTTCCGCAGGTTCCGTGAAAGCGTATTCAGGGTTGCACCTCGTAAGTTTCATTCTTTCTTATTTATTATCATGAACTGTTCCATCTCTAAAACCTTCACAGCTTTACAGATAGTCTCATTAAATGCTATGACTTAATCGTTATACACCCATATAATTAGAACTTATTTTTCCCCCAGAAACGGTGCCAGAACTTGCATACAATGAAATTAATCTGGCAAAGTCTTTAACTTGTGTAGTAATCAATAGAACTCTACAACCCATCCTTTTTGTAGCGTATGCGTATTTTTACTTATTCGCATATCCAAATGTCAGCACAAGTTCAAGCACACCCATGTATTGGGCAATAGAATAACTAAATAAATTCATAGTTACTGTCCTAAACACAGACATTTGGCCATCCTTACAACATATCAGAAATTCTACCTATGTTACATAGTGATATATTTAATTTGAAAAAATATCTATACATTTCACCACTTTATTCTTAAGATACAGGTCAAAAAGTGTATACATGTTTATGATACTGACTGTATCTATTAACAGTATAGGTGATTTGGCATACTTATACTTTGTCTGTTTGAATCACTACATAGTATAAAACCTATGTATGCTTAGATCTTTTAAACTATGCAACAGATTTTGATGCGTTTTTTTTAATGTAGATTGAGTGAAGAGGAAGGTTCATACGTATAATACATACCCGTGCGAAGCCACGATGGGTTGCTAGTAAATAATAAAATAAATATATATAAGATATACAACCATTTACCCTTAGAGATTAAAAGTGCGACTAGTAACAAAGGTTTCATGAATAAACTTAAGGCTAAGCTTATGTCTGAGGCGTACTACTCTGTTGACGAATTTTTCAACGGCGTGCACTCCTGAACTGGTTCACAATCCCAAACTAGAAATATAATATATTAATTTAACTTGCCTTATTTGATATAAATATAAGTACTGTAAACAGCGAAAGCTAGAAATAACAATAAATAAAAACAACTGGAATAATAATTGTACCCACCTGACATACCTAACATTATAATAGACTGATGTTATATTATGTAAGTTAGCTAATAGTTCTAAATATGAAAATTTGTATTGACATGTAAAACTATGTTTTATAAAGGAATAAATGAATGAATGAATATAGTTGCAGGCTGTGTGGTGAAGCCTATACCCTACTTAAATGCAAATTTTATCTACTACTGCAGTATGCGTCCTATGTGATTGGCTGATTGCTGGCGTTGTAGGTAGAAGAAGTATATCAGGAGTGTGGATTTAAGTACCGGAGTGTTGCTACTTGCTATGGCCCAGTTCCAACATATTCTTCTCTTTCGGTCCAATAAGCTGGCCCTTAGGCAATATTTTCTTTATCATCTAGATAAAAATCCTTTCTCTTTCGTTGCAGCTTTCATCATTGGATATCTGGTTTATGAAGGAGTGGAACGTGAACACCACAGGCTCAGCCGCAAGAATCCTGCTGATTTTGAAAATGATCAATAAATAACCATAGAGTAACCTCACTACTTTAATTTATTGTAGATTAATTGTAATGAATTGAAATAAAAGTACCTACAGCGGCTACAACCAATATTTGTTTTCATCTCACTTGTTGAAAGTATGATAGAAAAGAAGTTATTGGTGTTCATCTGAAATACACTTTTCAGCAAAAAGTTTACCACTGCTGTCTTATTTATAAATTAAAGTTAGCAATCTTTTTTTTCAGCTACCATAGTACCTCATGGATATTTGAATCAGACTGTGCAAGTGTTATTTCAAACGTCGAACAACTATGAAATTATGACGTTAATATAACACTAGCACAATCTGGGCTATCAAAAAAGCTGCCAACTTAGCTTGGGCTGACTATAAGGTTTTCATTTCCAGCGATCAGGGAAGCGTTTACAGATTTTTAAAAATGAAAAAAAATATCATTACATGGTCGGGTTCGTCCCTCTGTATGACCACCCTGACCCTGACCGTGTAAACCGGAAGATAAAATATACCCTTGCATTGTTATGAGGGGGCCTACCGCGAAAACCGAAATTCGCGAATTGCGGGGATATTTCTCTTTTACTCTCACTAAGACGTAATTAGAGTGACAGAGAAAAATGCCCGCAATTGACGAACTTCGATTTTCGCGGTAGGCCCCCTGAGACATGTTGCGCGTCTAAAACTACTAATATCGTGTGGTCCGTCGTATGTCCGTTAAGGACGCACTATAAGTGAGAGAGATCTATTTTGTTTTGACCAGACCAAGGTCGCAGTCCTGTACGCCCGTCTGTTACGATTTTATACTCGCTTGTGAGCTGTTTAAGTATTTTCTTGCCTGGCAAACTGACTTAAATAGAAATGACATTGACAGATGACATATTCGACATTCGAGCAGACGATTGAGAATGAGGTTAAGTTGAAGCTTGTATAGTTAATTTATTTGTTCTCTCCTACACTTTTCCTGGAATGATGATAAGAAATCTAAGAAGAATTCCGTTAAAACAAAAAAACTTTATTTTTATTCAAAGGCAAACTTTTTTGACTAATGACTATCAGTGTAATGGTGCCTGGAACGCTCAGGTTTCATCGTCGGTGCTCAGCAAAGTCAATCTACATGACTTTTTTAATACCGTGGACCAGAACTATTCCACCAAAGGCGTTATTAGCGCTATAGACGTGGATGTATTTGCTAATTCTGTAAAGGAGTCAGTTTACCTTGACGAACTTAAAGAACTTCTCCATAAGTTGAGATTGTCTGCAGAAACTGGAAACACTTTAGAGTCTACTCATCATGCCACCATCAGGAATTATATCGAGTTTGGCAATATTGAAGATTTGGTGAAAATATTGCAGGATCCTCTTAACTTTGGTGTATTTCTTGATGCATATACTGCAAACATATTGTTAAATAAATTAATAACAGCACAAAACTATGAGCAAGCAGCTACTGTAGCATCTTTAGTGATGCTGCAGGAGGACTTTAGCAATGATATTACTTGTACTCTCTGCCAATATGCTTGCTACAAGTATATCTCTGGATATACTCCACCGGAGCCTAGCCCTCCAGAGGATAAACCAAAGAAAGTAGAAGAAGTGAAGATAAGAATAAAATATTTAAGAAACCCATATTTTGATGATCACTTTGACATCAAAGATACCTTAACAGCATCTGGAAAAACACTAGCATGGATTTCTGAGAAATCCAGTGACAATCTTAATAACAATCTTCAAGTCATTGGTCTGTTGGTATATAAAAAATATGACAAATTACTTGCTCTGAGTGAAAATCTTCATAAATCTTCATTCAAGACATATGCAGAACTTCTTGAAATTCTTAAAAAGGAATCTGAAAATGTTGAAGCAGAAGCAAGAACAACACTAGAACAGTGTTTGTCTGTTCTAAGCTCTGTTGGAACAGTCGAAACATCTTTAGAAGACTCCTTGAAAATTGCTATTGAAAACGCTATCAATAAGAATCAAAATAAGGACATAGCTTCCCAGGAACAGGTATGGGTATGGCAGCTCTACTACATGGGGTTGTAGGGATATATTTTTATATTAAAAAGATATTACTTGCTTAATGCAATCTGTATTGTTTCAGCTATTCAAGTCTTGGGTAGAAATACGGGAAAAGAAACTTCAAGAACAAACAAAGCGCCTTGATCGAGCAAAACGGCTAGAATTCATCCAAAAGAGTCAGACACAAATGGCTGAGGAAGAACAGAAACTGTGGTTCTTTGAAAATGAAGAAAAGATTGACCTGCAAATTGAGGAAAAAGAGAAGTTGGAGGATAAAAGCGTAACTAAAAAGAAAGCTTTGGAGAAATCTGATGAAAATTATATTCCACCTGAGATATTACCAAAACGCAGATAATCAATTTAATTTGTTATTATTGTAGTATCTTGAAAATTACACATATTACTCCTATTATACACTTTTTATAGAATAAAAGTCCAATACTATTAACTGTGTTCTTCTTGCATCCTTTTAAGATCAAGTTGGATTTTCTCAAGTGTATCTTCCGTCCGTTTTGCTTTTTCAGTCTTGATATTGTCCTCAATGTCTACAATATCCCTAGCAAAAGTACCAGTGTCATTGACAAGTGAAACAATGGTATTGCACTCCGAATGTAACAGGGCCAGTAATTTGTAAGCTTTCTTGGCTTGGTCATCTTTTTTAGCATCCTGAAAATTAGTTTAGAAAATTATAAAAATACCCTAAGTTAAAAAAAAATAGATACTGTCTGAATCAGGATAGAGGGTGTATGCCATCAAATATAAATCTATACCTGCTATAGTGTAGATTGTGTGGTTAATGAGACTGTTAACACTAATTCTTATAAATAATAAATATTATAGGACATTATTGACTAAGTCCCACAGTAAGCTCAATAAGGCTTGTGTTGCGGGTACTTAGACAACAATATATATAATATATAAATACTTAAATACATAGAAAACACCCATGACTCAGGAACAAATATCCATGATAATCACAAGAATAAATACCCTTACCAGGATTTGAACCTGGGACCATCAGCTTCATAGGCAGGGTCACTACCCACTAGGCCAGACTGGTCATCTATTCTAAACCTGCTCATGTTATTATCTACCTACAGCAATAAATAAAAAATCTTGTCTCCACTATCCTGATTCTCAAATAACTTTATTCTATAATCATACCTTAAAAAGTGTTTCATCAGCAATTGCAAAGCATCTGTCAAGTTGCCCTTCCAGTGTGTTAATCTCTTTTTGTAACTCTCTTGTATCATCCAGTATTTTTTTTATTTCCATGTTTTGTTTGTCTACATTGCTGATTATCTCAAGGATTCTTTTAGTATAAATTGACCTAAGAAAAAAATAATAATTATCTATTCTAAATATTAAATATTGTTCTAAAACATTTTGTCAATTTACCTTTTATTACCTCCCTTTAGTTTTTCATAATTATACTTCAACTGGTTTTTATTCTGTTCCTTTGTGTCATATTCATCTTTCATAGCTTTTGCAGACTCTTTTAATGAAATCAGGGTCTTTCTGGCTTTATTTCTTTCAGACTGTAAAGTAATCACTCAATATAAGAATGAAAACAAAATTAAACAAGTCATTAGCCGGGTCCACACAGAGCGAACATACGCGCGAGGCAATTTACATATTGAATGATAGTGTAATTACCTCAGAATCATCAATGCTGTTTTTGATTTTGTCAATCTCTACTTTTAAGGATAAGTTTTTTGAAGTCAGCTCCTCACTCTTCCTGTGTAACACATTCATGCTTTTTTGTACTTTTTCTAGTACATTAGTTACGTCTTCATTATCATTGTTGCTTATACCAATGCTATGTAAGATATTTTGTACATTTCTTAAATCTGCTTCAATTCTCTCTTTCGATTTGTGGACCTAAAACCATTCATATGAAAATGAGAGAAAATTCACTTGATCAACCAATTTAAAACCTGGACCACCATTAAGTACATGTATTGTAATGTGAAGTTGTAAGTGTCACTAGTAATTTGTTAAATTAACACCATGACGTAAAGTCAGCTGCAGGGGGGGGGGAGGTCACCTCTCTCTGCAGCTGACTGTACCTATGAATTATGTAAGTAGCAAGAACAAATACCTGAGAAAATTCAGCTTCCATAAGGTTGCTGTCACTTTTAAGCTCATCTAACTTTTGCCCAAGAATGACTGCAGTTTCCTTTAACTTCTTCAATGATTGATTGGTATCATAACGAACAGGTGTACCAGGCTTGTCTTCAACAGCTATCTCAAAGTCATTCTTACTTTCAGTACTTTTGTGCTCGATAATCTTTTTCTGGTTAAATTCTTGAATTTTCTTCAATTTCAATATTATTTCTTGTTCATTCAGGTCAGTTTTTGGCAATTTATGTATAACTGAAATGAAAATGTAAATTGATTGGATGGATCAGCCATAATTCTTATTTTTGAGAAAATAATACCATAATTTTATAGCTAACCAATAGACTGGTAATAAAACATTACATCTAACATAAAGCTACATCTTACCTAAGGGACTTTGAACACTATCCCCAATAGGCTGTGTATTAGAAGGATTACAACATGGAGGGATCCATACAGCAGCAAGCTCCTCCTGGATCCTATTACTTATGACTTGCATAAGAGAAGACTTGCAACTTCTGGGAGCAGATTTGGCTGCTTTGTTTTCTGTTGGCAACTGCTCGATGAGGAACATAAAAACTTGTCGCAATTCAGCTTCATTGTAGTATAGAAAGGTTTGATATCCTACATCATTCTTGTATCCCAAATCCTGTAAATATATATATTCAAAAAATCTACTAAGTAATAAACCAATTTATGATGATGATACTTCTGACCAATTTCGGCCACATCGACTGTGTGTTCTGGAGTAGACACTTTGAATTACTGTTAATGGTGTGTTAACAGCGCTTTCAGATGGCTCGCACACCCAACCTTCCTATGAAATTTCCGAGTGCATTTTGGGCATGTAAACACACTACCTTACTTACTCACTGGAAATAGGACTAGCAGCCGAGCCTTAAGCTCATCACACTTTTGGTTGAGTTTGCTGCGACATTCAGCTTCAAAATTGCCAACTCAATCATGCATGTGTAAACCAATTTGTACCTACTACTGTAGTAGAATATATGATAAATAGACTAATATAATTCATACCCTTAACACACATTAGTATCCATTTGCAATAGTATAATTGACAATAGTCAATAATAAACCCAGGTATTGGCTGTTGTATTTATAAATGTTGTTATGTATTTTTAATGTCACTATATGATGTTACTATAAATGTTGTATTGACTTGCCCTTGAGGCCTACTTGCAGAATAAATTTTTGAATTTTGAATATATAAATTTAAGTATACCATAAATTCTGCTAGTAAAAAACAGACAAAGTAAGTTTACCAGATGGAAACAAACAAATAGTCTGTGCGGAAATAGAATAGTGGAATGTATGGGGCCCAATACATTCCACGACTCTTTTCTTTCCGAACAGACTATAAAATGCAGAATAATATACTTATAAAATAGTTACCTTGCAGATCAAAGCTATGTGTGCAGCTACTTCAATTCTGTGGGATATTCCTGTTGGTAATTTAGTTGGTACTTTTATAGATGTACTGATAGCACTGAGGCATTTAGATGCAGACTCAATGATGACCTCCACTGGGAGCTCACAAATGTTCTTGACACCTTCATCAATGTTTCTGAAAAGTTTAATGACACATTGCAATGCAAGAACAGTGGCTAACACTACTTTACATTAAGCATTTATATTACTATAACAAATCAATAGGTGAAATAAAAATCATATGTAAGTATACAAATTCCCTGGGGCTGAAATCAAACCAAGGTCCTCCATTTATCATTTCATTAATCATTTGGTATTTTTTTCCTTTCTATGTGATTTGTTTTAACATTTATAGTGTAAATAGTACTACTAATACTACTGTGCTGTACTACTATAGTAGTACTACTTGTAAAAAATACAAGTTTTCATAAGAAAGCGATTTAATTCGTTCAAATATCAAATATCAAACATTTATTCAGCAAATAGGCCACAGGGGCACTTTTACATGTCCATTTTTACAAACAATAAATAAAAATAAAAAAACAATTACAAATATCGAATCTATGAAATAATAAATACTTTATTAGAGATGTATACTGTCTCTAAATGTCAAATTACACAAAAAAAAACTATGATAAAAAAATAAAACCATAAAATACTAAAATTCTTTAGAGATGTATAAGTCTCTAAGTGTCAGAGATAAAATATAAAAAATATATTAAATTATCCTTAGAGATGTAGAGGGTCGCCAAGGCTTGAATTCTTATATAAATAATTAAAAGACAAAAAAAATAAAACAGACAAGAACCGAATGAAGTGTCTCACGTTAATGTCACTCAAGTTCGTTCGTTCTTAGATCAATCAATAGGTTATGAGATTTTACTTACACATTCAGCTGACGGAGAAAATGTAATATAATAGAATCTACTTCTTCCATGATTAATGTGTTTGTTTAAAAAGTTTTCGCCGTAAATCCCCTTTAGATGTGATTATTGTGAATACACGAAACCAACGTAAAGCTTTCCACGGAACCACGAAATAAGTATATCATGGATCTTCGAGCAACACCGGCTTCCGACACGAAGTCGTGGATTGTTGAAATAAAGATAAATACACATTAAATACAACTGTTTCCGAAACAAATACAATAATAACAACTTCACGTCAAATAAATATTTTCTACTTCTTTTCTGGAAATAGTTAATTCTACTTTATTAATACTTCTACTAATTTTTAAATGGCTTTATTTAAATAAAAAAAGACAAAAAAACAACATAAGTCAAGACTCTGACTGACTGAAGACCAAGACCATTAATTCTCTCAATCAAATCAAAGAGCAAATATAATCACTACGTTTTAAGAGACGGGACTTCCATACTAGCGAGTGGAATCTGTTTGTTTCGCAAATAATTACCAAAATATACGACAAAGAACTGTCAAAGAACCATGGTGCCAACATAAGCGATTTAAATAATGTAGTACGCTACACGCTTGTGATTCTTATCGATATCGATAAAATGGGGAGGGTTGAAACATAGGCTCCTGTCTACAAATTTTGTACTCGAAATCAGGTTAGCATCGAGTCCACATTTAAGTTGTATTTTATATAGTGGATACTGTTCATAGTTCTTTGAGTGGACTAATATCTGGTCGGGCTTAATGTGGACCCGAATTATTTTAATACAGTTTTTAAGTAGTGTTTCTTTTAAATTAAAAGCTTTATTTTCAAAATGATCTGCACATACATGTTTCAATAAATGTAACTATTCTATGGGAAGATGTATCAGGTCTTCGTTCCCAACAAATTTGACCCACTGCCTGCATCTGAAAACGTACAGCCTTGGACAAACTTTACTTTATCTACAGTTTATATTCCAAGTATTGCTAATGAGATGATCAACTGATTATTTAGCGCTAATATGCATCTATAAATCATGTTTTTCGGCATCCAGTTATCAACAACCCTTTATCAATGCTCTAACTTTTTTGTGTATTTATATGTCTGTTAATCATGAGAACCGGTCTGGCCTAGTTGGCAGTGACCTTGCCTATGAAGCCGAAGGTCCCAGGTTCAAATCCTGGAGCGGGCATTTATTAGTGTGATGAGCATGAATATTTGTTCCTGAGACATGGGTGTTTTTTATGTATTTATAAATACTTGTATATTAGGTATATGTAAATTGTAAATATATCTCTATATCGTTGTCTAAGTACTCACAACACATGCCATGCATACTTTAGTACTAAGTCAATTTGTGTAATAATGTCCTATAATATTTCTTTGTTTATCATAAAAACAGAGATTATTTTTCTTACATTTTAGGTTAATATATTAAATAAGGACTAGATAAAAAAAAAAGTTAACTAATGACCATTAATGCATAAGTTATAGATAATTTATGCATTATTAATCTTCGACGAATTCATAATGGTCATATTGCATGCAAGTTCTCAGGAAATTTCACATATTTAATTAAATTATTTACACTGCTATACAAATAAAACTACAGTTATCGATAGTTATAGTACATCCCTAGTTTACAACGAAAAAGAATATAAAATATCTAATTTTCGATGTGTTTATAGCCTGCTGACCCAAAATAAGGTCAAAAGTATCTAAAGCAATACTTACCGGTCTTCATCCAAGGGAAATTTCGCCATAAAATCTCTTTTTCCGTGATTTTCTCGAGTGGCTCCTTGCCACGTATTTCACACTTAGTAAACCGTTTTCTCGGTGGCTTTGTAACAAACTCGCTCTTTACTGTGATCACGGTTCACTATTTTCGATTTTTTCAGCAATACTTACTGCTTTTACTTTTGACCTTATTTTGGGTCAGCAGGCTATAAACCAATCGTTTGCCCTTATTTTTTCTAAATTGCTGAGCAGAGAATATGCATCCCGTTTTGTGATTCCACAGAACGGTTCTGGGCCGACCAGGGGTGTGTCTGCGCCTTTTCTAGCAAGTTCGTCCGCTTCTTCGTTTCCTTGACTGTCAGAGTACCCTGGTACTCATCTAAGTATGACTTTGTTGGAGTTAGCCAGGCGGAAAGGTTGCTTTGACAGTTTAAATCAAAATAGGGAAACTACATGGTTAATATAAAATTATATCTTCAAATGAAGTGACTCATATAATATCGATCGAACTTTACTTCAAGAAGTTCGTTTGATCATCAAATATATTTAAATAAACATTGTCTTTGCGATAGGTATCCTTGCTTTTCTCTTTTCGCATTATACAACCCTTTCGTTAATTTCTGATCCCTTTAGAAATTCGGTCTATAATGGTTACGATTACATCTGATGACCCTTGTCTACGAACCGTACACATTATATCACTTATCTAAATCACATTGGCATCTGGCCACCAGGCGGTCACAAACAGATTTCAAATATATAATTAATATGCTTCCAATAACGGTAAGAAGCTTAATAGCAGTGTTTTACCTACCAATAAAACACTTATTAGAGTCTGGCTACTGAAATATTACACAATATTTTGGCGGGAAATTCAATAAATCTTGGGCTGGTCACACTTTGTATAGTAGGAATTATAGTTTTGATACTAGAAAATATTTTTGATATTCTGTGCACACGTAAGGTACCTAAGGAAATAAGTTAAAATACGTTAAAATGCACTCAGTCAGCTCACGTAATTTCTACCTCTATGTAAAGTACAAAGACATATATAGACATGTTTCGCCAAGATATTTTTATATATTTATATCAATTTACTACCGACCAGTCATTCCACAGATTTCTTCTAAATATTAGTTTTCAGTAACTCGTTACGTTCCAATGTTTTGATTTTATTGATATTTTCCAGAACTTCTAGTTTATCCGTTTCTTTACACACTTGTCCTGTTCATGAGATTCAGGGTGCCTACCGCGAAAACCGAAATTCGCAAATTGCGGGGATTTTTCTCTTTTACTCCGATTAAGACGTACGGCTCGTACCAATGAGTTTTTCGGAACTTATGTACGAAATATCATTTGATATTTACCAGTCGCTTTTCGGTGAAGGAAAACATCGTGAGGAAACCGGACTAATCCCAACAAAGCGTAAGTCGCTTTCGTAAAAACTAGTGCCTACGCCAAATCTTGGGATTATTTGTCAAGCGGACCCCAGGCTCCCATGAGTCGAGGCAAAATGCCGGGACAACGCGAGGAAGAAGAAGACTCCGATTAAGACGTAATTAGAGTGACAGAAAAAAATGCCCGCAATTGACGAACTTCGATTTTCGAGGTTATAGCCCTGGTATTAATAAATTCACGTACTTAATCAAAGGTATAGGCAAATGTTAGAACTAGTACTTAAAGTATCAAAATATTAATAGAGCACCAACCTACTAAATTGTTTACGACTTGTAAACATAGCAGTTTTTCGTTATACAACGCTTCAGGTCGACTTCGCACATTATCGTAATTATTTATGAGCTTAAATAATAGTTTGCGGACCTCACTCGGTATATTCATTATTAATATTATTTAAAATAAACCCCTTATAAACCGCGAACAATTTGAATGAATAACATGAATTGCCTGGAATTGACAACAGACTTTTAGCTTTTTTTTAATCATAGACAATTGGTGATACAATATGGAAATATCTGTCAACAATATTTGGCTAGCCAGACTATAAGTGAAATACTTTATTCGAAGCATATACTTTAAGGCTGGCCTGGCGGTAGGGAGATTGCAATGATCCACTGTCATCTTAGAATCCTATATTCCTAGTTGAATAAAACATTATATTTACACTTTCACTTCACTGCAGTCCATATTATAGAGAAAATTAGTAATCACACAATTACCCTGTTGTTTTTTACGTGGAACATTGCAATAATTATCAATGATAAATATATCATAATTAAATTTGCGATTCAATGAAGGCAAGCGAGAGCCCCTGGTGGCAGGCAGGTAAAAAAGGAAATTCATGGAGGGGGTAAAAAGGAGTGGGAATTGCAAATATTCAGCAGCCGTGACGTCATTACAATCAGTGTTGCCACTCTCAAATATATAATTAATATGCTTCGAATAAGGTATTTCGCTTAATAAGTGTTTTATTGGTAGGTAAAACACTGCTATTCGTGCTACTGCCCTCTACTTAGTCTCTCTTCAACAGGGTTATAGGCGAATAATATTGACGTGAATAATAACAGAGGTACTGGAATTATGAATAGTATGACGCTCTTCGATAAACTGGACGGCTGCTCGAACTATTCAACATGGAAATTCCAGATGGAACTATACCTAATAGATACAGACTTATGGGAATACACGAGCGTTACTCCCGCGATTACCGATTTAGCAGGTACGAGAAAGGATCAAAAAGCAAAAGCTAAAATTTGCTTGATGATAAAACCGCATTGCCTAGTACACGTCAAACACGTGAAGACAGCTAAAGAGGCATGGCAAGTGTTGAAAGATGCTTTCGAAGACAAAGGTTTGAATAACCTCTGTAGATTACTATCTAGACTAGTGAGTTATAAACTAGAGATGTTTACGACAGTAAGAGACTATGTAACAGCGGTAATGGAGACATCTCAGGAACTGTCAGACCTTGGAAAGGAGACAGATGATGAATTGTTAGCAGCTTTGATGCTTATGCAGATACAAAGCCCGACTGGTGGAAAGAGGCTTCAGTCAAAGGTGGGGCATTGATTATAATGAGACCTTTTCCCCTGTTGTACGTCATAGTTCATCTAGAATGCTAATGGCTTTAGCAAGCAAGATTGGACTGAACATAGATCAGATGGACGTTGAGACTGCTTTCTTGAATGGAAATCTGAGTGAAACTGTTTACATGAAGCAACCTGAAGGCTTCGAAGTCAAAGAGAAGAGGGACTATGTATGTCAACTTAATCGTTCGCTTTACAGATTAAAGCACCTCGAGCGTGGAACAATAAGCTTGACAGTGAATTGAAGAAACTTCAATTTCAACAATGCAAAAATGAACCATGCATTTACACAAGATCAAAAGGAAACAAGATCATCATTTTAGCAGTTTATATGGATTATTTGTTTATTTATTGGAATGATGAAGACGAGCTTTGTAAGGTCAAGAGTGGCCTCATGTCCAAATTTGAAATGAAGGATCTTGGAAAAGCTGCATTAATTTTAGGAATGCAGATAACTCAAACAAAGGATATCATCAAAGTTGATCAGGAGAGGTACATCGAGATCAAGAAACTTCTCAAGACTTTTAGAATGGAGTACTGCAAGACAGCAGCAACTCCGGCAGCTGCTGGATGTCATTTAAAGAAGTCAGATCACACGCCTGATGACAGGATCCCATATCAGAAATATCAGAATCTTATAGGATCTCTGATGTATTTAGCAGTTTGTACGAGGCCAGACATAACGCATGCAGTCAGTACTTTGAGTCAATTTAATACTTTCTATAGAGAAGAACACTGGATAGGGGCAAAGCGTGTGCTCCGCTACCTAAAAGGAACGAAATCTCGTGGGATAGTAAACTTCAAAAGATGCAGTGCTGACAGATTCATCCAAGGATATTCAGATGCAAGTCACGGAGGTGATGAAGATAGAAAATCATGGACTGGCTACACCTTTTTGGCTCAAGGGGCAGCTGTCTGCTGGCAAAGCATCAAGCAGAAAACAATAGCACTATCAACTGCAGAGGCAGAATACGTAGCTCTGTCAGAAGCTGCAAGAGAGGCAATATTCCTCAGAATGTTAATTGCACAAACACCAGGAAGGACGAGGAACTGATTCCTATCCTCAGTGATAGTCAATCCGCAATAGCGATTGCAGACAATCCAGTGCATCATCAGCGGACGAAGCACATAGACGTACGTTATAACTTTGTGAGAGAAGCGATCATGAATGGGCAGATAACAGTTACGTATGTAGAGACAGATCGTATGATTGCTGATGCACTAACTAAACCTTTGTTGAAAGGAAAGTTTGTATGGTGTACAAAACAGTTAATGGGCATGCAAGGTGATTGAATGTATTGATGACAGTATACCGTAAATGCTGCAACTTTGCCTGGATTTTGACGTTTTTTTCTTATATCTGTGAACCTATTTTTCATTATGAGTTTCATGAGTATTAGTCGGAAAACATACCCTATGCCTTACCAGATAACACTCAAATCTCATTACCTAATCATACTGTATTTCCGATTTACAAGCAATCAAAGTGGCAGGCAAAGTTGTAGGCCTAAGACGTAACTTTGCCTAGACGGATATCTCCATAAATAATGTGTTGCTATTTGCAATAATATTTACTCTTGTGCATGAGACATTATGCTTGTCCCTGACAGTCAAATTATGGCCATAAGCTTAATACTTTTTTTTTCACATGCAATAGGTAAAGTTGTAGCAGGTTCCACAAACTTTCTATACAAAAATATCGTTAACTGTAGGGTTGTGCCAAAAAAATATTATTATTAAAAAAATCTATTTATATTGTTAGTTACAAAATAATCAACAAACAAATGTAATATATTGTTGTTTGATTTCTTTTTCTTTTAGTATTTAATAATTTGAACTTATTTTTTTATTTTTATTACAAGTACATTGCAGATACACTATTTTGCTAATTTTCAGTGCATTATTATAGTTCTATTTCATTGTAAAGTTCTAATCACCCATCACCTTTGAACTCCAATTGTAATCGACCTGACACCTGACAACCCAGATTTCGATAAGAAAGATAACTGCAAGACAAATCAAATGAGCCTAAACACAGTGGGTTTATTATGTGTAGTTTAGAAGTTGCTATTTTCGGTCTCCATCATCAGACCATCTCGATAGTACCATAAACATTGCATTGTCACCCAAGTTACATAAGTATATCAAACACCTCGATTGGTCGCTAATAAGTGGTTGAAAATTGATTCTAAACATACAACATAATTATAATACAATAAATATACAATTGCAAGTAACTACAATAAAAATATAATAACAGATTGCAATAAGATTTTTTTATAATTTTCATTTTAATACCCATAAGTTTTTTTTGTTAACGTTAGTTTATTATTGCATTGTTAGCAGATCTACATAGGTACCCACACAGAAAGTCGGTGAAAATCGACTTGCAAAATTTGACTTAAACAAACAAACATTGCAAGTTAATAAAAAGCTTGTTATAAATAAACTAATTTAAGCAGTTTAGGCAAGCTTATTTTTACTCTTTTCTGTACATTTATAAAATTCAGCTAGTGACAGCCCTAGACCCAGGCAAAATTGTGTCATTCAAGTTTCCACAACACTGCCCAATATTGCCTAGTACGTTATTATGCTGAAATCATGTCCTTTTCTTGAAAATATTAAACTTACGGGAAATAGACAGTCTTTACTTACCCTGGGACGTTACCACTTCTCAAAAAACACCTTTTTCGTAGATAACAATTCAAAAGTTGCGAGACACTAAAAAAATGTTGCCTCTCACGCCGACTTATGATACGTAACTGGCGGAGCAACAATAGTTACCATTGTAAAAATATGAAATATGTGTTGCCAGAATAATGAAAATTACTATCAAATGGTAAAAAACAAGGAAAAACTAAGCAAATTCGAGAGATCGTAATTGAAATGAAATAGGCAAAATTGAGCTTAAATGGCAAAGTTGCAGCATTTTACGGTAGTCTATATTAAGGAGGAGTGTTGAAATAAGGTTGCAAGCTACACGCCACAATTTATATTTCAAATTAGAATATAGATTTGAACTGTCAAGTCAATCAATTGTCACTCGGTAAAAAAATCTGTGTTGTTATTATGTGATAATATATTTAGATTAATTGTCTTAACTAATTTACGAAATATATTCATTGAAGATTCATCCGTTGTGCTCTATTCATGCTACTGCCCTCTGCTTAGTCTCTCTTTAACAGGTCGGCTCGCCGGCGCATCCGACCGTCCAACAGTCTCAGTCGCATTCGCAAGAGCAGGCGGCATGACGTCCGTTCACTACTTCAGAGCAAAGTCAACTGACGCTGACGGCTCACGGCTGGATAGCCAACCGTCGGAACCAAAGAGCATGTAATGGCTACGTTTTAAGAGACGGGATTCCCATACTAGCGAGTGGAATCAGTTTGTTTCGCAAATCATTACCAAAATGTACGACAAAGAACTGTCAAAGAACCATAGTACCAACATAAGCGATTTAAATAGTGTAGTACGCTACACGCTTGCGTTTTTTGTCGATATCGATAAATTGGGGAGGGTTGAAACATAGACTCCTTTCTACAAATTTTGTACTCGAAATGAGGTTAGGATCGAGTCCCCATTTAAGTTGTATGTTATATAGTGGTTAGTTCTATGAGCGGACTAATACGTGGTCGGGCTTTTTTTTTTACAATACCTTGTTGAAAAGGGGCTTTTCTACGGGAATACGACGTAATACGTTCTATATTAACTAAACGTCCTAAATTCAAATTTTACCCTACAAACGGCTTCAAATATGTTAAATTAACAAAATATCCATTGATAGATGCTTTCGCGCCCAAAACGCTCTTTAAAAATTGTGTGACGTCACAGTTTACGGTTTGACGCATAACATACACACGTAACACCAAGGTCTGTTCACACACATTTACCTATACGCATACATACACAGCTTGTCCACCACCAAAATGGCTACGGCTTGAGTATTAAATTTTGTACTGAGAACAGACAACGGGGCCTTAGTTGATCGAACTGTCAAACCGAGAGTTGTGATGTCATAAGAATCTTCAATGTCGTTTCGACTTGGGTCACGTGACGTGTGTTAAATTTTAAATTCAATATTTACAAAAATATGCTCATTAGAGGTCCACTAAAGGTAGTTAACATGTTCCTATAATCCATAAGAATTTATTGGGATACAATTCTGCACTAAGATTTGTAGATGGAAACAACCGTATTGGCACTGTAGTTTTTATTAGTATACATAATTATGTACCACGTACACTCACGTAACGGTTAGTACGTCAAAAAATCCGCTTGGGGCGTTTGTGTCAACTTTTTTTGACATTTACTCGCGAGTGGGCTCTCTTTTACTATGTTTACTATACATATTATTATACTCTTCATGCTACATTATCTGTGTACTGACCAAAGCAAGCAACCTAGAACTTTTTTCCGTAAATCTAGGCAAATCAAGATTCGTAAACGTGAATTCAGTTATTTTATATCTTGTGTAGTTTGTTCAAATTGAATTCTGATAGTCGGAAAGCTAAAGATTTATAATAATGTCGGGCTGAGTTCGACTTGCTTAATAATTTGAAAGATTAAAATTTAGGCATAAGGTTAAGCGGCTTTTGGTTTGAAACATCATTTATTTGTTCTCTCAAAACAATTTTGCTGGTAAGTCTCCCATCCAAAGGTTCATTCTATACTCCAAGCTATTGAAAAGATACTTGAATTTTTAGCTTGAAAAGATATTGAGTAATATTATTTAATTTTATTAGTATTAAAGTGTTACAATTTTTGAACAATGTTTTCAGGTACAAAATGGCGAATCAGTGGGGTCAAAAAGCTGAGGAGTTGGAGATTTCCAACAAAGTTGCCGGTTTAGGATTGAAGCAAGAGCTGCATAATCAAACAACAGAATCTGATGAATCAGGTGATGCAGCAAATCCAGCAGAAACTTCGTTGCTGATGAAAATTATCCGACAGGGTCTTGTTGAATCCAAGTTAGACATTGAGGTGCAAAGAAAAGATCCTAATTCACCTTTATACTCTGTTAAGACTTTTGAGGCTTTGCATTTGAAACCAAACTTGCTTAAAGGTGTTTATTCTATGGGTTTCAATGCACCTTCTAAAATTCAAGAAACAGCTCTACCTACTCTCTTAGCTGATCCTCCTCAGAACATGATTGCCCAATCTCAGTCAGGAACGGGAAAAACTGCTGCATTTGTGTTGGCAATGTTAAGTAGAGTGGACACAAATCATAACTATCCTCAAGTCTTGTGTCTCAGCCCAACATACGAGCTGGCTATCCAGACAGGTGAAGTAGCAGCCAAAATGGCCAAGTTCTGTCCTGAGATTAAATTGAAATATGCTGTCAGAGGAGAAGAAGTGCCAAGGGGAACCAAGATCACAGACCACATAATTATTGGAACTCCTGGTAAAATGTTGGATTGGGGTGTCAAGTTTGGAATGTTTGATCTGAGCAAGATTAAAGTGTTTGTATTGGATGAAGCTGATGTGATGATTGACCGACAGGGCCACCAAGACCAATGCATTAGAATCCACAAGTGTTTACCTTCCACTTGTCAAATGATGTTCTTCTCTGCTACGTATGATGCTGCTGTCATGGAATTTGCAGAGATCATAGTGCCCAATCCAATCATCATCCGATTATTGAGAGAGGAAGAATCTCTAGACAACATAAAGCAGTATTATGTAAAATGCAAAACCCCAGAGGAGAAATATAGGGCTATTTGCAACATTTATGGTGTTATTACTATTGGGCAAGCAATTATATTTTGTCACACAAGAAAGACTGCTGGTTGGTTGTCTGAGAAAATGTCTAAAGATGGGCACTCTGTGGCAGTGTTGTCTGGGGAGCTGACTGTGGAGCAAAGAATAGCAGTCCTTGACCGCTTCCGAGCTGGTCTGGAGAAAGTTCTTATCACAACTAATGTGCTGTCCAGAGGCATTGATGTGGAGCAGGTTACTTTGGTAGTTAACTTTGATATGCCCATGGATGTGGAGAAGAGAGCAGATTGTGAAACATATCTGCACAGAATTGGGCGCACAGGAAGATTTGGAAAGGCCGGAATAGCAATCAATTTAATTGATTCTGCTCTAGCTATGCAAATTTGCTTGGCAATTGAAAAACATTTTGGCAAAAAGATTCATTTACTTGACATAGAAGATGCTGAAGAAATTGAGAAGATTGGAGCCTAAGGTTTCTTGTTATGTTATGATAAGAATAATTATTTTTTATATTCATTGTTTCCTCATTCATTAAACACTACACATACTCAGTGTATATTATTTTTCTTGTACTCAATACTTATATTATGTGGCACCACTTCCCACTATCAATAAGATTGCAACTAAAATTAAAAGTTGTAAATAATGACTTCATTTTTTCTAGTAATTATTATATAGGATTGTTTTTAAGGCACAGAAAACAGCCTATTTTAAGGGGTTTGAATGTTTTGATGTTACATAGGTAACCTTTTTGACGCCAATGAGTCCAATGACGGATATATCCGCACCGTAGGTCCAAAGCCGAAAACGGATGAATCCGTCACAGACCCCAGAGCAACATAGACCTATATGCATATAGTTCAATTTCAGTTTTGACACTGACAAGATGACGTGCGTCCGAGAGACAACTTTTGTGATAGACACGGTGTTAAAAAGGTTAAAAGCTCAAAACAATTTGGACAGTTAAAAATTACAAAACTACCTATACAGTTTGTACTTTGATATAACCTCAAACTTAAACTAAACGTAGGTTTTTAGTGCTATAAAACAATTCTGAAAGATATTTTTAGTTTTCACTGCCAGAGCATAATTTTTTTTTGGTGCATATGTATTTCGTACATCATGATCACTTGCGACAATTGTGACGTTTTAGAGTTAAAACAAAGCAGTGATGCATTGCTTGCTGAATTATTATTTTGTATGTGATAAATACGGGATAGGAGCGAGTAAAACCACAGACGGCCGTTAGCGCACTGGCATATATTTTTAAACAACTAACAGCGTGTGGACGCAGCCTCACGCACACATATGTAACACTTCCTCCCCCTAGTTACATAACTAACCTAAAACAATTCCTAAAAATATTTCTTAAAACTAATATTGGTACGCTTGCGTAATAATCTTTTGGGGACTATTGGCGCATCACTTGCCACGTCTGGCAAATCTGGTCCCTGGCCTTCTGCTTCCGCCTCATGGAATTCATCCTCATCATCTGAGCTTATCCCCTCATTTCTCACTTCAGCCTTTGTCTTACTTCCTTCCTCTACGGGGTCGTCCGATGATGTGGCCATAGTCCGCGCGAGCGATGGACCCGGCAGTGGTCCATGGGTTGGTATCGCCAATGGCGACGGCAGCGGTGTTTGCGGCGGCGGCGGCGGCGTTTGCGGCGGCGGCGGCGGCGGCGTTTGCGGCGGCGGCGGCGTTTGCGGCGGCGGCGGCTTTTGCGGCGGCGGCGGCGTTTGCAGCGGCGGCGGCGATGGCGGCGGCGGCGATGGCGGCGGCGGCGTTTGTGGCGGCGGCGCAAGAAGTGCAGAGGGTAAGGGTATCTCAGGTAAGTCACAATCTAGTGCGTCACAATAATCCCAATTACTTTGATTACCTTTGTACTTATGCATATGATTTTTATGTTTTTTAATACATACTGAAGAAATAATGTCTTTTATTAAGTATACAACTTTGCCCAGTCTTCTTTCAACCACACCTTTAGACCAAGTGAACTTGTTTTTATTGGTAAATTTTTTGTATAGAACGCATTCACCCGTTGTAAAGGTTTCATTATTCTTCCGATTCAGCTTGTTATTTTGCGAACACTGTTTATTTTTGACAAGATTAGCCAGAGTGACTGATGGGGATGAGGGCGTTGGCGTAACCGGATGCAGTAAATCTAAACGCGATCTTAATTTGCGTCCATATACTAGTTCAGTTGGTGAAGAGCCCGTGGTAGAATGAACGGAGTTCCTATAATTGAACAAGTACTGTAATAGTTTAACCTTACTGTCTCGTACATTACGTCCTGTTAGTAAACTGGATTTGATCCCCTTTTTGATCACTTTGACCATAGTCTCCGCTTGACCATTACTGGCCGGGTGGTAGGCAGGTGACGTCATGTGTCGTATACCGTTTAAGTTACAAAAGGCGGTGAACTCGTGCGAACAAAAGGATGAACCGTTATCACTTACGATGACCGCAGGTAATCCGAACCTCGAAAAAAACTCACACAATTTATCTACGACCGCCATTGATGATGTCGTGTTTCCCATATCATAGACCTCCACCCATTTAGAGTATGCATCCACAACGATTAAATATGTGTGGTTATTTATAGGACCCAGAAAATCAATGTGGAGCCTAAAAAATACCGTGGGGGGTAAGTCCCAATGTGCTAATGGAACTCGCGCCGGAGATGGGCGTAATTGAATGCAAACGTCGCACGAACCTATCATTTTTTCTATTGCTTCGTCTATACCGGGAAACCATAACCTTGAACGTGCCTCCGCTTTAGTCTTGACGATACCTAAGTGAGAGGTATGTAATTCAGACAACACTTTTCCCTGTAATTTTCCCGGTATAACTACTTTATGACCCCTCATAACACACCCGTTCTCTATTGATAATTGTGTACGACATAAAAAAAATGGTTTGATTTTTATATCGTTAACTTTATGAGGCCAGCCAGTCACGGTATACTTAATTACCTGTTGTAGAACAATGTCTTTACTAGTTTCATTACGAAGCTCATTAACAGAAATTGGCATATTACCATCCGTGACAAAACAAATGTATGCAGCTCGATCCCAAACATCGCGCGGGTCGACCCGAGTTGCATCCTCCCCGCTCCCTCGCGGCGGCAAGCAAGCCCGCGATAAGTAGTCCGCGCTGTTATCAGCGCTGCGTACGTATTCTATGACGTAATTATAGCCACTTAGAAACATTGCGTATCTTTGTAATCTATTCGCAGATACTTCGGGAATGCCACGCTCGGGATGAAAAATGCTGGTTAAGGGTTTATGATCTGTGCGTAAAACGAATGGTACCGACCTTCCATACAGATACTGGTGATATCGACGTATACCAAACACGATACTAGTAGCTTCCTTCTGTAACTGCGAGTAACGTTTTTCGGCTGCGTTAAGACTGCGCGAGGCAAAGGAAACCGGTTTTTCGGTGCCATCTGATTCGATCTGTGATAAAATAGCAGATAGACCGGTGGGGGATGCATCAACTGTTAAAATGACCTTCGCGTTAGGGTTGAAATGCGCAAGTACCTGATCCGACGCTAAGACACTTTTAATGTTATTAAACGCGATGTCATGCTCGCTAGACCAATGCCACTTTATACCTTTTTTTAATAGGTCATACAATGGACTCAGGATTGTCGATGCTTCCGGTACAAAATTCCGGTAATAATTTACGAGCCCTAAGAAAGACTGTAACTCGTTAACATTCTTAGGTTTAGGTGCATTTACCATCGCTTCTATTTTGTCCGATGATTTTTTTAACCCGCTTTTATTGATGACATACCCTAAGTATGAAACTTCGTCCTGGAAAAACACGCACTTTTCCCTTTGTAGTGTTAACCCCGCTGATTGCAACCGCTTAAGGACTGCGTGCAACCGGTTCAAGTGCTGCTGCTCATCACTGCCCGTGATGAGCACGTCGTCCAACAAGCACAACACGCCATCCATGCCCGCTAGTAGACTTTCCATAGCACGCTGGAAAATCGCTGGTGCCGAGGACAGACCGAATACTAACCTTGTATATTTATAAAGGCCTCGGTGTGTATTTATACACGTTATATTTTGCGAGGCCTCGTCGAGCATAAACTGATTATATGCCATCGATAAATCAAGTTTAGAAAATTGTTTGCCGCCACACAGTTTGGAAAATAGCTCATTTGCGGTAGGTAGCGGGTATTGCTCAACGACTAGCTGTTTATTTATACTCACAGAGTAATCTGCGCATAGTCTAACGGTTCCGTTTCGTTTTAATACGGGAACAATTGGGGATGCATATTCGGAGTGTTCGACCGGAACGAGAACGCCTAGATCGACTAGCCTGTCTATCTCCCTATCGATTTTATCTCGCAACGCAAACGCGATCGGCCGGGCCTTAATAAAAACCGGTTTTGAGTTTTCCTTCAAAGTTAATTTAATTTTAGTTTTATTGTAACAGCCAAGTTTATCCGAGAAAAGCTGAGGATATTCTTTTTGTAACCTTTTAATTATAGATTCGTCACTACAATAATGCACAGGGGTTAATTGTAAATCAAATGTAGAAATGAAATCTCTTCCCAGCAGTGGGGGGCCCTCATCACAGACTACATATGCGTTTATCGAACGCGTGCTCCCCGCGTATGAAATGGGTAACGGAATCATTCCTATACACCGAATACGTTCTCCAGAATAACCGTGCAGCCTTTTGTTCGTGGATCGTAAAGGAATGTCATTAAAACTTGTATTGTACATATTTTGCGGCAAAACAGTGACGGCACTGCCAGTGTCAATTTCAAATTTAAATTCTTTTTTACGAATAGTGACGGTTTCGACCATAGGCTCTCCGCGAACTGAACGAATAAAATAAATCTTACCGTCGTCGTCATCGCCCTCATCCTCTGGTCTCAAATTAACGTACTTCACTTTACACATTCTACGCAAATGTCCCTTTTCATGACACTTTTTGCACACGAAATTTGTAAAACGACACTCTGCAGGCTTATGATTTGTGTAACCGCAAACCGTACACGGAACCTTCGCGACACCATCGTTTTTCTTCGGGATCTTCGAAATCTTCAACAGCTGATCAGCGCCGCTTTCTGAACTCGATGCCACAGCCCCCGCGCTGGCACACCGAATAGTTTCTGCCAACTGGACTGCCTTAGCCAGCGTCAACTCTTTTAAATTCTGGGCATAAAGCTTTTCCTTCTCCCGGCCCGGCAACATGCCCATCAGGAACCGGTCACGCAGAGCCTCTTCCACATTCGCCAATTCACAGTGTGCAGTCAGACCACGGAGCCTCGCCGCCCATTGCGTGTGAGACTCGCCTACCTGCTGTGATGCGGAGTAGAACTTATGACGCTCCCCGAAGCCCACCCGTGTCGGTGTAAAATGTCCGTCTAAAAGTGCCAAAATATCCTCGAATGGCACGCTTTCCAATTGCTTTGGCAACGCCAAATCCTCAATTAATTTAAACGTGCCTTCGCTGAGTGCGCTTAAAAGAATGGCTTTTCTCTTCTTCCCCGTAGCGTCTGTCGTCCCGTCCAAATCATTAGCCAAAAAAAATTGTTGAATCCTGCCTTTGTAGCTCTTCCAACTTTGGCTAGCGTGATCAAAATAGTTAAAATACCGAGATTAGCATTTGCCATGTTTTTTTTTTTGCGGAACGGGTAGATTGCGCACGCGAGTCGCCACTGATAAATACGGGATAGGAGCGAGTAAAACCACAGACGGCCGTTAGCGCACTGGCATATATTTTTAAACAACTAACAGCGTGTGGACGCAGCCTCACGCACACATATGTAACAGTATGAAAAAATAAAAACCGTCCATTCGTTTTAAAAATACACGCTGTATACATTTTTTTCTGGAGTGATTAAGGCAATGCCAGTGATTTTCTCCTATAAGTATGCATATTTTTCCTTTACTGACCTTGATTTGTCTGTAAGTGTATTATATGTCGAAGCCAGGGCCTTGAAATTTCATTCATCAGAGAGCTTTACTAAGAAAGGTAAACGGGGTTGAAAGTTTTAAACACAGTTAAGTTTTATGTGTTTACATGATTTTCAAAAGAATCGTTTTATTTATGGCTTGTGATTACAAATTCTTTAATTATTGTAAATATGGTTTTTAGGGTTCCGTAGCCAAATGCCAAAAAAACGGAACCTTATAGATTCGTCATGTCCGTCTGTCTGTCCGATTATGTCACAGCCACTTTTTTCCGAAACTATAAGAACTATACTGTTCAAACTTGGTAATTAGATGTATTCTATGAACCGCATTAAGATTTTTACACAAAAATAGAAAAAAAAAAACAATAAATTTTGGGGGTTAGAACTGAAACTCAAAAAATTTTTTTCTTCAAACCCATACGTGTGGGGAATCTAAGATATGGGGTATGGATCATAAACCAAACACAAAGTGGATCACATTAAATTGGGTCACAGTGGATCAAAGAAAAATCGGACATGAAAATTAAAAGTTATCTATTAGAAAAAAAAAAAAACATGATACTTACTAGAAGCACAAAACAAATATAAATTTCCACGTAAAGAACGAAATCCATGTTCTTTAAGTTATAGCCAGTATGGAAAAAACTTAATATATTTTAATGGATAAATGCTCAAACAATGCAGCAGCTCTTATCGTTTCGTTTAATTGGACGGTCATCCATTGTTACCTATACAAGATCTTCACTTTTATTTAAGTTTCATCTCATTTTTAACCGACTTCAATTTCATAGAAGGAAGTATTTGGTTGGGACTATTTTTTTTTATGTACGCTCACCGACTACTCCGACAACAGTGGTCCGATTTTAGTAATAATTGTTTTGTTTGAAAGGAGTTACTTCCAATTTGGTCCCATTTTAATTTGGTTCTGATCTGATGATGGGATCCATGAGGAATTGAGGGAACTCCTCATTTTTTAAAGGCACATGTATGGTGATTTTGGTGTTTTCTTAAGCAAATCGAGCATTTCCTCTCAAATACCATCAATTTGATGAAATAGATCTGATGATGATGATTTTGTTTAATGGCAATGATGAAGATTTTTTTGTATGTACGTTCACCGATTACTCCGACATCCGTGGTCCGATTTGAGAATTCTTTTTTTGTTTGAAGTAAGTTACCTTCAAGGTGATCTCATAATATTTTTGGTTCTGATCTGATGATTCGACTGTATTCTTAAGCAACTCAAGCATTTCCTCTCGAAAACTACCAATTTGATGTACCTAGTGCAACTGTAGCCTTACCACGAGTTTGACTCTACATATTAGCTGACGTGTTCGTAACTTACTTTCCGATACATCTCGCTCGCACTAAAAGGATGCCAGTATGAGCGAGATGCATAGAAAGTAAGTTACACTAGCGAATATGTCAGTGTCAAACTCGTGGTAAGACTAATTACTGATTATGAAGACCACGGGCGATATGTGGAACTTCCCTCTTATAATTGGGTATATTATGATTTCTGATGTAGGTAGTGTTGGAAATAAGATGTGAGGGGTAGATGTGAGGTAGACGGTGGTAGTTAAGGTAGACGAGGGTCTGAGGTTGGGGTTGGGGCTTGAGTCAGAGTTTGAGAGGTTAGGGGTTTGAGGGGGAGGGTGAGTTGATGGGTCGGGGACTGAGGGGTTGGGAGTTGAGGAATCGGTGGGTAGGAGATGAGTGGCCGGGGGTTGGAAGTTGAGGAATTGGGGGTTAGGATTAGGAGTTAAATGGTCAGGAGTTAAGGGGTCGGGGAATGGTGGTTGAATGTTCCGTGGTCCAGGGTCTTGACCCTGAATGTTGTTACCAACTGATATGTTTGAAGTCGGTGCCAAGCCAAAAGTAAAAATACCGGTCAAAAATAATCAGCTTTATGTTTATAAATCACATTCATCATCATCATCCCGTCCTAGCCGGTTTCGGCCTCGGCGACTGATTTTATACTGGCTAGACAAATCACATTACAACTGTCGTAATTGGAAATTGGAATTAAATCTGTCTGTCTCTTTGTTACTTTTTCACGGATAAACATCTGAATCGTTCTAGGTAAAATTTGGCATGAAGGTAAAAAGTTTAAGCCCTGAAGACGGTCCTTGAATTGTTTTATATTTTGAAACGAAGTTCTCTGGATAAGGGACTGAAAATAACTCAATTCCACACTTGCGTGCTATGGACAGTTCGAAAATAAGTAGAAATTACGGCGGCAAATAAAAGCTATGGCTTTATACTAATATACCGACAGACATGGTACCAACTGCGCTAAGAAGGTTCGACCGTGTGTTCTTATCTTAGCGTCCCACCTACAGAAACTATGTTCATTGCGGTGCTGTCGTGTAAGGCAAAAGGCAAAGGCTAACGTATTGTACATACTTATATAGCCGCATCCTTATCGAATCGCACCAAAATCATGGTATGATTCAAAATTTGGCTTGGCACCCACTTACAACATATCAGTTGGTAACGCATATGCTTAAAAAGCATAATAAGTATTTTATTTTATACTTTTTGAAGTCGGTTTACTTTTTTGTAAAAAGTTTTTATATTTCTTGCCTTACAGCTTTTTTCTTAATCTTATACCTTTACACGAGCAATTCTTGTATATATATATTTGTGATCTCGGAAACGGCTCTAACGATTTCGCTGAAATTTGGTATATGGGGGTTTTTAGGGGTATACAATCTATCTAGATTAGTCTTATGTTTGGGTAAACGCGTGTTTTCGAGTTTTCATGCGTTTTTCTTTCTACGCAGAATATGGTCGCTAATTTCGTGTTGCCGGCCACTGTCCGTCTGGTCCAGCGGGTTAAGACGCGGACTGCTAAACGAGTGTTACGGATTCGAATCTCGCCCGGTATATTTATATGTTCAAGTTTATATACATATAATTTTTTAATTTTTATTGTTTTAGACAAGTTTAATTTAGTAAAAAACTGACCTATGTAATAAGAGAAATCGACAATAGATGGCGTTACTCTGTGACAAGTGCTGTAAGGTTAAAATCGATTGTAAATAATAATAATTGCCAGTTCACATTTTACTTTTTAAGTTTATGTAGATTATCACCTATACACCACCATATTACAATAAATAGTTATAACCGAGCAAAGTTCGGTCGCCCAGGTACTGAGGTTTAAGAGAGATACGAGTAAGAAAACGATACAATTTGAAGTTAAAATGGCGCAACTACCTTTTACAAAAAAATCCATGATCCATTGTGACCTAATTACCTACTCGTATTGTTGTTTTAATATCGGAGAACAAAAAAAACTTGGTAATCAATCTAACTACTTGAACAGAAATATTTATCTTTATTCATACAACAACACAGTTATTAACGCGCCGCTGGTGCTCCTGCTTCTGGATTACTAGCTCCCGAGATCATCACGAAGATGGCGATAGGCACAATGTACATCCACTGAAAAGTAATAGGTAGGTAAGTATAATAATTGGTTATCTATTGTAAATCTCCAGAGTACGTAGAACGTAGACCCCAGACCTCATAGCAAAATTTCGATATTGCCCTTAGCTAGTCATCTAGGGATTAATGTTACAAGAACATACTTACATATTTAGCTAAAAATGATCTGTTGTCTTTCAGCTCGCCCTTCTCTCTGGCTTCCCTTTCACGCTCGAGCTTCTGTATGTAGGATGCCGTGTCTGGTCTGGAACCAAAGTTATAGTTATTTAAGTTAAACATTTGGGTAGGTACCTAGCAACACAGACTGAATAAACTTAATAAAGTAAAAAAATAATTACCAGAACAAAATGGATACTTATACAACTTTCTATAAGAGTGCAAAGCAATGAGTAAATTTTTTTTGTCATAATCTCACATCTCCATTCAGCCCCTAGGATATAATTTTGCTACATTTTATAGCCATTGAACTTCACTAGATATGAATGTTAGTAAAGCATAGAATACATACACTGGCGCTTGATCTATATGTCGAAGGTAGAAATTAGACTTCAATTTGTACTCATTTTGGCCGCCATGCACTATTGGCTGGGTCCCATTGGCAACCTGGAAGTTAACAGCAATCACTGCTCCATTTGGGAGGATCCATGCATTGATCACATCAGACAGGCCATTGTCTAGAAATGCTTGGGCTTTTACTGATGATAGAAATTCTGTCTCTTTGCTATCAGCAGATGTTACCAATGATTTTATTGAGTAGAATCCGTCTACTTCAGCTAATTTCTGAAATACAATATAAAACAATTTTTCAAATTTCAACAAGGAGGAGTCAAAATGAAAATGATTGCTAAAATAATATTTCGTTTCTTATTCTCTATTACCTTAACAGTTTCACAAAGCAGCAAGACATTTTAGAAAACATTTAAAGAATCTAAAATGTTTTATACCTTTAGATCTTCAATATGTTGTTTGTTAAAGTGTATTTGGTCAATAATGGATGCGCCAGACCGAATACTCTTCAAAGCAATATTTCCTCGAGAACAATATTGCTCACCCTTGCAATTCAATGTGTGCTGTATTTTTATATTCAGCCAGCCATCAAAGTCAATGCAAACCTGTAACAACAAAATAATTTGTCTCAAGGTGATTGTGTCTAGTACATAGATTATGGGGACTATGAGTTTTCCCGGATTTGTCCTAGTTTGGTGGCCGTCCGGGGGCCGTCCGGGGGGGGTGTCAAGAAGTGTGTAAAACCCGGACACTTTTCATGTAAGGAAGCACATTAAAATTAAAGTACATGTAAATTAAAGGTCTTGTTTTTTAAAAATATTATTTTCGGACTCGTCCGGGGAAAAAATGCGATTTAGGCCAAATGTCCGGGTTTTTTAGAATCTTTGTCCGGGTTTGGCGAAATTCGAGATGGCAGCCCTAATGGGGACTCATATAACTAAATGGTGTGTCAATTAAACAAGCCTGACATATAGGTTTGACATAACCATTCGAAATGGATAGGGACAATGGGGTAGTAATGGGAGGGATGGAAATACATATTTTTCACCTCTTATAGTAAACTTAAATTGAATGATTGTGACCATTTATATATGACTTCCACAGTGGTATTGATTTACATGGGACAAAAACACAGTGACAGATCTGTATATCCATATATGGCACATATTACCTTACATATATGGTATATAACAAGGGTTCAAAAAGTTTTTTTGTGCTTATATTTATGCCTATACTTACATGTTCAGAACTTTTGCCACTCCCTTGTAAATGTAGATGACCTACATAATACTCAAGAATCCAGAACTGGCAAAGGAAATATACTTTCCAATGCTCCTGAGACTTTCGTGGTAAGTAGGTACTTATTTTGAATATATTTAGACAATGTAGTGTATTGAAATAGGAGGGTACTTCTACAAAATCAGTCTGGATTTGTAGGCATTCCCATGTGCTCTCCCGAATTTCGGCGATTATATCGCAATATAATAGTGGCGACGAGGCAAATCGAGGCAAATCGTTGTGTTAGTGAGTTTTTGTGAAATTGTGAGTGCTAAGTGCAAAAAATGGGTATTAAATTTGGTGAATTTGATATGCGTCATGCAGGGGGAGATGGGGAGTGCAGATTCCATTGGAGTAGATGTAATGCTTGTGGTAGAATTGGGCACATTGAGGCAGTGTGTCTTACTAAAAATAAACAGGATGGGGGACATAAATCAAATTGTAATGGGTTGTATGCAAATGTAAACAATGTTAGAGAAAATAAAGTTGATCCCATTATGGTAAAGGTATCAATTGAGGGTTCTATCATTGAAATGGAAGTTGACATGAGATGTCCATATACTCTAATTTCTGAAGTGACAGCCAGACTCATTTGGAAGGGGAAATTACCTATATTATAAAAGGATGATGATTCATTGACTATGTGGACAGAGAACCAATTAGGAATATTGGGGAAAACTGAAGTGCAAGCTTCTTTTAAGGGTTTGCAAAATAACCTTATGATGTATATAGCCAAAGATCACGGACCTAGCCTCTTAGGGCGTAATTGGTTCCGGCCATTCGGAATACAGGTCCAAGGAGTGATGCATTTGAAAATAAGCACTAAAGAATTAAGAGGACTTCTTCAAAGATACAGTGATGTTTTTCAGGAAGGTTTGGGAAAATATAAAGGCCCCATGGTGAACATTAAACCTAGGGAAGGAGCAGTGCCTAAGTTTTTGAAAAGTAGACCCATTCCATTTGCTTTGAGGGAACGAGTGATTAAGGAAATAGACAGACTAGTAGAGGAAGGAGTTTTGGAACCAATGGCACACTCTGAGTGGGCTACCCCTATAATACCAGTTCTGAAAACGAATGGTAATGTAAGGCTTTGTGGTGACTATAGGTCTATAATAAATATGGTGACCGACACTGATACATACCCTCTGCCTGCTCTGGATGAGGCTTTTCATTTAAGTATATAGTCCTCATCAATTTCAATGACGGCGACCCCAGCAAATTATGGATTTTGCCTATTATGGGCTCTAATGAGGCTGACTATTTGTACCAGAGAATTATACCTATGGAAGATTTATAATTTCACATCTACCAAAATAACTTATTAGATAAGATAGACACAACCCCAGCAAATTAAAATACAGCTTGAAGTACTTGATGGAAACACTTGACATATTGTTGTGCCACTACAGGAGTGAGGAGTGGTACCGGAGGTGGCGACCGACGGTTCGCACGGCTTAAATCAGTGTTGTAGGAAATCAGGCCTTATCTCAAGAAATAGATATCCCAGAAAGGTAAATAATCCATTCCTCAAGATGTATTTCTTCACTGAAGAACAACTAATAATTACCAAATTTTATTTCGTACATAAGTTCTAAGAAAGTCCTCTTTGTAAGCTATTTTACCTCTAGGCCACCAACGCTTCTTAACTAAATTAAAGAAAGTATTCTGTGATAATGACTGTCTTAATAGAAATATACAAATTAGAACTTACGGATAAATGTAGTAATCCAAAGAAATATATGATTGCTGTAGTAGCATTCATTGTTATTTTCTAATAAATTCCTGAAAGTCAAGAAAAGTTACTATGAATTAATTGTTTTTAATATGTAAAAGCTCTGCAAAGAAAATCAATACAATATAACATTTTACAGGTTAGAACAATCATTTGGAACTGTCAAATTTATCATCTGTCATTTTTTTTTTAATGGCTTCGCGCTCCTGGCGCATTCAGCCAGACGAGCAGCCTGGCGCATTCAGAAAAACGGGGAAACGGAATTAAAGGATTACATTAAAACAGGTAGGACGGAATTTAATACGGAAAATAAACTTGGAGCTGTTAATCCTGGTATTTCCTTCCATTGGTAATTACTTTTTGTCCTAAAATATGTTATTTAATTAAAAAACAAAATATATTGTTTCCGTGTATTATTTTCACCATGACAGGAGCTGCCGATTGCGCGGATTGCGTGTTTTCATTGCGGCTTGAATTTTCCGAGCCAGACTTAACGTGCGTTCAAAACCAGCGATGTATAAAGGGCCCTCCACACTCGTGTGCGAATCGAGGCGCGAAGCCGCGAACGTGAGTGTGGATGGCCCTCGCGTAGATTTCGCAGATTGTTCACGCCTTATTCCCCGTTTTTTGTCGGTATTTGGCCCGCGTCAAAGGAGACGCGAAGCGCGAACTTGCAAGACTCCACACTCGCAATCGCTTCGCGCTGCGATTCGCTCACGAGTCGGTTAATCTGTTAAACTGTCATAACCTTCTATGGCGGCTACTTGGTTATATTGGGTGCGAACTTGATCAACCAAAAATCATGACAGTTCCCAGTAGAGTTGCCAACCGTCCCACTATACGCGGGACGTCCCGTTTCTGGGGCCCTAGAGTATGCGTCGTATGCGTCCCGCAAGGGGCCCGCACGGGACGCCGATTGTCCCATGTTCAGGCTAGACTAGATTTTTAGCACTGTTCAGTTGTAAAGTGGGTACCTAATTTGAGAGCGCGTGATTTTAATTTGAATAATGAATATACCGCGACGCGAGTAACGAGCGAGAACACCGTGCTCTCATTCGCTCGCTCGGCACTACCCGGCCTGTTCAATTTTTCATGCTTTTCAATACTTTGACGGTCAATATACCTTACCCATTTATAGCTCACAAAACGAAGCCGAAAAATTGCCATTCAGGAGAAATAATTCGTGTAGGTATAAGCGAATTTTGACATAGTTGTAGATAAAGATGCCTGAAACAATATACTGAAAGTACTGGTGGATGAGGGTGGTGCTAACGGGTAGGGTCGATAACGGTAAGGTCGGGCAGGTCGATTGAAAGGTATTTTTTATCTTTACGTAAATAACTCGTAAACGGTGGCCCGTAGCAAAAAATGTTTTTATACATAAGGAATCTGCATAAAATTGTATACAAGAAACGTTCTGTAAAATTTTCCACTAGGATCGATATTCAAAGAGGTATTAAAGCAAGTAAGTTAATTATAATCAATTCTTTGGTCCCTTTTTTATTTTATAAATAACTCGTAATCGATGGCTAATAGCAAAAGTTCTGATACGTAAACAAGTACATTTTTTTTTAACTAAAAACGGGTTGAAGATTTTTCTCTAGTATCAATATTTAAAACGATATTAAATAAATAAATAATAAATAAATAAATAAATATTATAGGACATTATTACACAAATTGACTAAGTCCCACAGTAAGCTCAATAAGGCTTGTATTGAGGGTACTTAGACAACGATATATATAATATATAAATATTTATAAATACTTAAATACATAGAAAACACCCATGACTCAGGAACAAATATCCATGCTCATCACACGAATAAATGCCCTTACCAGGATTTGAACCCGGGACCATCAGCTTCGTAGGCAGGGGATATTAAAGGAAGAAAGTTAATTACAATCAATTTACAGATCCCTTTTTTAATTTTTCGTAAATAACTCGTAAACGGTGGCCTCATAAACCTTAGGGTGTTTCACTTTTGTATGGAGAAACAAAAGTCGTGATATTTTCCTGACTTCGCTCACCAATCGAGTGTCCCCACTCTAAAAACTAACTTTTTCTATTTTCAAAAGAATCGAATAACGTATAAAGGTTGTAGAAATTTAAATGGTAGAGGGAAGACCTCATACATTGCGTGAAAATTAACTATGTTCTAAAATAACAAAATATAATGAACTGATACTAAAATCAAATGAAAAAACTGAATTTTGCGTCTAAAACTTGATAAAAGCACTGTTCTTTTTGAGACGAGTAGAAAAACTGACAAATCTAAATAAGAACATTTATCGAGTAACCAAAATCCAAGTTTACTACTAATTTTAAAGTTTCTTTATATGTAGAAGGTTCAGTATCACACTCCTCTCTGTTTTGATGATAGCCGCTTAAATCATTTTCTACCCTCCGATGTAGAGTCTTTGGTTATTTGAGAAAATCTTCCTCTTCAACCTCTAAAAATTTACCAATTTTTTGTGCATATAATATTTTTTATCAGTGAGAACAAGAATTCGAGCGAAGTCGAAAATCACAAGAAGATGAAAATCGAAAATTCAGAAAAACGAAGGTCCCAAAGGGACCTGGAAATTGATTATTATTAACTTTCTCCATTTAATATCTCATTGATCCTAGCGAAAAAGTGCAGAGAAACTTTTTTGTACAACACTTTTAGTAAATTATTTGTATACTTAAAATTTTTTTTGGAATGGGCCATCGTTAACGATTGACAACTTTGAACGCACCCGGCTTGAAGATCTTGACGCCAAACGTCAGCTCCGAAAAACTCGGCCCAAGCCCTCCTACAACTATACATACAACTCATCTGGACAGCTCTACTGTGCTCCGTGCAGCCGAACTTTCAAAACTAAATTTGGATTTGCAAGTCACGCTCGCGCCCATGCGCGTAATAGTTAATAAATAATATTTAAAAACAATATTAATAAAAATAAAAAATAACTTGTCAGGATGTCGCCGTCGACGGATACGTCTGGGAGGACATCATTTTCATCATTTACTCGTACGAAAAAGTAAAAAAGAGACCTGTGAATTGCATGAAATTAAGTTTCCCTCTTTAATATCTTCTTAAATATTGAAAGTGGACTGATTACTGAATCTTTTTTGTAAATTTTTTTGTGTCAATTATGTGCGTCTAAGAACCTGTTTTTGATAGTAGCCACCGTTTACGAGTTATTTACGAAAAAAAAAAAACTAAATTCGCTTTAATATCTTTTTTTATACTAGCGTAGAATAATATGGTATTTGTAGGCAATATTATATATATTATTTGCGTATAAGAACATTTTTTGCGATGGGCCACCCTTTACGAGTTATTTATGAAAAACTAATAAAGGGACCTTAAATTTTATCTACAACTTTGCCAAAATTCGCTTATACACGCATTATTTCCCCCAATTTTCCTTCATTTGGTGGCCTATTTAGTCGGGTAAAAGAGTCCCGCATTTTATACCCAAGTCCCGCAATTTGATCGCAAATGTGCCGCAAATCTGTGCACTAAGGTTGGCAACCCTAGTTCCCAGTTTGAATCAGTGCCTTGCCGCAAACTAAATCCGATCAGCTGACGCTTCGGCGCCATCTTGCCGCGAACCAAACTGCGAAATCGCCGTGAAGTTGTGCGAGTGTGGAGTTGGTGTGGAGTCTACGTCAACGTCACGGTATGTTCGCTCCGCGAAGTCGCGCCGCGATTCACGCGCATAATCTGGAGGGGGCTTAAAGTCCATATGTTTTTTTTTCTTTCAAAAGTACGAATAGTGACGTACGCTGCTATTTTTTTACTCGATTATGTAAAATCGATTTTGAAATGAAAGGAAATAATAATGAAATATGTACCTACATAATACACGTAGTGAAAAGCAATAGTAGGTGCATTGTATTAATAATTATATAATTAAGGGCGATAAACAAGATTTACGAACGAGTGGGAATTGAACAAACGAACAAACTTAATACAGGTACGTTTTGTTATTATCTTGCCCAACAAGATCTTTATAATTGAATAGATATTATACGTAATGAATGGTTATTAAGTATATATGACTAAATAGCTTAGACAATGATAACAAGTCACTTTATATGGACATTCTTCATAATAGTACCTTTCTCTTTGTCTATTGACAAATTCGGATTATGGTAGATTTTTAGTTGTGGGCAATAATAATATATTATTGTTGAGTACCCAGAAACTGGGGGCCTACCGCGAAAACCGAAATTCGCAAATTGCGGGGATCTTTCTCTTTTACTCTTAGTAAGACGTCATTAGAGTGATAGAGAAAAATGCCCGCAATTGACGAATTTCGATTTTCCCGGTAGCCGCCCTGGGTACCAATGAATAGTATATTACGATACAAGTGCGAAAAATAGGAAATTCGAAACGAGTGGCGATAAATTAAAACACGACCGAAGGGAGTGTTTTAAATCGACACGAGTTGCGAATTACCTATTCGCACATGTATCGTACAACGTTTTACAGTACATATGGCCCTTTAAATGTTCGACACAGTAACGTAATATGCTAATTTTCGCACTAGTGCGGTAAAGTAGCACCATATGTACTGTAAATATTTTTTTTATAATTTTCGACAGTCTAGACCACTGAGGGCCTACCGCGAACCACGTTCGACGTGTTGCCACTCTGTCGCACTTGTTAGTTCGTAAGTGTGACAGGGAGGAAACACGTCGAACGTGGTTCGCGGTAGGCCCTCTGACCACGGCATGGCTCTAAAACACTTTGAGAATATCTGAATGAAAAAGAACATAAGGAGCCATTTTGTAAATCCAGTATCTTTGTTACTACTTTTGGTCACGCGTCAACACGTGTCTACACAGAGACTACACAGAGTCCACACAGAGTCCACACATTGCGACTACTTTGTGACTGGAATATTTCTCAGCCTTAACCATATTTTTACATCATAAATATCATAATTAACAAGTTCAGTAGTATGTTAAGTAAGCGTTATTTTTATTATTGTAGAATAGTATATACATCGGAGCAGTAACAAAGCATCAAATACTGTAGTTATGTACACATGCACTGAATAGTAAATAATTTAATTTTTGGCTAAACTAAGAAAATGTGGTGGCGCGTTGATAAAATTACAGTTAATCAATTCATTCACTTTCCCATGGCTGTTTGGTGGTGTGCCACGTAAACAAAGACACACATAGGAAGAAACCTTCTTTTATTATTGTTCTAAACCGGTTAGTCAGACAAGAACTTTATAGAAATGTTCTCCTAAAACCGGTTTAAAAATAACGGTTTGACGAACGAAACTGAAATTAAAAGGTTTTGCGCCAAGTATATGTTAACGGTTTCGAAATTTTAGTGTATTTTTTCGTGGCAGTCCCGGCTTCACGTACTGTATCACGTAGGAATTCCCTTCTGGTTTGTTCTTTGCTCCTTTTGAATGCGCTCCTCGCATCATCCTCTCCGTGTGATTTGTTTGCAGACAGGCAGGTAGTTGTGTGTGATGAAGGGTTATTCCCACTAGTTACCACCAAGTTGTTACCAGTGGTAACTACTGGGATTTTTTTCCCCACCTTTTACCACTGGTAACTACTGGGTAAAAAATGCCCACTAGTTAAAAGGTGGGATTTTTTTCCCAGTAGTTACCACCAAAATTTGGTTAGCGTTCAATACTAATTAAAACAGTATAAATATAGAGCGCTTTAATGAATAATTAATTAAAAGTATACTTAATTATAAGTTAATTAGTTATTCTTTTAATTATAAGTCGATTACTGTTTCAGTAAATTACCTTAAAAGTGATAAAAAAATTGGTTTTTGACTGATTTGTCTGTTCGTTCGTAACTTCGTATTCATTCATTCAATTTACAATGCTTTCGAGGTTGATGGCAAAAAGGAAAAAAAAACATATAATGTAATAATTAATATAATGTAATAATTCCAAATAAAACAAAATTAAATATTTGTTATACGTAAAAATAAATAAATAAAATTTTAACAAACAATATTGATTGCATTGCTATCGGCGCGTAAGATAGGATTGCTATTGTCATCGCGCGAGCGTGGGTGGACCGGGCTGTCGCGCAGACCAGCGTAACGTGACCGAGACATTGATAAAGAGAGCGCGCCAGAGATATGCGTTTATACTGGTTGACCTGAGCAGTCAACATGTCCGCTGAGCTTGCCCAGCAGTTGGCGATAACAGTCCTACAACATGCATGGCAACGTGTTAACTTTTAGTGGCTACGGCGGCCTATCTTAATCCTACGCGCCGATAGTAATTCAAACAAAGTTGTTAAAATTTTATTTATTTATTTATATTTACGTATAATAATTATAATTGTATGTTTTGAAACAGTAATCGACTTATAATTAAACGAATAACTAATTAACTTATAATTAATTATACTTTTAATTAATTATTCATTAAAGCACTCTATATTTATACTATTTTTATTAGTATTGAACGCTAACCAAATTTTGGTGGTAACTACTGGGAAAAAAAAGCCTACCTTTTACCAGTGGTAACAACTTGGTGGTAACTAGTGGGAATAATCCGTGATGAATGTTTGAGGTTTTGTGAGAAGATGGTTGCACATCTTTCTACAGTTTAAAAAGTGCTAATTATTTATTTTTAGACTTAATATTATAATTTTTGATGAATTGTATATTGTACATTATACGAGAACTCTAGTCAGTCTAGTCTATATATTTTAGCAACAATTTTGATAGTCGAGCCAATGCAAGTGTTAAGTAAACGTCATAATTTTATAGAAGTTTGACGTTTAAAATAACACTTGTACTGTCTGGGCTGTCAAAATCGCTGCTAACTTATCTTGGTCTGACTCTAGTTGCCAAAAGCTTAAGTTGGAAAATCCAGTCACCACAAAATATATGGTGCAGTATAGCACCATCTATCTCAGCTGTTAAACTAGGAAGCACGTTTTTTTCTAAGAGTACATCTCTTCTACAATCAACATCTGTGTTTGGTCCGCATTAAAGAGCTAATTTTTTATATAAATGAACAAACTTACGCGTGTATAAGAGGTATTAGTAAATATTAAACAATTACTTCATGTTGTTGTATTATTCCAATATCTCTACAGTCGTTAGTCTCTTAATAATTTAAATAAATGTTATCGGCGAGACTGAAGTTCAAGATCAGCAAACACCTATCACCATATAATTATTTACATAATGTCTATATAAGCATTGCTAACTCGATAATTATGTATCGATCATTTTCTAGATATGTTTGATTATTATAAATTAATAACGAATCGTTAGATTCGCTACCTATTTTAAATAAGTTTTACGATTTAAGGAAAACTTAATAAATTCCTATTTGCTACTGTACCTTATGTGTGTCGATCAGTCCATAATTATTATGAACGAAACTAATACGACATTTTTAAATTTCGAGGAAAATTTTGTAATGCACTAATAAATGAGCTTGTGTTTTTTTTTAACAAATTTAGTTACGTATATTTTGTAAATCTAAATAGGAGAGAGTGGGTCACAGTAGGTATCTTTTTTTTGTACGAGCTGTAGTTGCCCCATTTTAACTTTAAATGGTATCGTTTTCTTATATAAGCCTAGAGTATCAATATAACTCTTAAACATTATTGAGAAAATAGATGTAAGGGGCTAGATATAAAATAAGATGAAATTTAAATAAAACTGGAGAAAGAGTCACTTGTGTGGGTGACAGTGGATCATCGTCCTAAGAAGCGATAAGAGATGCTGCATTGTTTGCGCATTTATCCATTAAAATATATTAAGTTTTATGATAATAAATCTCTTAAACAATCTATATTGACTAACTAAACTAAAATATAATATTACAAAATTAAAACTAAAATTAAACCTAGAAATAAAATAAAATTATCTACTATAAAATATACTTACCTACAAAAAAAAAAAAAGGAACCAATTATAAAGAGAATACCCCTTCTAACAGGTCTGTTTGCGGCATGGACCCCATGATACTGGCGGCATTACCTCTCTGTATGGCAAGGGAAATACGTTGAGAGAGGTACGCGCCAGCCCTGGGGTCCCCTGTGATAATTATATAGGTATGTATGCAAAAATTTCGATCATGTCTTTTATAGCGTGCGATGATTTTTTGTCTTATTATTTGCATATTGGCTACCACTTGAAGAACAGGGATTTCGAACTTTGCGTGGACATTTATCTGGGGGCACGGTAGTGCCCCTGCCAAGACGAGCAAAGCGAAGCGCAAGGGCACTACCTACCTTTTCTTGAAGCGCTTCGTCGTTTTTTTGAACCCTCATAACTTGGGTTTGGATTTTACCAGATCAGCAAAATTCATCGATATGAAATAAGAAGTCAGTGATTGAGATTAAGATTCAGTAATCAATTTAGTGTAGTGTAACTGAGAGCCTTTTTAGGGTTCCGTAGTCAACTACGAACCCTTATATAGTTTCGCCATGTCTGTCTGTCTGTCCGAGGCTTTGCTCCGTGGTCTTTAGTGCTAGAAAGCTGAAATTTCGTATGGATATATAAATCAATAAATCCGACAAAGTCGTACAATAAAATCTAAATTTTTTTTTTAGGGTACCTCCCCTACACGTAAAGTGGGGGTGAATTTTTTTTTGCTTCAAGCCTACAGTGTGGGATATCGTTGGAAAGGTCTTTTGAAACTAATAGGGGTCTTCTACAAAGATTTTTCGATAAAGTGAATATATTCGGAGATAATCGATCCGAAAGAAAAATAAAATTTATCGCCCCCACTCTAACTTTTGAACCATAGGTCTAAAAATATAAAAAAAACGTGAAAGTAGAGCTTAAGAAAGACATTGAATGAAAACTATAGCGGATATGATCAGTTTAGCTGTTTTTGAGTTATCGCTAAAAGTTTCCCCGTCAGCATAGTCAAAACTCCTACATCCACAGTTCATCCCTTGGTTAACAATCTACTATACTTTAAGCTCCAGTTTAGCTTATTGTGACGGAAGATTAACTACGGAACCCTACTCTGAGCATGGCCCGACATGCTCTTGGCTGATTTTTTGTATCTATTGTTACATAGTTACGATCTTATGATCCTAGTTAGGATGCTAGTTATGACGACTGAATTAAGTACGATGTATGAAGTGCTTTAGATAAAAGTTAGGTAATCATAAACAACACAAAGATGATATAGGTATGTATTATTATTTCAGTATTAGTCAGTAACAAGTTGACCGAACGAGGAAGCACGAGTTTGCCATATTGTTCTTCTCTGAAGGTCCGCAAAAACTCCTGAGGCCAATCTAAGTTGCTAATTCCTCACCTCAGCGCACGCACCTCTGGAATTACAACTGTTCACAATAAATAATCTTGTTGGGATTAACAGCTTAGCCGCACAAGTTTGATTGGTAACACAAATAATTATGTACCTAAATAAAACATACTAGTACCTTAGTATTATCGTATATACTAACTATAAGTATTTAGCTGCGAATCTAAAGTTGGTAATTGGTGTCTCCCAAAATTTCTTGAAAAAAATATTTTCTATCTTAAGTCAAAATATTGTACCTATCAACATTTTGATTAGCTTACTTTCCTAAGTAAATTCTATCATCATTATTTGCCATATACTTATGTAATTAAGCGTACTATGGATTATTTGCCATATACCTATGTAATTAAGCGTACTATGGATTATACCTACGCTTTTACTTTCTTAACGGTAAAGTAGTGTCTCAGACTCTGGATACGGAGCTAGTATAACAACCGCGTTAATAAACCTCTGCTGACCGCATAACCACTATTTATTCATAATTCTAAGGGTGAACGTATGTCATGGTACGTATGTGTTGACCCATAATGTCAAGTGTTTTTTTTTAATACCTAATTAGACTTAAAAATAAAAATTAAAAAATAACACACGGAAAATAAGGAGATAATCTTTATTTTGTTGCGCTCATTATTCTTGAGCGCTTACCGAGTTGCCAACGCTAGGCGGCGTTGCCATCGTGCACCCGGCCGATAGTATTTAGATGTGAGCAAATAATTAACATTGTCTAGTTACACTATTGTCAAGCAGATTAATTTACAAAGGACAAGGCTAAATGCTGCGTTAATTCGATACGGTCTGCATAATTATCACGTACGAATAATAATAACAGCGATACTACTGGATACTACTCACATAAACATATTAAATTATGCCGATGCTTAAGTACAGTTCAACAAGAAAGAATAGAAATTATGTAAATAGGAACTTAAGTAATTTTTGGCTGAGAACACTAAACTTTTTGTCAAATATACGATTATGTCGGAACAAACAAATATTGTAGCGTGTAGCGTATATGGTTGCCAACATTCAACATAATACCACGTCTTAAGCCTTTCGCTGCCGCGCCGGGCACTTTATGACCAATTTTATGTAGTATGCAATATTAAAAGCGCGGCGTTCAATGGTTCAAACTTTAATAATTTGTTCAATTAACTTGATTTGAATAATTATTTGTCAATGCCACTCCTGTTGCTTGTAGCAAATATTTATTGTGACATACCTAATAATAATATTTTATTGTTTATTTATTGAATGACTAAACATACAATTTATTTCATAATCAAATCTCAATCAGAATTTACAAGCATCCTTAACGTACAAGTTGAATAAAAAAATTAAAACTAACTACAATTAAAGTAATTAAAGCTAAAAATTTAAAATACCTATCAAAATTTAGTTCATAAAATATTACATTTTGGACCTCTGCTGACCCTGGAAACCTGTTTTAACATCATCGTTCGTCAAAATTACAATGTGCAAAATTACTCGCACACAAATTAGTAATATTTTTTTTAAATAAATGTATGGCTGGGACAAGCATATAAAACTAGTTATACTTGGGTTCGAAACATCATGTTTATAAATTCATTATACTTCGCTAAAATAGTTTTATTTCATGACTATCTATTACAAAACAATCGAAAACGTTTAAAGGTTGCATAAATTGAAAAAGTAGAGGGAGAACCTGAACATTGCGGGAAACTGAACTATGTTCTAAAATAACAAAATATAATTAATAATACTAAAATCGAATGAAAAAATTAAATTTTGCGTCTAAAACACTATAATAGCACTTTTCCTTTGGAAAAGGTTGAAAAACGGAAAAATCTTAATTAGAACATTTATTTAGTAACCAAAATACAAGTTTACTGCTAATTTTAAAATTTCTTTATATGATGGTAGCCGCTTAAAACATTTTCTACCCTCCGATGTAGAGTCATTGGTTATTTGAGAAAATCTTTGTTGATGTTGTGCAACCTCTAAAAATTGAGCGATTTTTTTAGCATATAATATTCCTTTATCAGTGATAGCAAGAATTCGAGCGAAGTCAGATGAGATGAAAATCGAAAATTCATAAAAATGAAACACCCTACGTATCTATGTATGTTGTTTATAATATACTCTTCGTTGTTACATAATAATGTAATTATTAACTATTATCACGATTAGTATTATGACCATAAATAGTAATCCGTATTTTGCACAGTAATCTTGGGTAACCTACTTGTAGAAAAGTCAGCCATGCTAGTTATATGACATCGTATAAGTATCTACTATCGCACTTTATCGTGGGAGTCTTGTCAGGGCGGTAGATCCAAGATTCCTTGATCAGTTAAATCTTTTTTAACCTTTGATCATACATTGATATTGAATGCTTTGAGACCTACATAATATATACATATATGTACTGATGTATGACAACGATTTTACGAGTACAAAGCCTCCAAGAGTGTTTTTTAGGTACCTAACTGATAAACTTATTCTTACAGATCATCTCTCTCTCTGCT